>NC_066584.1:292912229-293222507 GCF_024323335.1 Lathyrus oleraceus
TTGCATAAAAATATGTCACAAATAAATATAAACATACAACACATACAAGCAAAAAGTAGGCTAAACCCACTAGGAAGAGATGTCCTCAGCAGAGTCGCCACTTTTCTATAGCGGGGTATTCGCCAAAAGTAAACATACAATTCGAGTCGCCACCGTACTTTTATTTGTCCAAAGGAAAGGCTAAAAAGCGAACAAAAGCCAAGTAGGAAGTTTTATCAAATCAAAAACTAATAAAACTGGTCAGAGATCTAGGTAAGGGGGTTGGTTATGAAATGGGAAGGTTTTAGGAACCCAAAACATCCTTAGTACTCTAAGGGAACCTCTTTTTGAAAATATGTGTTGTAGGTTGGTGTAAGACCCCAATTTTGTCCCTAAGATCCCTCATGGCATCATAACATTGCATTTGCATTGCCTCAAGGATCATAAGCATCTTGGTTCCCCTTACCTTTGGGTGGGACCTCTTGTGAGTGGTTTGAGATCACCAAGCATGCTTGAATTGTATATTATTGCTTTTCTTATTTTGTTTACTAACCAAAAGCACAAAAATATGTCACTAACATTTCTTGTTTGTAGCTTGAGCAATCACAAAGTCAAGAGCTTCAAGGAGATCCTTTGTGCAGAGATATGGCCAAGTGAAGATGATAGCAAACATGGCAATGGTTCCCAAAGCTCGCATCCATCAAATATGCCTCCCTAGCATCTCAATTCATCATTTTTATCAAAGCAAGTCAAGGGGTTTGAGGTTTGTTCCCCAAGGAAACCCTAGTTCATCAGATCATCCACAATGCCTTGCTCTTGAAGCAACCTCAGCCCATGATCAAATACAATCAAGGGAAGTTTCTTTAATTCATCATGTCATACATATTTGAGCTTATTTGAGTGTCCTCAATCATCAATTCATCAAGATGTGAGTCATGGACTTGAGAAGTTGATCAGTCAATTCATCTGACTATTTTGAAATGCACTGAGACCTAACTTTTTGATGTGTTGGTCAAATGGAGATGATCCCAAAATAAAAAATGTTTTGAAGGACAATATGAACAACTTTCATGTTCATCAAAAATTGATTTTAAGCTTGGAAGGCCATCATCCATTCCAAGACATTATAGGTCATTTTGACTGAAACCCTAATTTTGAGCCAACTTCCCAAGAACATAACTCATTCATGTTTTATTATTTTGAGGTGGGATAAAATGCATTGGAAAGCTTAAGCTGTCTACTTCAAATGTTATGTTTAACTAAATTTCAAAATCTCAAAGGAAATACATGTGATAATGCAAAACATTATAGGTCATTTTGGACCAAATGCATTGAAAGGCAAAAAAGTCCAACTTCAAGTGCCCATAAATCTTTCATCAAAAATCAAAATGATGCAAAATATAAGTCCATTTTGATTGTCTTGAAAAGATCTACACCTTTAATGTTTGAGGTTTTTTCATTTGAGGCTTACATCATCAAAACAGAGGGGCTTGAACATTGGCCAAATTTGGAAACCTCACCTTTGCATGTTTTGCACCTTACACTTTAAACTCAAAATTCACTAATTTCCACACTTCAAATGGATTTTTTCCCAACATAACATTTGTTCCTTACACCAAGACCTTTCCAACCATTACTCATATGCTCATGTTTGGATTTGGCAAATGGCATTTTCAAAGAGGAGAAGTTTTAGGCATAATTGTGCATAACATGTTGAAACTCATTACACAAGCTTGTGCATTGCCAATTACACGTCCATTTCAGCTCATTTATATCTCAGATTGCATTTGGCATTGAATTTGGGCCTTTTGCACGATCATGCAAGCCCATGCAAAGAGTATCCACTTGCCATGCTCACACGAATTTCTCATTGCTTGCACCATGCTTGGCTATAAATAGAGGCATCATTCCATTCAATTTTCATCCATGAATCAACCTGAAATGCTGCTGAACTGAAAACCAAACCTCTCACCAAAGGAACTATTTCATTTTCACTCAAATTTCTCAGATCTGAAATTCAACTAAATCTGGTTGAATTTCTAGATCTAAAGTTCCTAGACCTCTCTCTCATAGTCCATTGTACTTCTATTTGGCGAAAGGAAGCAAGGAAGCAAGCTCAGATCACCACAATTCAAAGGTTCTCTTCAACTGGTTTTTTTCTTCGAAACTCACTATTTCTTGACCTATTTGCTTGGCTATTGTGTTGTCTGAAGTCCTCTCCATAGAGACATCATTGCTGTGCATTCAATTTTCAAAATCTAACAAGTTCATGATGAACACCATCAAGTTTCAACCTCTGATTTCTCTCACTATGGAGATCTAGAGTAGAAATGGATGGTACAGGGGTGATGTACATCACCCCAACTTTAATTTGGTACCTAGATCGTGGATTTTGGTTGAGTTTGGAGGACCTGCAACTCTGGCCGGAGCTTGAGTGCTCGCCGGAGAAGACGGTGGCGCTGGCCACCGTCCACCATGCCAGATTCAATCTGGATCGTTGGATGCACATCCCACGTTTTAATCTCAGCCACGCGTTTGGATTACTTGATTTAATGCCATGTGTTTCGCTGCTGACTTTGGCCTACCGTGGAAACGCGCTTCTGGACCATCAGATGTTGCCACGTCAATTAATGAGTTCCATCAGACGCTCCCTGTTTTTTTGAATTTTCTAATTTCTGTTTTAATTTCTTTTATTTCCATTATTTTCAAAAATTCATAACTTCTTCATTTTAAATCCAAAAAATATGGGACCAATTGCATTCTTCTCCAAATAATTTCTAGTTTCTAATTTTGATTTTTAATATTTTTTATTTTGTCATTTGATATTTTTTGTGAATTTTCTCTTTTCTGGTTATTTTTAACTCATTTTAAATAGTTTTTGATATTCAAAAAATACCAAAATATTTTCCTAACCTATTTGAATGATGATGGATCCATGAAAAATATTCTCATAAATTTTTAATTGATTTGAGATTTATTTGAGATTTTAGTTCAATTAGGTTACTTTTATTCATTTTTAATTGATTAAAAATAGTTTCTGACTTTTAAAAATGCTAAAAAAATTTGTCAAACTTTGTTTGACCTTGTTGAACTTGGGATAAATCACTTGGACCTTTCAAGGTTGATTTGAAGTGATTTTGAAGTTTGACCTTTCTTTTATTTTTAATTCAAGTTTATTTTAATATTAAAAATGCCAAAAATATTTTGATTATTATTTGACCTCCAATCTTCATCCCATTTCTGGTTTCTCATGGTTTGACTTTGACTTCAAATGTCATTTGGTCAACACACATGGATTGGTACATTTTATTTCACCTTATGCACTTTATTCTTTCCTTTTCCATTATCCATTATTCATCTCCTTCTTCTTCTTCTTCTTCTTCTTCTTCTTCTTTCTTTTTGATCAATGAGTTAAAGGTTGATAAGTTAGCATTGATTAGGGAGACTTAATCTTCCTTGATTCAAATCTAATTCATCTTGATCAATTGATCACGTGAATGGCTTTGCATTAAGGATAGGATGTTTCCTAAACATGCAAAAGGCTTAAACTAATACAATATTAATTCTCTTCTTCTTTTTGGCATGGCAAGTTGTTGGAACTTGGTTCACTAATCAAGACTTCTAACTTGTGTTGTTGCCTACATTATTATTGACCGGCCTCAGATAGTTGTGACTTCTACATAAGTCCAATTACGATTGCTTAACATAGCGCTAAATTTGCCTTATGGCACACTAACTACTAACACTAACTATTAACCATTAACATTTACTTTTGCTCTTTACTTTTATGCAATTTACTATCCTTGCAGATATTATCCATTTGCTTTTTCCTTTGCTCACTTGAGCACATGTTTATGTTAATGCAATTTGCCTTTTGCTCACTTGAGCACATAATTGTGTATATACTATTGTGTTTGTGTTTTGTTTGATTGTTGTGGACCAAATGCAAAAAATGGACAAAAGGACTTAGACTTTAGGACCTTCCCTATGCAAAATGGAGTCAAAGAGCAACTAGGCCTCATGCCTTTAGAGTGCTATAAATGTCAAAGAGCAACTAGGCCTCATGCCTTTAGAATGCTTAAAGCTTGAAGATGAACATTGAAAAGACCATATTCTAAACTCCCTCTTGTCCATTCTTTGATTTGTAAATAGAACCTTTTGATGTGTGTGTTTATTTGTGCTAGGGATTCCAACTTGATCCAAATTGAGGAACCATTACCATGAGCTCCTAAGAGAGAGACATTCAAGATACATTGAGGAACCTTCCAAGAGTTCATTTGATTGTTGATTGCTTGAGTTATTGCTTTATGTGATTGCTTATTCCAAAGGATGGGAGCTACTTGGATCATCAATATGATCTCAAGAGAGGAACTCCATTTGTGGTTTTGTTTCTTATTCCTTACCTCTTTGCATGTTTAGGACTCTAGCCTTTCTTCTTCTTCTCTCCACTCTAACCCAAGCCAAAACTTTTGTGCAAACATTTAACACTTGTTTTCAACCTTAGAAACCTAAGCCTTATGCTTTTGATTTTCAAACTCTCTTTTCATAACACTTATCTTGAATTGAATCTCTAAGTCAACTTTGACCATATTTTGTACATACTTTTCATTGGTAAATATAACCCCTTCAAATGTCTTTTGTGGTTTCAATGGCCACCCTCTTAATCAAAACTTTTTCATAACCTTTAGCTATTAGGTTTGAGTTATCCTTGAGGTAGATGTAATACTCACTTATATCCTTAGTGATGGAAAATGAGTCTTCCATGCTTATTATAGGGTTAACCTCTCACTAGCATGTTGAAGCTATCCTCACATGGTGGATTTGTGGTTTTAGGTTGAGTTTTCTCCCTTGGATAACAAAAGACCTTAAGGCTTTTGGACCAATCAATTCACCAACTCATTTTGAAATTTTTACCCCGAACTACGAGGTTTTGATCCTAATCTTTTAAGATGGTACGTAGGCAATGGGTTTATCCATCCAAACACAAAAATGTAAATAACTTGTATATTCTCTTCTCATCTCTTCAATCATGTTTGCACAAACAATTTTTTTCAAAAAAAAAAAGAAAAAATAACAATCTTACACAAGTATGAAAATGGCTCCCTAAGAGTACCTAGGATGTTTTGGGTGCCTAACACCTTCCCATTACATAACAAACCCCCTTACCCAGATCTCTGACTCTCTTTTACTAGTTTTTGATTTGATAAAACTTTTAGGTTTTTGTTCGCTTTCTAACCATTCCTTTGGATAAATAGAAGTGCGGTGACGACTCGACTTGTACGATTTACCTTGGATTTAGTCAATATCTCTAATGGTAACGAATACCTCGCTACAGAAAAGTGGCGACTTTGCTGGGGACTATTTGCCTAGTGGGTTTTGCCTACTTTTCATTTTTGTTGTATTGTTGTGTGTATTGTTTTGTGATATATTTTTATGCAATTTGGGATTACTGTATTGTATGTAATGATTGAATTACTTGAATATTAATTCCTTGTATGCTTGGTGATCTTTGTGAGATGAGTTCTATACCCGGATTCGAGTGCATTTAGGATAGGAGAATGGTAGTCTTGTTGACTTGTGTGGAGTTATTCCTTAGCAAGTTGACTTGCAAGCCCATTCACTTGGTGGAGGTCATGTTGGGATCAATAATGTCACACAAGTAGTTGTGGTTAGACATTACTCTTTCCAATATAGACCTTGGAAGCCAATGACCTTAGTTTACCAAACCCATCTTGGCCTATTCTTAGGATGTAGTGCGAAAGTCGTTCAAGTGTAAGATTTGATACGATTGTTACGCGATACTACACTCATAAGAGTCTCTCTTGAGAATATTTTTGGAATACGAGTAGTCGTTTCTCCGACAATATCCGAAAGATGGGATGATGACTATGGGAACCTCTTGTAGAACATGTTTGGCAGGTTTAAACCCTAGTACACTCCCTTTGGGTGGTTCTTAACCGAAACTCCACGCTCGTGACTCGCAGCAAACCCTTGATTCGTGGTTGATCCGTTCATGTATCCTTAATATCAATGGAACTTGGGTGTTGATAAGGTGTAAACCATAATCCACCAAAATGGATGATTGATATTAAGGATAACATGATCCATCCCACGACCTTTATTTGGTGTGCTTTGCTTGATCCTTGAGTGTGATTGTTGCATCCATGCATTCATGCACCCATTTGCATCCATATCATCAATAATGAAGAAAATTTTCAAGGAACTTAAGAGGTCTATTTGCAAATTTTTAGACATGGAAAGACAAAGAAGGAATACAAAGAAGTACAGCTTCAGACAACCAGACTTGAAAGAGTTAAGGAATCTGACATCCTATGTACTAGATCCCTTGGGTTTCAAGGCTCGTTTTGGGAAGCTTCTTCCTCTTCTGACTACTCAGGTGGACGAAGGGTTGATGAGTGTATTGGTGCAGTTTTATGATCCTTTGTACCATTACTTCACCTTTCCGGATTTTCAGCTTTTGCCCACGCTTAAGGAGTATGTCTATCTTGTGGGTATACCAATTCTAGACCAGTTGCCGTTCAGTGGCTTGGAGAGTATTCCTACTTCTCAAGAGATAGCAGACATGTTGCATATAGATGAATCTCTGGTTGGTGCTTATATGACTACCAAAGGTGGAATTCAAGGTCTCCCTTCTGAATTCCTCATTGCTCAAGCTATTATGTATGGGAAGGCCATGAGTGAGGACGCCTTTGAGGCCATATTTGTACTTCTCATCTATGGGTTAGTATTGTTCCCCAACATCGACAAGTTTGTGGATGTGAACTCTATTAGGATCTTCTCAACTCTTAATCCCGTTCCGACTCTGTTGGGTGACACTTATTTTTATTTGCATATGAGGAATGCAAAGGGTGGTGGCACCATTGTGTGCTGTTTGCCTCTGTTGTATAAGTGGTTTATTTCTCACTTACCACAGACGGTCGCCTTCAAAGAGAACAAGGGATGTCTACGGTGGTCCACGAGGCTTATGTCTCTCACTAATGACGATATCTCTTGGTACAACCGTGTGTATGATGGTGTGCAGATTATCGACTCTTGTGGTGAATTCTCTAATGTACCTCTTCTCGGTACATGTGGTGGGATTAACTACAACCCTATTTTGGCACGACGTCAGCTTGGGTTCCCCCTAAAGGATAAACCCAATAACATTCTGTTAGAGGGTGTGTTCTTTCAGGAGGGTAAAGATCCCCAAGGCTTGAAAGCTAGGATGGTCCGCGCTTGGCGCAAGATTCATAAGAAAGGAAGGAAGGAGTTAGGTCCTAAGAACTGTGACGCTTTGGAGCCTTACACTGCTTGGGTTAGGAAGAGAGCGTCTGAGTATCTCATGCCGTACGAGTATCCAAGACCTACACCTTTGGTTATGGTTGGGCCTTCAACCCTCCCTAACCAAGGAGTAGAGGAGTTGAGAGACGAAGACCGTTCACGTGTCTGGATCCGCGAACGAGAAGAGTTGCTTCAGCAGATCAAGGAAAAGGATGCTTTGATTGAGTTCCTCGAGCATCAGGTTATTGATGATCCTAATGATGCATGGACTTCTCTACTTCCTCAGTCTTCCATGTTCTGGAAGAGGAAGTACGATCGACTCGCCAAGGAGAAGGCAGATATGGAGGCAGCCTATGAAGAGGAGGTGAAGAGGCTTCGTGCATTTTATCTTCCTGTGTCCCGAGCTTTAGATGATTGTTTCTAGGGATCCATAGGATGATTATTTTCTTTTCTCTTGTATATGATTACCAATGTTGTACTTCTTTGATGTAAAACTATTTTCCAGATATTAGTGACAAGATACTTTCATATATGATAAATGTTTAATACTTCCAAATATTTGCAAATAGAACTCTAAAATTTATCTGAAATAAAAACAAATCATATGCACAAGCATTGCATGCATCATGTGCATAAGCAGGTTTTGTTCCCGGCTTCTTGTCCTATGGTATAACTCTGTGTTCTTCATTTATTTTGAAGACAAGCTGACTCATCGGTACTACGCCAGAGCCAATTCTTCAAGACTGATGGATCATCTAAAATAAGAAAACCGCAAGTTGAAGGAGGAAGTAGCCAGGTTGACTGCCTTGATGGAGTCATTCTTGGCCGCTCAGAGCCAATCTTCTCCAATGCCATCAACTCCTCCCCAGAGGACGGTCATTTCTGAGATCGTGACTTCTACTGTTCCTGCTGTAACGACTCATTTTGCGCCATCTATGCCAGCCAGGTTCCCTTGGGGAATGCCCCCCAACTTTATACCAGAGGGTTTCGCCCCTACTCTTGCTTCTCTGCCGGCATCTAGCCCGGTCCTTTCAGTGCCACCGCCCGTTATGCACACGTTACCAAGGGTCGAAGATACCATCTACCACTCTGAGCCATCTGAGGGCCCAGATGTTTATGAAAAGATGGATGATATGAAGGACCAATTCCTTGAGCTTCGCAAGGAACTGAAAACTTTGAGGGGGAAAGACCTCTTTGGTAAAAGTGCTGCTGAGTTGTGCCTTGTGCCCAACGTGAAGATCCCTATTAAATTCAAAGTGCCTGACTTTGAGAAGTATAAGGGAAACACATGCCCACTCAGCCATCTTGTGATGTATGCTTGCAAGATGTCAACGCAAACTGACAATGACCAACTGCTCATCCATTATTTCCAGGACAGTCTGTCCGGTGCCGCTCTCTGGTGGTACATGGGTTTGGAGAGTTCGAACATCCTATCTTTCAACGACCTTGGCGAGGCCTTTGTCAAGCAATATAAATACAATGTGGATATGGCTCCTGATAGGGACCAGTTGAGGGCGATGTCCCAGAAAGAGAAAGAGACCTTCAAATAATACGCCCAGAGATGGCGCGAATTGGCAGCTCAGATAGTGCCTCCCCTAGAGGAAAAAGATATGACCAAGATCTTCTTGAAGACCTTGAACTCGTTTTATTACGAGAGGATGATATCCAGTGCTCCCTCAGACTTCACCGAGATGGTGAATATGGGGATGAGATTGGAAGAGGGGGTCCGTGAAGGACGCTTAACCCGAGACGAAGGCTCTTCGGCAAAGAGATATGGAAGCTTTGCAAAGAAGAAGGAAGGAGAGGCACATGCCGTGTCTTCCCATGTCAAAAGAAGACCCTCTGTGAAGAGGAAGATTGCTCGCCCGATCAACAATCAACATCAGGTGGCTCATATAGCACCTGTTTTCAGGGAAGCTCAACACTATCAGCAACCGCAAACTCAGCAATATCAACAACAACAGCGTCCACAACAGCAGGCCTATCAGCCTCGAAATAACAACAGTAATACCAACACCAGCTATGAGAGGAAGAGGGTCACCTTTGATCCAATTCCGATGACTTATGCCGAACTCTATCCATCTCTGATCGATAGAAAGTTGATCACTCCGCGAGACCCTCCCGCTGTACCTGCTAACCCCCAGTGGTGGTACAAGCCCGAGCTTCACTGTGTGTATCATTCTGGTGCTCCCGGACACGACGTAGAGAACTGTTATCCCCTGAAGACCAAGGTGCAAGACCTTGTGAGAAGTGGGATTCTGTTTTTCGAGGACGTATGTCCAAATGTGAAGAAGAACCCATTGCCCGAGCATGGGAAGTCTGTCAATATGGTCCAGGGCGGCCCTGGAAAGTACAAGGTGAAATATGTCAGTCATATCCGACAATCGCTGGTTGAGATGCATAGATTGCTGTGTGACTATAGCCATTATGAGCATGATCACGATAGATGTAGAGTCTGTTCTGTCAATCAGAGAGGATGTCGCCAGGTGCGCAAAGATGTGCAAGAGATGTTGGACGAAGGAGTCATTGAGATCCTTCAAAATAGAAATGTTGACGAAGATGAACTCGAAGTCAATGTGATTTCCTCGGTATTCCGGATACCTGAGCCTGTTGTCATCAAGTATGATGGTAGCAAGCAGAAGGCTCCTCCTGCTCTGACTATCAAGCCTGCCAGACCTGTATCGTACTCCTCTGAGAAAGCGGTTCCCTATCGCTATAACGCTGTGGCAGTGGAAAATGGGAAAGAGGTGTCCTTGCCCTCTTCATTTGTTGTTAACATTGCCGACGTCAGCGGTTTGACCCGCAACGGTCGTGTATTTTCAGCACCGTCGAAGCCTCAAGCTGATGTTCAAGGAAGTGTTGATGCCGATTTTGTTGAGCGCCCGATTGGGGATGCTGTGAGCACTCCGAATCCGGAACTTGTTGTTAAGCCCTCCTCTACGTTAAGAACTCCTACTTCTGCTAGCCCGAGTGGCAATACGAAAGAAGACTGTGATGAGATGCTGAGGCTCATCAAGAGAAGCGAGTACAACGTTGTAGACCAGCTTCTACAAACGCCATCCAAAATATCTGTGTTATCATTGCTTTTGAATTCAGAACCACACCGAGAGGCTCTGCAGAAGGTTTTGGATATGGCGTATGTGGATCACGATGTCACGATAGAACAATTTGATAGCATTGTTGCAAACATTACCGCTTGTAACAACTTGAGTTTTTGTGACTCTGATCTCCCTGAGGAGGGAAGAGACCACAACTTGGATTTACACATATCTATGGGTTACAAAGACGACGCCATGTCCAATGTTCTGGTGGACACTGGGTCATCATTGAATGTATTGCCAAAAACCACTCTCTCGAAATTGTCATATCAAGGGCCTCCCATGAGGAAGAGTGGAGTAGTTGTGAAGGCTTTCGATGGGTCTCGCAAAACTGTGATTAGCGAGGTTGATCTCCCAGTCAAAATTGGACCAAGTGATTTCCAGGTTATGGATATTCACCCATGGATTCACGAGGCTGGCACCGTGACATCCACCCTACACTAGAAATTGAAATTTGTAAAGAATAAGAAGCTGGTGGTGGTAGGGGGAGAAAAGGCTCTCCTGGTTAGCCATTTGTCTTCCTTCTCTTATATAGATGCTGAGGATGAAGTTGGAACTCCGTTCCAAGCTTTATCTATTGCTGAGCCTATTAAGAAGGGAACTTCTTCATTTGCTTCCTACAAAGATGCAAAGTTGGCCATTGAGCATGGCGCAACTGCTGGTTTGGGGCAAATGATTGAGTTAAAAGACAACAAGTCACGGGCTGGCATAGGTTATTCTTCTAGGGTTTCCAATACGCAAGGGTTGTTCAAGAGTGGAGGTTTCATCCACACCAATCAAGACGAGGAGGTTGCTGCTATCTTGGAAGAGGACGAAGAGGATTCTGGAAACTTCATCATCCCTGGAGGGATCTGCAATAATTGGGTCGTTGTGGATATTCCAACAGTTATCCATAAGTCAAAGTAATGTTCATTGTGTTTAAAAACCCTTCTCCCATGCCAAAAGGAGAAGTGATGACATTGCTGACGCATAAATACAATGATATTTTCATTCAATAGATTCATGTTAAATGTTTGTTTTTCCAATTATTTTCCCTTTTCGCTTTTGCATGAAATTGGTGATCACATAAAACCTCAAAAAAAAAAAAAAACAACAAAAAAACAAAAAAAAAAGGAATAAAATCAATCTTTTCATCTGCATAATGATTTGCCTTGTTTGAATTCTAAAAGCTCTTTATATCCAAAAAAAATTATGCAGGTTGATCAAACCCATTGAACATAATGATCCAACACCATCTCCCAACTTTGAATTCCCTGTATTTGAGGCGGAAGAAGATAATGTTGAAGAGATTCCTGACGAGATTACCCGTCTACTTGAGCATGAAGAGAAGATCATTCAGCCGCATCTTGAGAATCTGGAAACAGTCAACTTGGGGTCTGAGAATTGTGTGCGAGAAGTGAAGATTGGGGCACTCCTGGAAGAGTCTGTTAAGAAGGGGTTGATTGAATTGCTACGAGAATATGTTGACGTCTTTGCCTGGTCATATGAAGACATGCCTGGTCTAGATACTGATATTGTGCAACATTTCCTACCTTTAAAGTCTGAGTGCGTGCCTGTAAAGCAGAAGCTCATAAG
Source organism: Lathyrus oleraceus (assembly GCF_024323335.1). NCBI lineage: Eukaryota > Viridiplantae > Streptophyta > Magnoliopsida > Fabales > Fabaceae > Lathyrus > Lathyrus oleraceus. Next base: position 292,924,163 of record NC_066584.1, read on the forward strand.
AACTCATCCTGATATGGCAGTAAAGATTAAAGAGGAAGTTCAGAAGCAAATTGATGCGGGGTCTCTGGTGACTTCTACGTATCCTCAGTGGGTGGCCAATATTGTGCCCGTGCCTAAGAAAGATGGAAAAGTCCGGATGTGTGTGGACTATAGAGACTTGAATAAAGCTAGTCCGAAAGATGATTTCCCTCTACCACACATTGATATGTTGGTAGATAATACGGCTAAATTCAATGTCTTCTCATTTATGGATGGATTTTCCGGATATAATCAGATTAAAAGGGCACCCGAGGATATGGAGAAGACAACATTCATCACACCTTGGGGAACATTCTGTTATCGAGTGATGCCCTTCGGTTTGAAGAACGCCGGAGCCACGTACCAACGAGCTATGACCACCTTGTTTCATGATATGATGCATAAGGAGATTGAGGTATATGTTGATAATATGATTGCGAAATCAAGAACGGAAGTTGAACATGTAGAGCACTTGTTGAAGCTTTTTCAACGTTTGAGAAAGTATCAGCTTCGTCTGAATCCCAACAAGTGTACATTTGGAGTCCGTTCCGGTAAGTTATTGGGCTTTATTGTCAGTGAAAGAGGTATTGAAGTTGAACCTGCAAAGGTCAAAGCAATACAAGAGATGCCTGAGCCCAGAACTGAGAAGCAAGTCCGAGGTTTTCTTGGCCGCTTGAATTACATTTCCAGATTCATATCCCACATGACTGCCACATATTCACCGATATTCAAGCTCCTCCGGAAAGATCAGTTTCATGATTGGACCGAGGATTGCCAAAAAGCTTTTGACAGTATTAAAGAGTATCTATCTGAGCCTCTGATCCTGTCTCCGCCCGTGGAAGGAAGACCTTGATTATGTATCTGACTGTTCTTCAAGACTCAATGGGTTGTGTCCTTGGTCAGCAAGACGAATCAGGGAAGAAAGAGTATGATATTTACTATTTGAGCAAGAAGTTCACTGATTGTGAGTCTCGATACTCAATGCTTGAGAAGACATGCTGTGCTTTGGCTTGGGCCGCTAAGCACTTACGCCAGTATATGTTAAATCATACGACTCGGTTGATATCCAAAATGGATCCAATCAAGTATATCTTCGAGAAGCCTGCTTTAACAGGGAGGATTGCCCATTGGCAGATGTTGCTGTCTGAGTATGATATCGAGTATCGAGCTCAAAAGGCTATTAAAGGTAGTATCTTGGCTGATCACTTGGCACATCAGCCGATTGAGGATTATCAGTCTGTTCAGTATGACTTCCCAGATGAGGAGATTCTATATTTGAAAATGAAAGATTGTGATGAGCCTACACTTGATGAAGGGCCAGAACCAGGTTCTAGATGGAGCATGGTATTTGATGGCGCTGTAAATCAATATGGAATTGGTATTGGGGCAGTAATTATTACTCCTCAGGGCACACATTTTCCTTTTACAGCAAGGCTAACTTTCAAATGCACGAATAATATGGCTGAGTATGAGGCCTGTATTATGGGGTTGGAGGAGTGCATTGATCTAAGGATCAAGCTGTAAGACCCCAATTTTGTCCCTAAGATCCCTCATGGCATCACATCCTAACATAGCATTGCCTCAAGGATCATTAGATACCTTGCTCCCTTCCCTATGGGTGGGATATTCTTTGAGAGTGGTTCTTGATCACCAAGCATTGCTTGCATTTGTATATCATTGTTTTTCTTTTTATCACTAACCAAAAGGTACAAAAATATGTCATTAACCCTTGTTACTTGCAGCTGAAGCATTTGCAGGTCAAGCAATGAAAGGCATTCATTGAGCAATAGATGGTGGTTATTCTTGAGATTTGGACCCCATGATCATTATCAAGAGTTCATATGAGCTATGATGTCATTTTGAAGCAAAATCCCAAGTGGTAGAGGTTTAAATTTCATCAGGACATTTCCAGGTCATTTGAAGACCTAGAAAGTCAACTGTGGATTTGGAGGTGGGAGATGATTAGAAATACTTCATTCATGTTCAAACAAGTCTCATTTGACATCTCAAACACTCACATTGAAGAATTTGAAGTCAAGTCAAAAGCTTCCAGAAATGGAAAGTGACCTAATATTTTCAAAAATGGAAGGGTTTTGGACCAACTTCAACTCAACTTTCCAGCATCAAAAAAGCTTCAAATGAAATTTTGTTGAACATGAAAGTTGTAGATCTTTCTCTACCATTTCCAAAAAGTCCAAGATCATGAGCATATGATGAATGGTTGAGGAGATATGATCAAATCATCATCAAGTGTGCATGGCCAAAATGTGCTATGGATTGATACATACGAGTTTCGTATCGATCCATGCAGGGCAAAATGTGCTATGTATTGATACATACGAGTTTCATATCGATCCATGCAGGGCAAAATGTGTTATGTATTGATACATACGAGTTTCGTATCGATCCATGCAGGGCAAAATGTGCTATGTATTGATACATACGAGTTTCGTATCGATCCATGCAGGGCAAAATGTGCTATGTATTGATACATACGAGTTTCGTATCGATCCATGCAGGGCAAAATGTGCTATGTATTGATACATACGAGCTTTGTATCAATACATAACTCTGTTTTGATCATGCATTGGCTACTGTTCACGTCCATATTACTTCATGCACCACTAATTTTCAAGTTTTGTCAAAACACCTCATTTTTGCCAATTACCATTAACCAAGCTTAATTAACATTTTCAGTGTGATTAAGACTTCATATAAATACCATAATCATAACAGAATTGAGGGAGGTTAATCACAATTCACATTTCTAGATCCAAAATTCTCTCTCCCTCCAAAATTTTCTTCCATTCATAATTCAAATTTTCTTCAAATAGCATTGCAATTTTACTTCATATTCTTGTTCCCTGGCTTTGATTTAGTGCAGATCAAGTGCTGGTTTGTTGAATTCGTGCAAGATTCAAGTGGTTGAAGCTCATGAAGTTGAAAATGGAAATTCAAGATTAAGCTAGATCTACACGTGTTCAAGCTTCCTTTTCTTCACCAAACATCATCACAAGCATTCTGGACTGGATTTGGATCATTTGGAGCATTGGATCGTGCATTACAAGGAACTGCTCATCAAGAGGTGAGTTTTTCGAGCTTCATAATTCTCAAATTCATGCACATATTCTTGTAGATCTCATGTTGCTGATGATTCTGGTGAAAATTTCATGAAAAATGATGCATTATTGAGTTAGTTATGTGTGATGGAAGTTTTGTGCACAAATGTTATTTTGCTCGATTCTCATTGATTATGTGGAATTATGCTTAGCTATTGCTTGATTTGTGATCTCCATTGAAAGATCTTTGAAATGATATGCTTGTTTGGAATTTCTGGAAAATTTGTTCTTGATGTTGTTACTGTTCATCTTCTTCTTCGTGAAGAAGATGAAGATCTTCATGTTAAGCGTCCACAGCGTCCGTTTTGCGTCCAGTTCTGGTTCTGTTAGGGTTTTTGCAAAACGGCGTCGTTTTGTGTATGGCGCGCGCTCCATTTCAAATGTTTACCGAGTTCGATTCTGGCCTGGCGCAAATATTCAAATGTTCATTCATTTTATTGTTTTCCCTCCAAATTACATGTTGCATGCTTCATTTGATTTCCATTTTTTCTTCCAACTTGGAAAATGCATAAAAAATTGAAAAATGATCCAAAAAATGCTTGGTTTTTTGCTACATGATCCTCTGTTTGTCTAGCTTTTTATGATGTTAATTTCAGAAGTTGTGCATGGCTGGATTTCTGTTGGTGCTAGAATCTTTGATCATATGTGCATGTGTGACCTTACCTTGATCTTTCTATTGTGAAATGCTTTATTTTAATCCAAATTGCATGAAATTTTACATGATGATTCTAGACATGTTAATGGATGTTTTAGGCTTGGTTTGGCATTTTTCCCATTTACCATTTCTGTTTTATGCATGTGTTAACATGGTGTGACAATTTGTGTCACACGTTTGGTTGTTCAACTTGTGCAATTTAACTTCCATATCAAATGACTTCTGTTGATCCTGATTTTTTATATGATGATTGTATTGGATGTGTTGACTGCTTATGAATTTTTCCAGAATTATTTGAATCATTTCTGTTTTGTTTTGGAATTTTCATTCATGATGTCCATATATGAGCCTTGAAATTGCCTTTGACTTCTTTTGATCATGAAATGCCTTTGATGATTGATTTTGATGTGAGTGTTTTTAGGAAATTTTAATATATGTTTGAAGTTGCAATGTGTTGAATTTCAGCTCCTGTTTTAAATTTTTTCTTCATCTTTGACCCTAGGCTTTGACCTAGTGGTTTGTTGCTTACATGTGAGCTTTGAATTTCAGGTTTAAGCATCCAAGTTCCATGGTTGATGATGCTTCATCACTTGAACATTAATATTTGCTTTTGATTGATAACACTTGCCGTTTTGTAGGTTGATGATAACTCATTTGAGTTTGCCTTATGGCTTTTGTGTTGTACATTGGGATTGTCTGTTGGTTATTAACTGTTGTCTGTTTGTCTGAAAGTTGTACTGATTGGTTTAGCTGTTTTCACAGGTACCTAAGTTGCTTTAAGTTCATTTGAACTTTGCTTTGCTTTTGCTTGTTGGCATACCACTTAGGTATAATCTCTAATCTTCATGTAGTCTGGAAGACCTACTGTTATTGGTAGGCACCTGTTTGAAGCCCTCCTTAAGAGGCCATGTCTTTGTTTGTTTAATTTTGTGCCAAGCAGGTAAAGTCCTCTTAAGAGGCAATTGGCAGATAAAAGGGATGTGTAATCCATCCCCTGCTATTCTGTTGTGTCATTCACTTTGCTCACACCATGTGTTGATGCATTGTGAATAAGAACCCAAGATCTTATAGAGTCAATCATATGTGGAGAAGAGTTCCTTCTTTCTGAACTCCCACACTTTCTATTTGTTTAAAGCTCTCCCAGGCCAGGGATAAGAGCTATGAGGCACACCCCTCATCTCCATTTCATCTGCTTCACTCTAACTCTCAATGTTAGGGTTAAGAGCTCAACACACCCCATTCCAGTTGGCTTGTTTCTAAAGCCTAACCTTGCTTGAGCCCATTGATTGTGTATAATGTGTGCTAACTGATTGATTGCTTATTTGTTCATCTGTGCATAATTGTTTGTGTGTGCCTTTGTGCATTGTTTTCATCTTTGAGCATTAATTGTATATCATTTCATGAACATTGTTCATATCTTTGTGACACTTTGTTTGTCCATTGAGGAGTCAATTGTAAGTCCATTTATTGGCAGTTGTTTCCTATGATCTGGGAGGAGTTGGGACTAAGACCATTGATTGGCATCCCATTTCCTTGGAGTCGAGTGTAAGACCATTTATTGGCAACTTGTTTCCTCTTGCTTCTTGCATTTGTTTTCTTTGCTTTGTGAGACTAGTGTAAGTCCATTGATTGGCATCTGGTATCCATGTTTTGTTTTGTGAGATTGGTGTAAGTTCATTGATTGGCATCCGGTATCCATGTTTTCTTTATTTTGTGAGATTGGTGTAAGTCCATTGATTGGCATCCGGTATCCATGTTTTCTTTGCTTTGTGAGACTAGTGTAAGTCCATTGATTGGCATCTGGTATCCATGTTTTGTTTTGTGAGATTGGTGTAAGTCCATTGATTGGCATCCGGTATCCATGTTTTCTTTGTTTTGTGAGATTGGTGTAAGTCCATTGATTGGCATCCGGTATCCATTTATGTTGTTTATTTGTTATTTGCTTGTTGCCTTTTCCAAAGGAATCACTTGGATCATCTACATATGATCTCAAGAGGTGAACATCTAAGAAGTTTTGTATCCCTTAACCTCCACCCTTTTGTTCTTCAAACCTCCATTGGCATGTCAACTCAAACCAGAAAAATATTGTGCAAAAATTTTCATTTCTTTTCAAATTAGAAACCTAGGCCTTATGCCTTTGATTTTCGAAACTTCATTTTCATAATACTTCTTTTGAATTGAATTCTAATCATACTTTGACCATCTTTTTTGTGAATACTCTAATTGGTTAATTCCACTCATTCAAATGTTTTGTGGCTTTGTCCATCCTTGATAAGTTTTCATACATTAGCCATAGATCTCAATCATCTTAGTGGTTGATGTGAATCTCACCTTTTGTCCTTAGTGATTGAATTGTAAGACTTCCTTGCTTATTATAGGGCATGATCCCTCACTAGCAAGTTGAAGCTTTTCTCACATGTTGGATTTGTGGTTGTATAGGTTGAGTTTTCTCCCGTGGATAATGAAAGACCTTAGGGCTTTTGTTTAAAATCAACCCACTCATATTTTGGAAATCTTTTAGCCGAACTACGAGGTTTTGATCCTGTAAAGGTACGTAGGCAATGGATCTTTCCATCCAAACACAAAAATAATAAAAATTGTATATTCTTCTCTCATCTTCCCAATCAATGTTTGCACAATAAATATTTTCATAAACAATCATCTTTTTACAACAAGTTGTGAAAAGGGTTCCCTAGGAGTACCTAGGATGCATTGGGTGCCTAACACCTTCCCTTTGCATAATTACCCCCTTACCCAGATCTCTGACCTTTCATTAGTTTTCTATGTGTAAAACTTCTTAGGCTTTTGTTCGCTTTTTAGCCATTCCTTTGGATAAATAAAAGTGCGATGGCGACTCTATCTTTGTATGCTTTGATTTTGATTTAGTCAATAAATCATAAAGTGACGAATACACCGCTACAGAAAAGTGGCGACTCTGCTGGGGACTATCAGAAATGTTTTCCTAGTGGGTTTGCCAACTTTTCACAATTGTTGTGATATATTGTTTATGACATATTTTTGTACAAATTTGGGATTACTGTATTGCTTGTGATGATTGATTTGCTTGATATATCAATTGCTTGCTTGCTTGGTGATCTCTGTGAGATGAGTTCTATACCCGAACTCGAGTGTACCCTATGATAGGAGAATGGCATAGTCTTGTCGTCTTGTGTGGAGTTATTCCTTAGCAAGTTGACTTGCGAGTCCATTCACTTGGTGGAGGTCATGTTGAATTAATGATGTCACACAAGTTATTTGTGGTTAGGCATTATTCTTTCAATATGTGTCGTAGAAGCCAAGGACCTTAGTTTACCAAGCCCATCTTGGCCTATTTTTAGGAAGTAGTGCGGAGGTCGTTCAGATGTAAGATCTAATGCAATTGTTACGCGATACTACACTCATAAGAGTCTCTCTTGAGAATATTTTTGGAATACGAGTATTCGTTCCTCCGATAATATTCGAAAGATGGGATGATGACTATGGGAACCTCTGGTAGAACATGTTCGGCAGGTTTAAACCATAGTACACTCCCTCTGGGTGGTTCTTAATTGAGACTCCATGCTCGTGACTCACAACAAACCCGTGATTCATGGTTGAGTCGTTCAGACATCCTTAATATCAATGGAACTTGGGTGTTGATAAGGTGAAAACCATAATCCACCAAAATGGATGATTGATATTAAGGATGATTGAGCCAGTTCATGTATCGTTAATATCAATGGAACTTGGGTGCCGATAAGGTGAAAACCATAATCCACCAAAATGGATGATTGATATTAAGGATGCTATGAGCTTTCCCATGACCTTTGTCTGGTGTGCTTTGCTTGATCCTTGAGTGTGATTGCTGCATTCATGCATTCATGCATTCATCTGCATCCATATCATCAAAAAAAAAATTCAAGGAACTTAAGGGGTTTATTTGCAAAATTTTCAGATATGGAAAGACAAAAAAGGCATACAAAGAAGTACAACTTTAGACAACCCGATGTGAAAGAGTTAAGGAATCTGACATCTTATGTATTAGATCCCTTGGGTTTCAAAGCTCGTTATGGGAAGCTTCTGCCTCTGTTGACTACTCAGGTTGATGAGGGATTCATGAATACTTTGGCGCAGTTCTATGATCCTCTGTATCATTGCTTCTCTTTTCCAGACTTTCAGCTATTGCCTACCCTTGAGGAGTATGCTCATCTTGTGGGTATTCCGATTCTGGATCAAGTGTCGTTCAGTGGCTTGGAGAGTATTCCTACTTCTCGAGAGATAGCTGACTTGTTTGCACATAGATGAATCCTTGGTTAAAGCTCATAAGACTACCAAAGGTGGAATTCAAGGTCTCCCTTCTGAGTTCCTCATCGCTCAAGCTACCGTTTATGGGAAGGCCATGAGTGAGGATGCCTTTGAAGCCATATTTGTGCTTCTCATCTATGGATTGGTATTGTTCCCCAACATCGACAAATTTGTGGATGTGAACGCTATTAGGATCTTCTCGGTTCTTAATCCCGTTCCGACTCTGTTCGGTGATGCCTATGTCTCTTTGCACCTGAGGAATGCAAAGGGTGGTGGTGCTATTGTGTGCTGTTTGCCTCTGTTGTATAAGTGGTTTATTTCTCACTTACCTCAGACGATCGTTTTCAAGGAGAACAAGGGATATCTACGGTGGTCTACGAGACTCATGTCTCTCACTAATGATGATATCTCTTGGTATGATCGTTCATATGACGGTGTCCAAATCATTGATTCTTGTGGTGAATTCTCCAATGTGCCTCTTCTTGGTACATGTGGTGGGATTAGCTACAACCCTGTGTTAGCACGACATCAGCTTGGGTTCCCCTTAAAGGATAAACCTAATAACATTCTGTTAGAAGGTGTGTTCTTTCAGGAGGGTAAAGATCCCCAAGGCCTGAAAGCCAGGATGGTCCGCGCTTGGCGCAAGATTCACAAGAAGGGTAGAAGTGAGTTGGGTCCGAAGAACTGCATAGCTCTGGAGCCATACACTACTTGGGTAAGGAAGAGAGCATCTGAGTATCTCATGCCCTATGACTATCCGATACTTACACCTTTGGTTGTGGCTGGGCCTTCAACCCTCCCTAACCAAGGCGTAGAGGAGTTGAGAGACGAAGACCTTTCACGAGCCTGGATCCGTGAAAGAGAAGAGTTGCTTCAACATCTAAAGGAGAAAGATGCTATGATCGAGTTTCTCGAGCATCAGGTCATTGATGATCCTGATGATACTTGGACTTCTCTACTTCCTCAGTCTTCTAAGTTCTGGAAAAGGAGGTATGACAGACTCGCCAAAGATAAGGCGGACATGGAAGCAGCATATGAGAGAGAGATCAAGAGGCTTCGTGCAGCTTATCTTCCGGCATCCCGAGCTTCTAGGGATCCATAGGATGTTTATTTTCCTTCTTTCTTGTAATGTAATTGACAATGCTGTACTTCTTTGTCTCAAATATATTTGATGAGATATTTTCCATATGCGTTTAAATGCTAATATTTCAAAATTCGCAAATAATACCCTGAAAGTTCCGTTGAAAATAAAAATAAATCATGTGCACGAGCATTGCATGCATCATTTCGCATAAGCAGGTGTTGTTCTGGTCTTCTTGTCTGTGGCCTAACTCTATGCTCTTCATTTATTTTGAAGACAAGCTGACTCACCGGTACTATGCCAGAGCCAACTCTGCAAGATTGATGGATCATCTAGAACAAGAGAACTATGAGCTCAAAGAGGAGGTTGCCAGACTAGGTGCTTTTGATGGATTTATTCTGGGTTAGCCACTTGTCTTCTTTCTCATACATTGATGCGGAGGATGAAGTTGGAACTCCTTTCCAAGCTTTGTCTATTGCTGAGCCGATTGAGAAGAAGTCTCCTTCATTTACTTCCTATCGAGATGCAAAACTGGCCATTGAATGTGGTGCAGTTGCTGGTTTAGGGAAGATGATTGAGCTTGAAGACAATAAATCCCGGGCTGGCATTGGCTATTCTTCAGGGGTCTTCAATGAGAAAGGGCTATTCAAGAGTGGAGGTTTCATCCACGCTGACCAAGCTGAGGAAGTTGCTGCTATCTTGGAAGAGGATGCAGAGGATACTGGTAACTTTGTTATCCCTGGCGGGATCTGCCACAATTGGGTCGTTGTAGATGTTCTTACAGTCATTCATAAGTCAGAGTAATATGTTCACTTTGTTTGAAAACCCTTCTCCCATGCCAAAAGGAGAAGTGATGACATTGTTGGCATCATATACAATGATATTTCATTCAATGAATTCATGTTAAACATTTGTTTTTCCAATTGTTTTCACTTTTTGCTTTTTGCATGAAATTGGTGATCACAAAAAAAACCATGGAAAAAAAGAGAGCATAAAATCAAACTTTTCATCTGCATAATGACTGCCTTGTTTAGATTCAAAAGCTTTTCATATCATAATCATTATGCAGATCGTTTTCTAAAACCCATTGAACATAATGATCCAACGCCATCTCCCAATCTTGAATTCCCTGTATTCGAAGCAGAGGAAGATGATGTTGAAGGGATTCCTGATGAGATCACTCGTCTTCTTGAGCACAAAGAAGATCATTCAGCTGTATCTTGAAAATCAGCAAACAGTCAAACTGGGGCATTACAAATGTAATCAAAAAAAGAAAAAAAGAGAGGGTGAATAAAAAAAGAAAATCAAAAAAAAGAAAAAAATCAAAATCAATTTTTTTTTTCAAAAGAAAAAAGAAAGAAGTATACCCTCAAACCCCAAGTTGACTGATGCTGAATGGATTCAGAGTCGTTATGACCAACTGAATTTGATCGAAGAGAAGCGATTGACTGCCATGTGCCATGGTCAGTTATATCAACAAAGAATGAAGAAGGCATTCGATAAGAAGGTCAAGCCTCGTGTGTTCCGAGAAGGTGACCTTGTGCTCAAGAAAGTCTTGTCTTTCGCGCCCGATTCCAGGGGCAAGTGGACTCCAAACTACGAAGGTCCATATGTTGTCAAGAGAGCCTTTTCAGGCGGTGCTTTGATGCTCACAACTATGGATGGGGAGGATTTCACTCGTCCTGTGAATTCAGATGCAGTCAAGAAATACTTCGCCTAAAAAGAAAAAAACAGAATAGCTCGCTAAGTTGAAAACCCGAAAGGGCGGCTTAGGCAAAAATGAGCGTCTCGGTGGATAACCCGAAAGGGCGATCCAGGCAAAAATTAGAGACTTGAAAAAAAAGAAGTGTATTTGCATCCCGCTAGATTGAGTACCTCACCCTGGGGCAATCTAGGCAAAAATTAGGGATTTGGCAAGTAACTGCATCCTGACAAGACTTTCTGTTCCACAGTCGTATGTTCGTCAGAGATTCTTGATTCGTCGTCAACTGAAGCTTCAAATACATCGGATTCAGAATTGGTGGAGAAATGGTCATTATGTTCAATGTAGCCCTTTTCCAATATATATCACCAATTTCAAATTTGTACAGATCTATGGAGTCTTGCCATTCGCAGGCTACCATTCCATCAAATAAATTTGAGCTTTTATCCAATTATTTGCACTCTTATTTGTTTCAATTCAACAAATGTTTTGCATGTTTTAATTGATAAAATGTCATTGTTTTAAACAAATAAAATTTTTTCAAATTTTTGTTTTTAAACAAAGTGAACATTCACAATGATAAAAGGATACTTACGAATTTCTCAGTGCTCTCCCAAGGGTGGCATGTTTTCCAACAGGGTAAGACTTTTGTTCATATTCCTGGCTTGGCTGTATCCTCTTTCTCCAGATTGTTGTTGGGGTTGCTCCCCAAGCAGAGCTTCTGTTGAGATTTTGTTCCCTAAGCAGGGCGTTTGTTGGGATTTTCTCCCGAACAAATTTTTGTTGAGCAGAGCCTTTATTATGACTCCTCCTCACTCAGAGTGCTTGTTGAAGACTTCAATGTTCCTCTCCAGCAGTATATTCTCTCCCCAGCATGGGTGCTTTCCTTTTGGAAGATTCGGTGGTTGGTGGGTTGATACCCCAGTACTTCGTCGTTTCCTCAGTGAAGTTGCCAGCGGAGTTGTTGGTATGATGTACTTCATCTATGCTATCTCTCCCCATCAGAGTGTTTTGTTGAGGTTTTCACCTCTCCTCCCTTCAGCAGAGAAGTGATTCTTTCCTCCTCAGTAGTTGTGGGTTCCTTTTGGAAGGTTCAGTTTTTGGTGGTTGATCCCCAGCTCTCCTTCTCTGCCTCAGATAAATCCTCAGTAGATTGGTGGTGGTGGGTTGTACCTGTGAGTGATTTTCTCCCTGCAGAGACTTTGTTTGATTTCCTGATGCTTTTGATCCCCAGTAGAGTGGCTTGTGTGCAGAATCTACTTGTGTGATCTATTTTCCCTCAGTGGGTTCATCCCCATTGGAGTTGCTGACAGTATCCCCGGTAGAGTTGCTTGTGCAGCCAGATTCTACTTGTGTGTTCTGTTTTCTTCAGCAGTTCTTGCTTGTGCAGTGAGCTCTTGTTTCCCAGTTGAGACTGAGGATCCCCTTGCAGAAATCTCGGGATTTCTCCATTTCCCCAACAGATTTGTCTTTGTGGCAATTGCTGCCTGTTGTGAACTTCTGTTCCCCGGTTGGGTTGATTGATGATCCATCACTCAGAGATTTTGTGATTTCTTTGATATCTCTGATCTCTTGTTCCCCAACAGATATTTGCTTTTTAGCATTCAGATCTCCGGCAAATTGGCTTTCCAGTTGGATTTCTTGGATTTTTCTCTGGAAGTGTAGTACCGGGCTTTTGATCCCTGGACCTGTTTGTGTTAGAAATGTTTGTTTTGTCAGCATTCATCAAACATAAATCACGCATATTCATGCATACTTTCAACATTTAGATATTCATGTTGCATTATTTGCCATGTATCTTTTGTTTGTTGTCTCCTGCTATATGGTGATATAGATCTCTCCAGTAGATCTCTCCAGTAGATCTCTCCAAGCAGATGTTGGGTGTTTAATCTCTCAATATAGAGTCAGCCCCTTAAGCAGAAAGTGTTTGTCATTCCTTCTGCAGTTCTCCACTGAGATATATCCTCGTGGACGACGGTTGTTTCCGTTTCCTCCCAACACATATATTGGGATGGATTTTCCCTTTTGAATTCTTTCCTCATTAGGATGAGTCTTGTTTCAGTTTGCCTTTTTGGATTGATCCTGAATTGGCATTTTTGCAACTGTCTCTTGTGCTTCCATGTGGAATAAGTGAATAAATTGCCCAGTATCCGGCAATAGTTCATCTTATCTCCAGCGGAGTTTTTTGGGCCTCTACCCAGTAACCGGTAGTTATAAGTCCTATCTTTTTGGTTTTCTACCCTGTAGCCGGTAGTTGTAAATCCTGTATACCTTTTTCCCCTTTTGTGGAATAGGTGGTTGCGAACTTTTTGTTCCTCAGCAAGTCGTTGGTTTTCTACCCTGTATTCGGTAGTCGTAAATCCTATTTTTCTTGCTCTCCAACAGTTTGTGGTTTGTTATAAACCCTATTTTGTTTTCCCCGTGCGGAATTGTGATCCTTTCACTCCCCACGCAGAGGTTCTGGTTTTCTACCCTGTATTCGGTAGTTGTAAACCCTAATCTTTTTATCCTCATCAGAGTTGTGGCTTCTACCCAGTATTCGGTAGTTATAAGTCATATCTCTCTTCCCCTAGCAGAGGTAACCTTTGTGGTTCATTCTGGTCGATGGTGGATTTTGCTGTCTTCTACCCAGTATTCGGTAGTTGTAAATCCTATGTTGCTGTCTTCCTAGCGGAGTCTGTGCTTGCTTGTGGATAATTGCCGTATGACTAGCAATTTTATCCTCAACCAGAGTCTTTGGTCTTCTACCCAGTATTCGGTAGTTGTAAATCCTTTGTTCCCCCCCTTTGCAAAGTTAACCTTGTTGTTCATCCTAACCGATGATGGTTACTCTTTGTGGTTATCTTCATCCAGTATTCGATGTTGATATTTCCTCTCTTCTGGGTCTTTGCTCTGAGTAAGCACTTGTATTCCCAGCAAGTCTTTTTGTGGATAATTGTCGGATGCTAGCAATTTTATCCTCAGTGGGTCCTTTCACCGTTTGCCAGTGATTTGTTCCCCGGATCATTGATTGTTTATCAATGCATCCCTAGTGAGTCATCTTTCATTTACCCTTTTGTTGGTAATGATTGTTGCTCCCTTTGATTGGTCATCATTATATACCTAGTTTTGGTATCCCGATGCCTTTCTTTTCGATCGATTTATCCTTTATTAACCCAGTAGCCGGTTGTGGATAATCTTCCATGCGAGTATACTATCCATGTTCTGACGGTAATGGATAATATATCTCATGTACTCTTCAGTCGAAGCCTGTTGTGTTTCCCCAGTCGAGTAAGATTCGTATTTCCTTTGCGGAATCGAATATTCTTTGTTCTCCTTTTTGAGCGTATCTCCCAGTAACCGGTGATATGTCTCATGGATAATTGCCATATGCTTGCAATTTATCCCCAGCGAGTTATATTTCGTTTACCCTGTTATTGTTGGTAACGATTGTTTCTATTTTTGGTTGGTCACCTATTATATACCCAGTAACCGGTATCTCTGGTGTCTCTCCCTTTTCGAGTATATTATTCACGTTCTGACGGTAATGAATAATATGTCTCATGCGCTCTTTGGTTGGAGTCCTTTGTTGATTATCCCCAGTTGAGTAAGATTTGTATTCTTTGTAGAATCGAATATCCATCCTTTGACAAGTTTGCATTTTGCTTTCTTCAGGATGATGAGTGTTTTGGCAGTAAAAACCAATTCACGCTTCGGTCGGTCACCTATTATATGCCCAGTAACCGGGATCCCTGGTGATTTTTCCTTTCGAGTATATTATCTACGTTCTGACGGTAATAGATAATGTATCTCATGCGAGTATACTATCCATGTTCTGACGGTAATGGATATTATATCTCATGCATTCTTTGGTTGAAGTCTTTTGTCCTTCCCCATTTGAGTAAGATTCGTTTTCCCGTTGTGGAGTCGAATGTCCATCCTATAAGTCGATTTGCTTTTTCAAGCCCTCCTTTTGGATGATGAGTGTTTTGGCATATATACCAATTCACGCTTTGTTAGGTCACCTATTATATACCCAGTAACCGGTATCCCTGGTGTTCCTTCCTTTCTGCTCCCTATTATGACCTTGGTCCCCTGTGGAGTCAGATTTTCCTGAGTTGATGTACCTTTTTCAGGTCTTTCTCAGATGTTTTGGTTGATTGATATCTCTCACCCTTATACCGGTCTTAGATATTCATTCTTCCTGAGCTTGTTGTTCTTTCACCGAGTAACCGGTGTTTAGATCACATGTCTCTTTGAGCTTGTTACCCAGTAGCCGGTAACACCTCATCTTGCAGAGTTTCCCTAGGAGAGTCTTTGTTAGACATTCCCCAGTGGAGTTCCTGTTGTGATTTTACCCTTCTGCTGTATTGGCGTTTTCCCCAATATATGCATTTTTCCCCGGCAGGGAGGTTCTGTGTGAATCTTTCCCCAGTCCGAGTCTGGATTTTTATCCGAAGTATCCTTTGTGGTTTGAGTCAGCTTGAGTCTTTCCAATGGATGTGTCTTCCTTTGGAACTCTTTTCTCCCCGGTTTGAGTCCTTTACTCCCCAGTAAGGTCTCCAATCTAGTTGTGTCCTGCTCACGCAGTGTCAGTCTTCTTTCCCCTAATTCAGAGTCGTGTCCTGCTTACACATTTCTTTTTATTATCCCCATAAGAGTCCTGTTAGAGTCTCTGTTCTTGGTGAGTGTATTACTCCTATGGATCGTCTTTCTTTCTTTGTGGACCCGTATTCCCCACAGAGTTGTTTCTTTTGCATACATACATTTGCATCATGAGGTCTCTTAGGGACCAAAATTTGTCTCATTACTGTTATTTAAGCCCATTCTACCGCGTCGAGATGAAGATTTTAACCTTCACTTCTCCGGCTAGAATGACCTTAAATAGGGGCATCTGTAAGACCCCAATTTTGTCCCTAAGATCCCTCATGGCATCACATCCTAACATAGCATTGCCTCAAGGATCATTAGACACCTTGCTCCCTTCCCTATGGGTGGGATATTCTTTGAGAGTGGTTCTTGATCACCAAGCATTGCTTGCATTTGTATATCATTGTTTTTCTTTTTATCACTAACCAAAAGGTACAAAAATATGTCATTAACCCTTGTTACTTGCAGCTGAAGCATCTGTAGGTCAAGCAATGAAAGGCATTCATTGAGCAATAGATGGTGGTTATTCTTGAGATTTGGACCCCATGATCATTATCAAGAGTTCATATGAGCTATGATGTCATTTTGAAGCAAAATCCCAAGTGGTAGAGGTTTAAATTTCATCAGGACATTTCCAGGTCATCTGAAGACCCAGAAAGTCAACTGCAAAGTCAACTGTGGATTTGGAGGTGGGAGATGATTAGAAATACTTCATTCATATTCAAACAAGTCTCATTTGACATCTCAAACACTCACATTGAAGAATTTGAAGTCAAGTCAAAAGCTTCCAGAAATGGAAAGTGACCTAATATTTTCAAAAATGGAAGGGTTTTGGACCAACTTCAACTCAACTTTCCAGCATCAAAAAAGCTTCAAATGAAATTTTGTTGAACATGAAAGTTGTACATCTTTCTCTCCCATTTCCAAAAAGTCCAAGATCATGAGCATCTGATGAATGGTTAAGGAGATATGATAAAATCATCATCAAGTGTGCATGGCCAAAATGTGCTATGTATTGATACATACGGGTTTCGTATCGATCCATGCAAGGAAAAATGTGCTATGTATTGATACATACGAGTTTCGTATCGATCCATGCAGGGCAAAATGTGCTATGTATTGATACATACGAGTTTTGTATCGATCCATACAGGGAAAAATATGCTATGTATTGATACATACGAGTTTCGTATCGATCCATGCAGGGCAAAATGTGCTATGTATTGATACATACGAGTTTCGTATCGATCCATGCAGGGCAAAATGTGCTATGTATTGATACATACGAGCTTTGTATCAATACATAACTCTGTTTTGATCATGCATTGGCTACTGTTCACGTCCATATTACTTCATGCACCACTAATTTTCAAGTTTTGTCAAAACACCTCATTTTTGCCAATTACCATTAACCAAGCTTAATTAACATTTTTAGTGTGATTAAGACTTCATATAAATACCATAATCATAACAGAATTGAGGGAGGTTAATCACAATTCACATTTCTAGATCCAAAATTCTCTCTCCCTCCAAAAGTTTCTTCCATTCATAATTCAAATTTTCTTCAAATAGCATTGCAATTTTACTTCATATTCTTGTTCCCTAGCTTTGATTTAGTGCAGATCAAGTGCTGGTTTGTTGAATTCGTGTAGGATTCAAGTGGTTGAAGCTCATGAAGTTGAAAATGGAAATTCAAGATTAAGCTAGATCTACACGTGTTCAAGCTTCCTTTTCTTCACCAAACATCATCACAAGCATTCTGGACTGGATTTGGATCATTTGGAGCATTGGATCGTGCATTACAAGGAACTGCTCTTCAAGAGGTGAGTTTTTCGAGCTTCATAATTCTCAAATTCATGCACATATTCTTGTAGATCTCATGTTGCTGATGATTCTGGTGAAAATTTCATGAAAAATGATGCATTATTGAGTTAGTTATGTGTGATGGAAGTTTTGTGCACAAATGTTATTTTGCTCGATTCTCATTGATTATGTGGAATTATGCTTAGCTATTGCTTGATCTGTGATCTCCATTGAAAGATCTTTGAAATGATATGCTTGTTTGGAATTTCTGGAAAATTTGTTCTTGATGTTGTTACTGTTCATCTTCTTCTTCGTGAAGAAGATGAAGATCTTCATGTTAAGCGTCCACAGCGTCCGTTTTGCGTCCAGTTCTGGTTCTGTTAGGGTTTTTGCAAAACGGTGTCATTTTGTGTATGGCACGCGCTCCATTTTAAATGTTCACCGAGTTCGATTCTGGCCTGGTGCAAATATTCAAATGTTCATTCATTTTATTGTTTTCCCTCCAAATTACATGTTGCATGCTTCATTTGATTTCCAGTTTTTCTTCCAACTTGGAAAATGCATAACAAATTGAAAAATGATCCAAAAAAATGCCTGGTTTTTTGCTACATGATCCTCTGTTTGTCTAGTTTTTTATGATGTTAATTTCAGAAGTTGTGCATGGCTGGATTTCTGTTGGTGCTAGAATCTTTGATCATATGTGCATGTGTGACCTTACCTTGCTCTTTCTATTGTGAAATGCTTGATTTTAATCCAAATTGCATGAAATTTTACATGATGATTCTAGACATGTTAATGGATTTTTAGGCTTGGTTTGGCATTTTTCCCATTTACCATTTCTGTTTTATGCATGTGTTAACATGGTGTGACAATTTGTGTCACACGTTTGGTTGTTCAACTTGTGCAATTTAACTTCCATATCAAATGACTTCTGTTGATCCTAATTTTTTATATGATGATTGTATTGGATGTGTTGACTGCTTATGAATTTTTCCAGAATTATTTGAATCATTTCTGTTTTGTTTTGGAATTTTCATTCATGATGTCCATATATGAGCCTTGAAATTGCCTTTGACTTCTTTTGATCATGAAATGCCTTTGATGATTGATTTTGATGTGAGCCTTTTTAGGACATGTTAATATATGTTTGAAGTTGCAATGTGTTGAATTTCAGCTCCTGTTTTAAAATTTTTCTTCATCTTTGACCCTAGGCTTTGACCTAGTGGTTTGTTGCTTACATGTGAGCTTTGAATTTCAGGTTTAAGCATCCACGTTCCATGGTTGATGATGCTTCATCACTTGAACATTAATATTTGCTTTTGATTGATAACACTTGATGTTTTGTAGGTTGATGATAACTCATTTGAGTTTGCCTTATGGCTTTTGTGTTGTACATTAGGATTGTCTGTTGGTTATTAACTGTTGTCTGTTTGTCTGAAAGTTGTACTGATTGGTTTAGCTGTTTTCACAGGTACCTAAGTTGCTTTAAGTTCATTTGAACTTTTCTTTGCTTTTGATTTTGGTTGGCATACCACTTAGGTATAATCTCTAATCTTCATGTAGTCTGGAAGACCTACTGTTATTGGTAGGCACCTGTCTGAAGCCCTCCTTAAGAGGCCATGTCTTTGTTTGTTTAATTTTGTGCCAAGCAGGTAAAGTCCTCTTAAGAGGCAATTGGCAGATAAAAGGGATGTGTAATCCATCCCCTGCTATTCTGTTGTGTCATTCACTTTGCTCACACCATGTGTTGATGCATTGTGAATAAGAACCCAAGATCTTATAGAGTCAATCATATATGGAGAAGAGTTCCTTCTTTCTGAACTCCCACACTTTCTATTTGTTTAAAGCTCTCCCAGGCCAGGGATAAGAGCTATGAGGCACACCCCTCATCTCTATTTCATCTGCTTCACCCTAACTCTCAATGTTAGGGTTAAGAGCTCAACACACCCCATTCCATTTGGCTTGTTTCTAAAGCCTAACCTTGCTTGAGCCCATTGATTGTGTATAGTGTGTGCTAACTGATTGATTGCTTATTTGTTCATCTGTGCATAATTGTTTGTGTGTGCCTTTATGCATTGTTTTCATCTTTGAGCATTAATTGTATATCATTTCATGATCATTGTTCATATCTTTGTGACACTTTGTTTGTCCATTGAGGAGTCAATTGTAAGTCCATTTATTGGCAGTTGTTTCCTATGATCTAGGAGGAGTTGGGACTAAGACCATTGATTGGCATCCCATTTCCTTAGAGTCGAGTGTAAGACCATTTATTGGCAACTTGTTTCCTCTTGCTTCTTGCATTTGTTTTCTTTGCTTTGTGAGACTAGTGTAAGTCCATTGATTGGCATCTGGTATCCATGTTTTGTTTTGTGAGATTGGTGTAAGTCCATTGATTGGCATCCGGTATCCATGTTTTCTTTGTTTTGTGAGATTGGTGTAAGTCTATTGATTGGCATCCGGTATCCATGTTTTCTTTGCTTTGTGAGACTAGTGTAAGTCCATTGATTGGCATCTGGTATCCATGTTTTGTTTTGTGAGATTGGTGTAAGTCCATTGATTGGCATCCGGTATCCATGTTTTCTTTGTTTTATGAGATTGGTGTAAGTCCATTGATTGGCATCCGGTATCCATGTTTTCTTTGTTTTGTGAGATTGGTGTAAGTCTATTGATTGGCATCCGGTATCCATTTATGTTGTTTATTTGTTATTTGCTTGTTGCCTTTTCCAAAGGAATCACTTGGATCATCTACATATGATCTAAAGAGGTGAACATCTAAGAAGTTTTGTATCCCTTAACCTCCACCCTTTTGTTCTTCAAACCTCCATTGGCATGTCAACTCAAACCAGAAAAATATTGTGCAAACATTTTCATTTCTTTTCAAATTAGAAACCTAGGCCTTAGGCCTTTGATTTTCCAAACTTCATTTTCATAATACTTCTTTTGAATTGAATTATAATCATACTTTGACCATCTTTTTTGTGAATACTCTAATTGGTTAATTCCACTCATTCAAATGTTTTGTGGCTTTGTCCATCCTTGATAAGTTTTCATACATTAGCCATAGATCTCAATCATCTTAGTGGTTGGTGTGAATCTCACCTTTTGTCCTTAGTGATTGAATTGTAAGACTTCCTTGCTTATTATAGGGCATGGTCCCTCACTAGCAAGTTGAAGCTTTTCTCACATGGTGGATTTGTGGTTGTATAGGTTGAGTTTTCTCCTGTGGATAATGAAAGACCTTAGGGCTTTTGTTTAAAATCAACCCACTCATATTTTGGAAATCTTTTAGCCGAACTACGAGGTTTTGATCCTGTAAAGGTACGTAGGCAATGGATCTTTCCATCCAAACACAAAAATAATAAAAATTGTATATTCTTCTCTCATCCTCCCAATCAATGTTTGCACAATAAATATTTTCATAAACAATCATCTTTTTACAACAAGTTGTGAAAAGGGTTCCCTAGGAGTACCTAGGATGCATTGGGTGCCTAACACCTTCCCTTTGCATAATTACCTCCTTACCCAGATCTCTGACCTTTCATTAGTTTTCTATGTGTAAAACTTATTAGGCTTTTGTTCGCTTTTTAGCCATTCTTTTGGATAAATAAAAGTGCGGTGGCGACTCTATCTTTGTATGCTTTGCTTTTGATTTAGTCAATAAATCATAAAGTGACGAATACACCGCTACACAAGCATCTTGATGTTTATGGTGATTCGGCCCTCGTTGTTAATCAGATTAAGGGTGAATGGGAAACGAATCAGCCTGGCCTCATTCCGTATAGAGATTATGCGAGGAGGATTTCAATGTTCTTTACTGAGATTGACTTCCATCATATTCTTCGAGATGAGAATCGGATGGCAGACGCTCTTGCTACACTTGCTTTGATGATTGTGGTAAGACTTTGGAATGAAGTTCCCAATATCACTGTAATGCGCTTGGACAGACCAGCCCATGTGTTTGCGGTTGAAGAAATGAAAGATGATAAGCCGTGGTATCATGATATCAAGTGTTTCCTTTAGAGCCAGATTTACCCGCCTGGGGCATCTGTTAAAGATAGGAAGACTTTGAGGAGATTGTCTGGCGGTTTCTACCTCAATGGTGATGTACTCTACAAGAGAAACTTTGACATGGTTCTGCTCAGATGCGTGGATAGACACGAAGCAGACCTGTTAATGACTGAGGTCCATGAAGGTTCATTTGGTACTCATTCCAATGGACACGCCATGGCTAGAAAGATGTTGAGAGCAGGCTACTATTGGCTGACAATGGAGTCTGACTGCTGCAAATATGTGAAGAAATGCCATAAGTGTCAGATTTATACGGATAAGATTCATATTCCCCCGACACTTCTGAATGTGATTTCATCACCATGGCCTTTCTCCATGTGGGGAATCGACATGATTGGCATGATAGAACCGAAATCGTCCAATGGACACAGATTTATTCTCGTAGCAAGTGATTACTTCACTAAGTGGGTTGAAGCAGCGTCATATGCTAATGTGACCAGGCAGGTGGTTGTGAAGTTTATCAAGAATCAACTCATATGCCGTTATGGTATGCCAGACAAGATCATTACTGATAATGGATCTAACCTGAACAACAAAATGATGAAAGAGCTATGTAGTGAGTTCAAGATTGCACATCATAATTCTTCTCCTTACAGACCCAAGATGAATGGGGCTGTTGAAGCTGCTAATAAGAATATCAAGAAGATTATCCAGAAGGTGGTTGTCACGTATAAAGGTTGGCATGAGATGCTTCCGTTTGCTTTACATGGATATCGTACCTCTGTTCGCACTTCAACAGGGGCAACCCCTTTCTCTCTTGTTTATGGAATGGAGGCTGTGCCCCCGGTGGAGGTGTAGATCCCATCAATGAGAGGCTTGATGGAAGCCAAGTTGACTGATGCTAAATGTGTTCAAAGTCGTTATGACCAACTGAATTTGATAGAAGAAAAGAGATTGACTGCCATGTGCCATGGTCAATTATATCAACAAAGGATGAAGAAAGCCTTTGATAAGAAGGTCAAGCCTCGTGTGTTCCGAGAAGGTGACCTTGTGCTCAAGAAAGTCTTGTCTTTCGCGCCCGATTCCAGGGCAAGTGGACTCCAAACTATGAAGGTCCATATGTTGTTAAGAGAGCCTTTTCAGGCGGTGCTTTGATACTTACAACTATGGATGGGGAGGATTTCACTCGTCCTGTGAATTCAGATGCAGTCAAGAAATACTTCGCCTAAAAATAAAAACAGAATAGCTCGCTAAGTTGAAAACCCGAAAGGGCGGCTTAGGCAAAAAAAAAATGAGCGTCTCGGTGGATTGAAAACCTGAAAGGGAGATCCAGGCAAAAGTTAGAGACATAAAAAAATGAATATATGTATCCCGTTAGATTGAGTACCTCATCCTGGGGAAATCTAGGCAAGAATTAGGGATTTGGCAAGTAACTGCATCCTGACAAGACTTTGTTCTACAACTGTTATCCGTTAGAGATTCTCGCCCATTCATCAACCAAAGCTTCAAATACATCGGATTCAGAATTGGTCGAGAAATGGTCATTATGTTCAATGTAGCCTTTTTCCAATATACATCACCAATCTCAAATTTGTAAAGATCTATGGAGTCTTGCCATTTGCAGACTACCATTCCATCAAATAAATTTGAGCCTTTATCCATTTATTTGCACTCTTATTTGTTTCTATTCAACAAATGTTTTGCATGTTTTAATTGAAAAAAATGTCATTGTTTTAAATAATCAAATTTTTCATAATTTGTTTTTAAACAAAGTGAACATTCACAACGGCATAAGGATACTGGGAATGCCTTCAGTGCTCTCCCAAGGATGGTAAGATTCTTGACAGGGTAAGGCAGTTGTTCATGTTCCTGGCATGTTGGTGTCCTCTTCCTCCTGAGCCTTTTGTGGTTTCTTCCCCTAGCAGAGTGTTGGGAAGATTTATTCCTCCCTTCTTCTTTCAGCAGAATAGTGATTCTTCCTTCTCGGAAGGTGTGATTTCATTATTTGGGACAGTGTTTGATGACCTTTGGAAATTTCTGATTTGGTGGTTGTTCCCCACAGAGTTCCATGATCCCCTTTGATGATTTCCCCAGTAGAGTGTTTCCATGGCGGATTTTTGATGATCTTTGCCTCCAGCGGGAATGTTTTGCTCATTCCCCTGCGGAGATCCTTGTTATCCTGGCTTTCTCCCTTTGAGATGTAGTACCATATGTTTGTGTACTTATTCGCTGGACTTGTTGGTGTTAGAAATTATTGTTTGTCATCATTCATCATACATAAACTACGCATGTGTGCATATAGTTTTCAAACACTCGGATATTCATATCGCATTCTTTGCCATATATCTTTGTTTGCGATCCCCTGCTAGTTGGTAATACATTTCCCCAAGCAGATGTCGGTGTCTGAACTCCCCATATAGAGTCAGCCCCTTAAGCAGAAAGTGTTTATCTTTCCTTCCATATTCCCCACCGAGTTATATCCTCGTGGATGATGATTATTTCTGTTTCCTCCCAACACATATATTGGGATGGGAGTCCCCATTGAGTTATATCCTCACTGGGATGAGTCTTGATTCAACTTTCCTCTTTAGTTTGATCCTAGATTGGCTTCATTATGACTGTTTCCTGCGCTTCCCTGTGGTATAAATGAATGATTACTCAGTAGTCAGTAATCATTCATCTTATCCCCGGCGGAGTCTGTGGTTTTTTACCCTTATACCGGTAGTTGTAAACCCTATTTCATCCCCTTGCAAAGTTAACCGCTTGTTCATCTTAATCGATGACGGTTACCTTTCTGTGGTTTTCTACCCAGTATCCGGTAGATGTGATCCCCTCCTTGACGGTTATCATTATCCAATATTCGGTATTGATAAGTTCTTCACCCCCGGTGGTATATTTCTTGGATGATTGCTCTGATCAAGCAGTTTATCCCCAGCAAGACATCTTTCATATACCGATTGCTGGTAGTGGTTGTTGCTCCCCTTGAATGGTCATCATTATATACCTAGTTTCGGTATCCCGATGCCTTTCTTTGTCGGTCGATTTATCCTTTATTAACCCAGTAACCGGTTGTGGATAATCTTCCATGCGAGTATATTATCTACGTTCTGACGGTAATAGATAATATATCTTATGCACTCTTTGGTCGAAGCCTTTTGTTCTTCCCCAGTTGAGTAAGATTCGTACCCCTTTTTGGAATCGAATGCCCATCCTATACTCGAGTTTGCTTTTAGCCCTCTATCAGATGATGAGTGTCTTGGGAATATTCCCCAACTCACGTTTTGGTTGGTCACCTATTATATGCTCAGTAACCGGTATCCTTGGTGTTCCTTCCTTCTGCTCCCTATTATGACCTTGTGTCCCCCTGCGGAGTCAGTTTTTCCTGAGCCAAGTTTACCTTTTTAGGTATACCTCAGATGATTTCGGACGTTTGATATCTCTCACCCTTGTACCGGTCTTAGATATTCATTATTCCCAAGCTTGTTATTCTCTCACCTTTATACCGATGTTCCAATCGCATGTCTCTTTGAGCTTATTACCCGGTAACCGGTAATACCTCATTTGTTATTTCCCCACCTGAGTCCGAATTTTATCCGAAGTATCCGTTATGGATAATTTTTGCTATATTGGCATTACTCCCCCAATACATGCGCTTTTGAGTCAGCTCGGGTCTTTCCATGGATTTACTCCTTTTGGAATTTTGCTCCCCAAGCTTTGAAGTCGTGACCTGCTCACGCATTTTATTCCTTTCTTATCCCCATGAGAGTCCCAGAGTCTCTGTCCCATGGAGTAAATTACTCAAACGGATTATCAGTTTCTCCTGATTTCTTTTCCTTCTTTATGGACACATATCTCCACAGAGTGTTACCTTTTGCATACATACATTTGCATCATGAGGTCTCTTAGGGACCAAAATTCATCTCTCTATTATTATTTAAGCCCATTCTACCTCGTCGAGATGAAGATTTTAACCTTCACTTCTCCGGATAGAATGACCTTAAATAGGGGCATCTGTAAGACCCTAATTTTGTCCCTAAGATCCCTCATGGCATCATAACATTGCATTTGCATTGCCTCAAGGATCATAAGCATCTTGGTTCCCCTTACCTTTGGGTGGGACCTCTTGTGAGTGGTTTGAGATCACCAAGCATGCTTGAATTATATATTATTGCTTTTCTTATTTTGTTTACTAACCAAAAGCACAAAAATATGTCACTAACATTTCTTGTTTGTAGCTTGAGCAATCACAAAGTCAAGAGCTTCAAGGAGATCCTTTGTGCAGAGATATGGCCAAGTGAAGATGATAGAAAACATAGAAATGGTTCCCAAAGCTCTCATACATCAAATATTCCTCCCTAGCATCTCAATTCATCATTTTGATCAAAGCAAGTCAAGGGGTTTGATGTTTGTTCCCCAAGGAAACCCCAGTTCATCAGATCATCCACAATGCCTTGCTCTTGAAGCAACCTCAGCCCATGATCAAATACAATCAAGGGAAGTTTCTTTAATTCATAATTTCATGCATATTTGAACTTATTTGAGTGTCCTCAATCATCAATTCATCAAGATGTGAGTCATGGACTTGAGAAGTTGATCAGTCAATTCATCTGACTATTTTGAAATGCACTGAGACCTAAATTTTTGATGTGTTGGTCAAATGGAGATGATCCCAAAAGCAAAAATGTTTTTAAGGACAATATGAATAACGTTCATGTTCATCAAAAATTGATTTGAAGCTTGGAAGGCCATCATCCATTCCAAGACATTATATGTCATTTTGACTGAAACCCTAATTTTAGGCCAACTTCCCAAGAACATAACTCATTCATTTTTTTATGATTTTGAGGTGGGATCAAATGCATTGGAAAGCTTAAGATGTATAATTCAAATGTTATGTTGAACGAAATTTCAAAATCTCAAAGGAAATACATGTGATAATGCAAAACATTATAGGTCATTTTGGACCAAATGCATTGAATGGCAAAAAAGTCCAACTTAAAGTGCCCATAACTATTTCATAAAAAATCTAAATTATGCAAAATTTAAGTCCATTTTGATTGTCTTGAAAAGATATAGAACGTTGATGTTGGATGTTTTTTCATTTGAGGCTTGCATCATCAAAACAGAGAGGCTTGAACAATGGCCAAATTTGGAAACCTCACCTTTGCATGTTTTGCACCTTACACTTTAAACTCAAAATTCACTAATTTCCACACTTCAAATGGATTTTTGCCCAACATAACATTTGTTCCTTACACCAAGACCTTTCCAACCATTACTCACATGCTCATGTTTGGATTTGGCAAATGGCATTTTCGAAGAGGATAAGTTTTAGGCATAATTGTGCATAACATGTTGAAACTCATTACACAAGCTTGTGCATTGCCAATTACACGTCCATTTCAGCTCATTTATATCTCAGATTGCATTTGGCATTGAATTTGGGCCTTTTGCACGATCATGCAAGCCCATGCAAAGAGTATCCACTTGCCATGCACACACGGATTTCTCATTGCTTGCACCATGCTTGGCTATAAATAGAGGCATCATTCCATTCAATTTTCATCCATGAATCAACCTGAAATGCTGCTGAACTGAAAACCAAACCTCTCACCAAAGGAACTATTTCATTTTCACTCAAATTTCTCAGATCTGAAATTCAACTAAATCTGGTTGAATTTCTAGATCTAAAGTTCCTAGACCTCTCTCTCATAGTCCATTGTACTTCTGTTTGGCCAAAGGAAGCAAGGAAGCAAGGAAGCAAGCTCAGATCACCACAATTCAAAGGTTCTCTTCAACTGGTTTTTTTCTTCGAAACTCACTATTTCTTGACCTATTTGCTTGGCTATTGTGTTGTCTGAAGTCCTCTCCATAGAGGCATCATTGTTGTGCATTCAATTTTCAAAATCTAACAAGTTCATGATGAACACCATCAAGTTTCAACCTCTGATTTCTCTCGCTATAGAGATCTAGAGTAGAAATGGATGGTACAGGGGTGATGTACATCACCCCAGCTTTAATTTGGTACCTAGATCGTGGATTTTGGTTGAGTTTGGAGGACCTGCAACTCTGGCCGGAGCTTGAGTGCTCGCCGGAGAAGACGGTGGCGCTAGCCACCGTCCACCATGTCAGATTCAATCTGGATCGTTGGATGCACATCCCACGTTTTAATCTCAGTCACGCGTTTGGATTACTTGATTTAATGCCATGTATTTCGCTGCTGACTTTGGGCTACCGTGGAAACGCACTTCTGGACCATTAGATGTTGCCACGTCAATTAATGAGTTCCATCAGACGCTCCCTATTTTTTTGAGTTTTCTAATTTCTATTTTAATTTCTTTTATTTCCATTATTTTCAAAAATTCATAACTTCTTCATTTTAAATCCAAAAAATATGGGACCAATTGCATTCTTCTCCAAATAATTTCTAGTTTCTAATTTTGATTATTAATATTTTTTATTTTGGCATTTGATATTTTTTGTGAATTTTCTCTTTTCTGGTTATTTTTAATTCATTTTAAATAATTTTTGATATTCAAAAAATACAAAAATATTTTCCTAACCTATTTGAATGATGATGGATCCATGAAAAATATTCTCATAAATTTTTAATTGATTTGAGATTTATTTGAGATTTTAGTTCAATTAGGTTATTTTTATTCATTTTTAATTGATTAAAAATAGTTTCTGACTTTTAAAAATGCTGAAATTTTTTGTCAAACTTTGTTTGACCTTGTTGAACTTGGGATAAATCACTTGGACCTTTCAAAGTTGATTTGAAGTGATTTTGAAGTTTGACCTTTCTTTTATTTTTAATTCAAGTTTATTTTAATATTAAAAATGCCAAAAATATTTTGATTATTATTTGACCTCCAATCTTCATCCCATTTCTGGTTTCTCATGGTTTGACTTTGACTTCAAATGTCATTTGGTCAACACACATGGATTGGTACATTTTATTTCACCTTATGCACTTTATTCTTTCCTTTTCCATTATCCATTATTCATCCCCTTCTTCTTCTTCTTTTTTCTTTTTGATCAATGAGTTAAAGGTTGATAAGTTAGCATTGATTAGGGAGACTTAATCTTCCTTGATTCAAATCTAATTCATCTTGATCAATTGATCACGTGAATGACTTTGCATTAAGGATAGGTTGTTTCCTAAACATGCAAAAGGCTTAAACTAATACAAGATCAATTCTCTTCTTCTTTTTGGCATGGCAAGTTGTTGGAACTTGGTTCACTAATCAAGACTTCTAACTTGTGTTGTTGTTTACATTATTATTGACCGACCTCAGATAGTTGTGACTTCTACATAAGTCCAATTACGATTGCTTAACATAGCGCTAAATTTTCCTTATGGCACACTAACTACTAACACTAACTATTAACCATTAACATTTACTTTTGCTCTTTACTTTTATGCAATTTACTATCCTTGCACATATTATCCATTTGCTTTTTCCTTTGCTCACTTGAGCACATGTTTATGTTAATGCAATTTGCCTTTTGCTCACTTGAGCACATAATTGTGTATATACTATTGTGTTTGTGTTTTGTTTGATTGTTGTGGACCAAATGCAAAAAATGGACAAAAGGACTTAGACTTTAGGACCTTCCCTATGCAAAATGGAGTCAAAGAGCAACTAGGCCTCATGCCTTTAGAGTGTTATAAATGTGAAAGAGCAACTAGGCCTCATGCCTTTAGAATGCTTAAAGCTTGAAGATGAACATTGAAAAGACCATATTCTAAACTCCCTCTTGTCCATTCTTTGATTTGTAAATAGAACCTTTTGATGTGTGTGTTTCTTTGTGCTAGGGATTCCAACTTGATCCAAACTGAGGAACCATTACCATGAGCTCCTAAGAGAGAGAGATTCAAGATACATTGAGGAACCTTCCAAGAGTTCATTTGATTGTTGATTGCTTGAGTTATTGCTTTGTGTGATTGCTTATTCCAAAGGATGAGAGCTACTTGAATCATCAATATGATCTCAAGAGAGGAACTCCATTTGTGGTTTTGTTTCTTATTCCTTACCTCTTTGCATGTTTAGGACTCTAGCCTTTCTTCTTCTTCTCTCCACTTTAACCCAAGCCAAAACTTTTATGCAAACATTTAACACTTGTTTTCAACCTTAGAAACCTAAGCCTTGTGCTTTTGATTTTCAAACTCTCTTTTCATAACACTTATCTTGAATTGATTCTCTAAGTCAACTTTGACCATATTTTGTACATACTTTTCATTGGTAAATATAACCCATTCAAATGTCTTTTGTGGTTTCAATGGCCACCCTCTTAATCAAAACTTTTTCATAACCTTTATCTATTAGGTTTGAGTTATCCTTGAGGTAGATGTAATACTCACCTATATCCTTAGTGATGGACAATGAGTCTTCCATGCTTATTATAGGGTTAATCCCTCACTAGCATGTTGAAGCTATCCTCACATGGTGGATTTGTGGTTTTAGGTTGAGTTTTATCCCTTGGATAACAAAAGACCTTAAGGCTTTTGGACCAATCAATTCACCAACTCATTTTGAAATTTTTACCCCGAACTACGAGATTTTGATCTTAATCTTTTAAGATGGTACGTAGGCAATGGGTTTATCCATCCAAACACAAAAATGTAAATAACTTGTATATTCTCTTCTCATCTCTTCAATCATGTTTGCACAAACAATTTTTTTCAAAAAAAAAAAGAAAAAACAACAACCTTACAACAAGTATGAAAAGGGCTCCCTAGGAGTACCTAGGATGTTTTGGGTGCCTAACACCTTCCCATTACATAACCAACCCCCTTACCCAGATCTCTGACTCTCTTTTACTAGTTTTTGATTTGATAAAACTTTTAGGTTTTTGTTCGCTTTCTAACCATTCCTTTGGATAAATAGAAGTGCGGTGACGACTCGACTTTAATGATTTACCTTGGATTTAGTCAATATCTGTAATGGTAACGAATACCCCACTACAGTTGGTGTTTGTGAAAATATGTGCAAAAGATTGGGGGGATGAGAAAAGAATAGATTATATTTACAATTTTGTTGTTTGAATGGATGAACCCATTGCCTACGTACCATCACAAAGGTAGGATCAAAACCTCGTAGTTCGGGGTAAAAATCTCAAAGATTGGTGAATTGATTTGATCAAAAGCCTTAAGGTCTTTTGTTATCAAAGGGAGAAAACTCAACCTAAACCAACAATCCACCATGTGAGGAAGGCTTCAACATGCTAGTGAGGGGTTAACCCTATAATAAACGTGCAAGACGTATAATCCAAACACTAAGGATAAGGTGAGGTTTACATCAACCACTATGATAACTCAAACCTATGGCTAATGTTTATGAAAAGTTTTAGCAAAGGTGGCCATTGGAACCACAAAAACAACTTGAAGTGAGTTGTATTTACAAGTTAAGTTTATTTACAAAATGAAGTCAAAGTTGAATTAGCATTTATTCACAATGAGTATTAATGAAAAGATTTTGAAAAGTCAAAGGCATAAGGCCTAGGTTTCTAATTTGAAACAAAGTCAAAGTTTATAGAAAAAGAGTTTGGCTTGGGTTAGAGTGAGGAGAAGAAGAGAACGGCTAGTCCTAAAGCATACAAAGATAAGAGAAAGAGATAAAACCCTTGGAGTTCCTTTTCTTGAAATCATAGAGATGATTCAAGATGCTCATTTCCTTTGGACTTAGCAAACAACAAGCAATTTCACAATATTTGGATTCAAACTCCTAGGATCTCCATTTGGCTTGTCTCTCTTAACTTGGCTACTCATGACAATGGTCCTACTTACTATCTCAAGATGGAATTCCTATCACACAAGAGAAAACATCAAAAATTTCAAAACACAATAAGGGGAATGGACAAAGAAAGAGTTTTGGAAAGGAAGTCCTTTGAAGTCAATTTTAACATTTAGCATTCTAAAGGCATGAGGCCTAGTTTCTCTTCAACAAGTTTAGCATTCTAAAGGCATGAGGCCTAGTTGCTCTTGAACTCCTTTAAGCATAGGTAAGTCCTAATTCTAAGTCCTTTCTCCTTTTTGCATTAGGTTCACACAAAACAAAAGCAAAAACAACACAAGACACCCATATATTTGTATACAATAATTAGCTCAAATGAGCAAAGGGAAAATGGCATAAACATAAAATATGTGCTCAAGTGAGCAAAGGGAAAAGCAATATGAATAAATGATCAAGAAGTAAATTGCATTAAAGTAAATTGCAAGAAATTAAATGCTCAAATTAAAGTTAGTAATTAGTGGTTATGTTAGTTTGTCATAAGACAATTTAACGCTATGTTAAGCAATCGTAAGTGAACTAATGTAGTAGTCACACCTATCTGAGGTCGGTCGATAAAACTATAGGCAAATAAACACAAGTTAGAGATCATGACTAGTAAGCCAAGCTCCTAAAACTTGCCATGCCCAAAGAAAAGAGGAAAGGCCTTGTATGGACTTTAGGTTTTTTTGCTTGACCAAGAAGCAACTTATCTTGGACACAAAGCAACCACTTGATCTTGGATCAAGTTGAGTTTGATTTGGATCAAAGAAGGTTAAACCTCTCATATGTCAAGACCAACCATAAGACATTAATTCATTGGCCAAAAATAAAAATAAAAAGATGAAGATGGAATGAGTGAAAAGAGAAATCAAATGTCAAACACAATAGGTCAAAAATGAATCAAATCATCATCAACCAATGCTAAACAGAAGAGAAATGAAGGTTAGAAGTCAACAAGTCAAACATATTTTTTTGGTATTTTTGAATTAAAAATAAATGCAAAAATAAAATAAACAAAATATGGTCAAACCTCAAATTCAATTCAAATCAACTTGAACAAGTCCAATTAAATTCTCATAGGTCTAACATGGTCAAACAAGCCTTGACAAAAAATTTCAAGAATTTTTGAAATCAGAAACTATTTTAAAACAATTAAAAACAATTAAAAACAATTAAAAACAATTAAAAACAATGAAAAATAACACAAATGAATTAAAATCTCAAATCAATTAAGAAATTGATGAGACTATTTTTCGTTGACTTATCATGACCCATATGTGTTAAGAAAATATTTTTGGATTTTTCAGATATCAAAAAGTATTTAAAATGAATTAAAAACTATTAAAAACCAAATAATTCATAAAAAATATTAAATGAAGTCACAAAAATAATTAAAAATCAAAATATGAAACTAGATTTTTCAAGAATTTTTTTGCCATTGGTCTCATATTTTTGTGACTTCAAATGAAATATTTATGAATTTTTGAAAAATAAAAGGGATTAAATGAAATTAAAACAGAAATAAGAAAATCAGGAAAATCCAGCGCCCTTGGATGGTTTCATTAAATGATGTGGCCATGATCACACGGTTCAGAAGCGAGGATGCACGAAACAGCTTGGTCAAACGCGCCACACTTTGAATTAAAATAAGTCCACATAATGGAAGGCCGCAATTATAACATTTTAACAAGATCCAATGGACCTTAAGCTCCCACGTGGGGATGGTGGTGGAAACCACCATCTTCTCTGGCCAGCCAACTGATTCCGGCCACCACGCGCAGGGATTTCAAAATGAAGCTGGGGTGATGTACATCACCCCTGTAACCATGGATTCTTCTCAATGTTCATATTTAAAGAGAAACATGAGCTTGAAGATCATGGTGTTTGATCCGAAACAGTACGATTTGCAAAATTGAGACTACCACTGGCCTGCCTCATACTTGAGGACTTCGGAAAACAACAAAAACTCAAGGAATTCACATCATATAGCAAGATCTAGATCAAGAAAAATTGAGGTTCTACCTCTGAAATGCAGCTTGAAATAGCACAAGTTCTTCAAGCTTTTGATCCAATCTTGATCTGGAGATGTAATGGTGATGCAAGGCTAAGGAATTAAGACTTGAAGATCAACTAATGATGTTGAAATTCAAGCTTGAAATTGAAAATAAAAACTGAAATTCCTTTGAGTGAGGGTTTGGTTTTGAATTCTGCAGCGTTTCAGATCTCCTTCAGGTTTTTATTTTGAATGAGCAAGAGCTTCTATTTATAGCTGAACTTGATGCAATGTGGTGTTTTGCTCGTGCGCGTGAATTTTGGATCCTCCATGCATGGGCCTGTATAGGAGCATGTGAGGCCCAAAAATGAATGGAAATTCATGTTGAGATCAAATGCAAGTGAATTGGACGTGTAATTGGAGCTGCAATGGCTTGCACACGAAGTTATGATGTGAATTGCAAAAATGAGCATACACATTCATCTATTCGAAACTCCCACATGGAAAATCCAAAAATGGTCATGTGAGTAATGGTTAGAAATCTCTTGGAATAAGGAACAAAAGTTATGTTGGGAAAAAATCCATTTGGAGTATGGAAATTTATGAAAACTGGCTGTGAAGTTTGGGGTACAAAACATGTCTAGGTTCCCTTTGAAATTTTTTGCCAAAAAGAAGCAACTTCAAGCCCTTCTGTTTTAATGATGTAATCCTCAAATGGGAAAACCTCCAACATAAAAGTTGTATATCTTTTCAAGGTGATCAATTTAGACTTAAATTGTTCATCATTTAGATTTTTAATGAGAAAGTTATGGGCACTTGAAGTTGGACATTTTTCAAATTCAATGGCTTTGGTCCAAAGTGACCTATAATGTTTTGTATTATCACATGTGTTTATTTTAATATTATGAAATTTTATCCAACATAACATTTTACGTAGACATATTAAGCTTTCTAATTCATTTGGTCTCACCTCAAAATAAAAAAAAATAAGGAAGTTAGGTCCTTGGGAAGTTGACCCAAAATTAGGGTTTCAGTCAAAATGACCTATAATGTTTTGAAATGAATGATGACCTTCCAAGTTTCAAATATATTTTTTATGAACATGAAAGTTTTTCATATGGTTCTTAAGAAAACAAATTCTCTTTGGGTCATCTTCATTTAACAAACACATCGAAAGTTATATCTCAGTGATCCTCAATTTAATCAGATGACTTGACTGGTCAACTTCTCAAGGCCAAATTTCAAATCTTGATGAATGAATGATTGAGGATACTCACATAGGCTCATATATTCATAAAAATAATTAATGAAAGAACTTCCCTTAATTGAATTTGATCATAGATTGAGGTTGCTTCATGAGCAAGGCGCAGTCAAAGCACAGTTGAATTAGGGTTTCCTTGGGAAACAATCCTCAAGCCCTTTGGGCTATCTTGATCAAATTGGAAAATTGAGATAATTGGGAGACATATATGATGATTAAGAACTTTGTGTACCATTTTCATGCTTGTTCTTATCTTCATTGAGCCACTTCATTGAGCTTAGGAGCCTCCTAGGAGCATGGGAGCACATGATCACTTGAGCTTCAAAAGAAAAGAGTTAGTGACATATTTTTGTGCTTTTGGTTAGTAAACAAAATAAAAAAAGAAATAATATACAATACAAGCATGCTTGGTGGTCTCAAACCAACTCACACAAGTCCCACCCTTAGGGTTAAGGAGCCAAACAAGCTATGATCCTTAAGGCAATGCATTGAGCAAATGATATGATGCCATGAGGGATCTTAGGGTCAAAATTAGGGTCTTACAATGGCGCAAGAGGTTCCAAGGCAAAGTGATGATGCAGTTAGCTTCAGATGATGACGATAAAACTTTATGGGAAAAGATTTGAGGTTGAAGAGGCTTGAATCGAAGAAACCACAAACTGGTTTTGGAGTGATATTGGGTTCAAGTGAGGCAGGGTTTTTCTGGATGTTCAAGCTTTCAAATTAAGGGAGATCACTCCCATATTTAAAGGAAATGAAATGGGAAGCTCACACATGCCAAACATAAATGGAATTCGTGTGAGCTAGGGTAGACATTTTCCAAATGAAAATTGTGTGATATGAGGAGCGAAAAGTATAAATTGATGATGAAGCCTGGTCGTTTTCTGTTGGCTTGCACGTGTTTTAGAATCATAAAGAAGTTGAACATGTGCAAGTGGTCCCAAAATGAAAAATGACTTGTAATTGCAAAATCCGGGCTTCGTGCAAAACAGAGTCCATGACACCATGTTTGAAGTTAGGCCAAATGAAACTCACTCATGCGTTTTGTGATTTTCTTTGTGCCTTTTGTTCATATCATTGTAATGAATCCAATGCAAAACGAAATACATCAAAAGGAGGCCTGAGGTGAAAATGGCAAGTGTTTAATGTTGAGGTCATGACATGCCCTCTAGGCCAGGCATTTGGTCAAACAGTCTTGGCATATTTTGGCCATCTTGAGACTTCAAGTTTATGACACCACAACTTTTGATTCTCTCGTGCATTCTGATCCAAACTTTGGCCAAATGAACTTTGACATAAGCTTAACAAAAGGCAACATCAATGATATCAAAAATATGCTTGAGTTGAAAATGGCATGGCTGCCAAGTGGGGGTCATGACAAGGTTTTGGCCCAATTTGGCAACTTAGCCCCTTTCAAAAATTGAAGTCCTTAGGGATCAAATTGTTGCTTGAGCCTTGAATCAAAGTTGTAGAAGAACTCATTATGAACATTTGGATCAAATAAACTTGTCAATTGGTTGAAAATTGAATAAGTTAAGGGATTTGGACCAAAAGTAAACCATACTTGCAAATTAGGTCAACCAAACTTGTTCCCACTTGTGCAAACTTTAAGTTATCTTGCATCCCAAGCTAAAATGATGATGGAATGAGCATCCCTTAAAGAGAATTTGATTAAGGCTTGAATGATATTGAGAATTTGATTAAGGCTTGGAGATTGGATGAAATGGCATGGAAATAAACACATGAACCACCCTTGAATCAATGAACCACACTTGCATCTTTCTTGACCAAAATGACATTTGTTTTATCTTGAATTGAGGCATGATCACCTATATGAGCAAGGGAACAAACAAGTACCATCTCTTATTGATGCTTTGGTTAGTTGATAAGTAAATCAAAGTGAAAAAACACTAATTTTAAGATCAAACAAAGAATGTGGCCATCCTTGTGAGCCAATGACCAAGTGCAAAAGGTCTTGCTAAAGTTATGATGATGCATGATATGATTCTTTGTATGTAAATGAAACTAAGAAAAAGGTAGGAAAAAGGAGGGTAAATTTTGGGGTATGAGATCGGTAGATTGAAAACTCAAAGGATCAGTCCAGGCAAAAATTAGGGAAGACAAAACAAAAGAAGAGAGAATCAATAACAAATTCTTCGGCAAGAGTAAATCCGTGTGGCTGCAAACAAAAGAAAAAAGTGAGTGGTTGCCGCTCCAAAAACTCATTGGTTCCATAACCATCATTGTGACCATTTAAAATCCTTTTTGAAAGGTGAATGCTTGTTTCAAGTTAACTGAGCGTAGGACTGGAGAACATCAAGAAGAGTGGGCGGGTTAGAATAGGTTTCGAGCCTTATATCCTTTCTTTATGAAACCATGAACCATTCCATGTTACAACCCTCAAAATACCCAATTGAAGCAGGGTTTGTTTCGAAAGCATACTATTGCAAGATCGTGTCAAAGCTGACTCCTAAAGATTTGCTTATCATTTGTATTGGTACTGATATGGCATTCTAACTAGTGATTCATTCACTATGTGTCATAATCTAAGTGAACATGCTTGAATTTCAAAACTGACATGAGCATGACATTAGAATTATCATTTTCAAAATAAGCATTTTTACTTGCGAATAAGTGCTTGAAATCAAGAAAGCTTACACAATAGGAAGATTGATCACTCTGAAGCATAAATTCAATCAATCTGGGGCAATCACGTTGAGATTTGAAAAATCTCTCTGAATCATCCAGACAGGGGAAATCACTTCAAGGCTCGTATTGAGGCAGACCACCTCAAGAGCACGAGAAGTAAATCCCTCTCGGAAATGGGTAATCAGGGGATACAGTTTCGAGACGTTGGGGCAAGTTAGATTGAGATCTTCCGATGACAAGACTGCTTCACAACTTGTGAATGGGGAAATTCAAACAAATACCTAATGGACTGGGGCAGAGGCGGGCTACAAAGGTACAAGCTCTATCCATGTTTCAAAGCAAGTGCAGAAGTGTGACAACAACTGTTGAGTTTGAAGTAGGTGTCGGGGAATCACGTCTTTGTGACCTTTATCCTAGCCTCAAAGCTCCCAACTCCCACCACATGAGGATCTAGTTAACCATTGCATAAATCATTGCCATGCATTAATCATCTCGCTTCACTCATGCATATCATTTATCTAGCATAGCATGAAGCCTCACAAACAATAAAAGTTGAAGTCCAACCTTATTGGCGTCTCTCCTAAAGCCCAATTTCTATTGGCACCTCCATAAAGCTCAACCTTACTTGGAAAATCCCAAAACTCAACTATACTTGCATCATGCATATAATAATTATCATTACATAACATTACATCTCTAAAAATTCATAGCACATCCATCAAGATGGAGCACTACAACATACAAATACAAACATGCATACAAAGCATAAGCTTGACTCGGTATCCCATCCAAAGGATCATGTTCTTCCTTCCAAACACTTGTTCGTGTTGACCATTTTTAACACTCTTCCGGGTTGACCTATCTTCTCAATTCTCATACATGTTAAACCCACATTTTCCCGATACTCGTTTGTATTTATTTCTCAACACTCGTCCGTGTTGACACCATTTTTCCCAATACTCATTTGTATTTCTTTCCAACCCCCGTATGTGTTGACATTTGCTTTCTAACACTCGCCCGTGTTGATATTCTCTTTTCAATACTTATTTGTTCTGATTTCCAACACTCGTCAATGTTGATATTCTCTTTTCAATACTCGTATGTATTGCTTTCCAACACTCGTCCGTGTTGACATTCTCTCTTTAATACTCGTCCGTATTGATTTCCAACACTTATCAGTGTTGACATTATTTTTTCAATACTCGTCTGTATTGCTTTACAACACTCATCAGTGTTGACATTCTATTTTCAATACTGATTTGTATTGCTTTCCAACATTCTCCTGTGTTGAAATTCTCTTTTCAATACTCGTCTTT
The DNA here is from genome assembly GCF_024323335.1 of Lathyrus oleraceus. Lineage (NCBI taxonomy): Eukaryota > Viridiplantae > Streptophyta > Magnoliopsida > Fabales > Fabaceae > Lathyrus > Lathyrus oleraceus. The sequence goes on from NC_066584.1 coordinate 292,962,457, forward strand.
ATTGCTTTCCAACACTCCTCTGTGTTGATATTATATTTTCAATACTCGTCCGTATTTCTTTCCAACACTCGTCAGTGTTGAAATTCTCTTTTCAATACTCGTATGTATTGCTTTCCAATACTCGTCAGTCTTGATATTCTCTTTTAAATACTCGTTTGTATTGCTTTCCAACAGTAGTCTGTGTTAACATTCTCTCTTCAATACTCGTCTGTATTGCTTTCCAACACTCGTCCATGTTGACATTCTTTATTCAATACTCGTCCATATTGCTTTCCAACACTCTTCCGTGTTGACATTCTCTTTTCAATACTCGTCTGTATTGCTTTCCAATACTCATCCGTGTTGACATTCTCTATTGAATACTCGTCTGTATTGCTCTCCAACACTCGTCTGTGTTGACATTCTCTTTTCAATACTTGTCTGTATTGCTCTCCAACACTCGTTCATGTTGACATTCTCTTTTCAATACTCGTACATATTTCTTTCCAACACTCATCCATGTTGACATTCTCTTTTCAATACTTGTCTGTATTGCTTTCCAACACTCGTTTGTGTTGACATTCTCTTTCCAATACTCGTCCATATTGTTTTCTAGCACTCGTCCGTGTTGACATTCTCTTTTCAATACTCGTGTGTATTTCTTTCTAACACTCGCCTGTTTTGACATTCTCTTTTCAATACTTGTCCATATTGCTTTTCAATACCCATCCATGTTGACATTCTCTTTTCAATACTCGTCTGTATTGCTTTACAACACTTGTCTAGGTTGATATTCTCTTTTCAATACTTGTCTGTATTGATTTTCAGCACTCATTCGTGTTGACCATGCTTTTTCAGTACCCATCTATATTAATTTTCAATACTCTTATGTGTTGATTCTAAACTTTTTCAATACTTGTCAGTAGTGATCCCTAACACTCATATGTGTTGATCTTACCTTTTGCAATACACATTCATATTGAATTTTAACACTCGTCTGTGTTGACGTTCTCTTTTAAGTACTCACTTGTACTAATTCCCAATATTCATTCATGTTGATCTTACCATTTCAATACTCATCTGTATTGACTTATGACACTTGTCTGTGTAAATCATTTTCCAACACTTGGTCGTGCCGACATAATTTCCCCACAGAGTATTTCAATCAACCCCCAACAGATGAACCTATGAAAATTTACTTGTCCTTCCGTATTCCCAATACACTTACCTTTCTCATATTACAACCATTCTCAACAGGAAAATTTTCAAATATTTTGGTATTTAATCCTCTTCTACATTGAATACCCGGAAAATTATTGTAATTCACACATTCAACTTCAAGATGATTAAATAGGGGCAACTGTCATACCCAAAAAATTTCCCTCCCCTTTTCACTTTTCATCTAACCTTTGGCTTGAGATTCATCTGCACTCATTCATACCTCATACATGTGAATCATTCATTCATGATTAACACTTTCTAATAATCATCGTAGATTCAAAGTTTATGGTTATTTATACTTAACAAGAGCTATGGTTTGCTTGAGGATCGAGCCTTAAATTTGGGGTGATCCTCATTGTAGCGGTAAATTCATGATCATCAAGCTATGGATAAGCTAGAGATCAAATAACAAGAGTCGCCGCCGTGCTTTTATTGTTTCCAAGGGAAAGGGGAAAAAGTACGAACAAAATCCAAAAAGTAAGAAGTTTTCAAATCAAAACTAATAAAATGTCAGAGATTACAGGTAAGGGGGTTGGTTACGCAGAGGGAAGGTTTTAGCACCCAAAGTGTCCTAGGTACTCCTAGGGAGCCCTTTTTGTGTGCTTATGTACTTGGTATAAAGTGATGTTTACAAACAAATATAATGGGGGGATGACAAAAGAATTCATTAATTATATTTTTGTGTTTGACAAGACCTTCGGTCTTGTGCCTACGTACCAATATAAAAATGAGGGATCAAAACCACGTAGTTCGTGATACAAATTTCAAAATGGATGCATTGCTTTTAACAAAAATTAAGTTTGAAAGGCACAAAGGCCTAAAAATGGTTTGAATGAGTTAGTTATTTTTTGGCTTTTTTGAAAGTTTAAGTCAAGTATAGTTAAGTTTATTTACAAGTTTGATTTAAGAAAATAAGTTTGAAAATGCAATGGCATAAGGCCAAAGTTTCTATCTTTTTACAAAGTGGTCAAAGTTTAGAACAAAATGATTTCAATCAAAGAAGGTTTTGAAAAAAGAGGGAGATATTTTGAAATTAAAGAAATGGGGAGAAGATGAAGAGACTATCCTATGTACAAAATTAAAAGTTAAGAGTTGAAAAGATCTGATCAAATGGGTAGCAATCCAATACACAAGAGTGTCAATAGAAACCCAGAATTCCCTTGAATTTCCACACAATACCATGAAAGAGGGAAGACTTACAATCTCACTAACTAGAATGCTATGCCTTTTATGTCACAAATTTAGCGCTATGTTAAGCAATCGTAATTGGACCTATGTAGAAGTCACAACTATTTGAGACCGGGTAATAGAATTTTGGTGTTAATGCATGTTAGAGACATAGTATAATGAACTATGCTCATGAAACATACCACACACAAAAAGAATATGCAAAAGGTGTGGCTTAATCTCATCCATACTCATGTTAATTTTTCAATCAACTAGCCTTTGGATTTTCAGATATCATAGGCCAAATGAGATGAATGCATAAAGAAGGGGAATGAGATGAAGAGGGAGGGGAATGGATGAAAACACAAATTGGTCAAAGGAGGACTTTTACCAAATTAATATCATTCATTCATTTTGGGAGATGGAATGTACATTCCATCAATCCCCTAAATCCAATGATATTAATTTGACAAAGTCAAATCAACCTTGATCAAGGCCCAACAACAAGAGTCAAACATAAACAAGTCATCACAATTGGTCAACAAATTTATTTGGCATTTATTCAAATTAAAAATACTAAAATAATGCATTAAAATTAAATATGGTTTGTCCAATTCCTAAAATCTTATCAAAACACCAAATAAATGGCCATAAGATTTATCATAGGTCAAACAAGGTCAAAGGACCTTCGAGAAAAAATTTCATAATTTTTGGACATTTAAAAGTATTTTTAAACAATTAAAAACAAATGAAAAATCAATTAAATCATGAAAAATATTAATAACGATCCAAAAAATAATTTTAATTCAGAATATGAAAGAGGAAAATATTTGTAAAATTTTGGTGAAACTCTCATATTTTTTGGATCAATATTGAAATTAATATGAATTAATGAAAATAAAGTAATTAAATGGAAATTCAAATAATAATAAAAAAACGTGGACCACTTGATCTCCCTCATTAATTGAGGTAGCAGATCAAGTGGCCACCAGCGCGCGTTCCATGTGGTCTCTAGTCAGCTGAGCAGCACGCGTGATAATTACAATGCACCCTCGTGATTAACACAATTCAAATAAATCCAAAGGCTCAGAACCAAGCCAACACATCACCGGCGTCCAAAGGCCGGTCGTCTTCTCCGGCGACCCTGGCCGAACTGGTTCATTCATCGCCATTAAAAAAATGAAAAAAGAGGACATGATCTGAAAGAAAAAATGGCGTAGAGCACGAATCTGACCTCAATTCATCCTAACTCCAAGTATATTGAGAGATACATGGAGTTGAAATTTGAGGTACATGAACTGAGTTGCTTCGATTTAACCTCAAAGCAACTCAATCTTCTTGCCTATATTGGTAGGACTTCAGACAACCAAAGAATCAAGAGAATTGAGCAAGATTGAAAGAGAATCGAAGAGATTAAAATTTCTGGAAAATACCTTCAATGTAGGTCTAGATTCAGTTGTTCTTGCCTTGGCTCGTGCTTGATCTCACTCAAAATGCTTGCAGAAGAAGAATTGAATGCTCAAAAGGTCTTAGATCCTTGGAGTTTTGAATCTCAAAACAGTGAGAATTCAAACTCAATTTCAAGTGAAATTCTCAGGATTATCCTTTGGAATGAGAGGGTTAGAGGTTTAGGATCAAAGCTAACGCGAATGTGTGTGAAATTCTGAGCATATGGAGCTCAATTTATAGCCAATTCAATTGATATTTGCACACTTGAAGTGAACTTCCAAAATCAGCAATGTGTGATGCATGAGTGCATGGGCGTGTACAGGCCCATGAAATCACTCTATCTGATCCATAATTGAGTGCAAGCAAGACTGAAGTCATGTTGGAATGCTAGGCAATTGTGCATGGATGTTTGAAGTTCAATCTTGCCAAATAATGATACCATGTTCAAGCCATGCGCAACCTATTCATTTCTTATCCAAAATGGATGCATTTGGGATTTTTTGGAAAGGTGAGATCAAGAGGAACAACTTTCATGTTCAACACTTTTCCATTTGGAGCTTGTATCATGATGAATTTTGAGGTGGAAGTTTGGAAATTTCAACATGTTGAAAATTTTTCTAAGTGTCAAGCCATATGTCTCAATATTCCACCTTGCTTAACTTTTTATGTGAGCTTCAAATGAGAAATGTGTCTTCATAAAAGTTATAGCTCTCTCAAAGACATTCAAAATGGTCACCAATTTCATGTCATTGGGATTTTAAATGATAGAGTTGTGCATTTTTTAAGTTTGGAAAAATCACTTGTTCAATGGTATAGGTCAAAAGTGACCTATAATGTAGCCTCATATCACATGCTCATAAAAGTTGAATTAGATATCACTCCAAACATAAAAGTTGAATTAGACATCTTGAATTTGATTTTTCAACTTGGAAATATTTCATCTCATAAAAATTGAGCAAGTTATGGCCTTGGGAAGTTGACTTTCAAATTAGGGTTTAAACAAAATGACCTATAATGTTTCAACATAGAAAATGATTTTCCAAGAAAAACTAGCTCTAGGTCTCAACATGAAAGTTGTTTGTAATGTCATTTAGAGTAAGTTTGATCTTGGAATAATTTTCACATGGTGAAAATTGTAGGAGATAGGGTCTAGGGAGACCCAGTTTTGATCAGATGAATTCATCTGGCCAACCACCATCAACCAACTTGCTAACCTTCAATTCTCTTGACTTTATAGGATCATGGTAGATCATATATGCATAAGATGATAAATTTTTAAGTGTCCCTTGAGAAATTTTCTCAATTGGTGAGATAGCTTGTTGGAGAAGTTACTCAAGATACCCAGTCAAACTAGGGTTTCCAAGGCAAATCACCCTCAAACTCTTGAAGAAAACTTGATCAATATAACATGTAGAAATCATTGGAACTCATATATGATGCTCATAACCATTCTTGTATCAATCCATGGTTGTGCTCTTTGTCATGAGGGTCTCAAACCCTAGATATGAACTTGATAGATCAATGGAGATCATGCCCTACCTACAAAAGAGTTAGGCAAATGCAAAGACATATTTTTGGTATTTTGGTTAATAAAATTATAAAATACAAGTATAATACAATCCCAAAGTGCTTGGTGATCTCTCCCCAAACAAACCCAATAAAAGAGGGGTAAGGAGGATGCCAAGGTATGATCCCAATGCTAATGCTTATGATGAATTTGCATGAGGGATCTTAGGGTCAAAATTGGGGTCTTACAGTTGCCCCTATTTAGGGACATTCTAACTGAGGATGCCAAGGTATGATCCCTATTTAGGATCATTCTTAGGTTAAAATCTTCATGTCGACTTAGTAGAATGGGCTTAAATAACAACATATAGAACCAAATTTTGGTCCCTAAGAGACCTCATGATGCATATGATATGAATGCAAAAGTAAAATCTTTGTGGGGAAATATTGCCACAAAGGAAAAGAAATCAGAGAGACCGAAAGTCCGCAGGAGTAAAATGCATTCCGTAAGGAAAACTCATTGGGGAGACCTAGACTTTGGGGATAAAAGAGGTTACGCATAGGCCAGGCTACGACTTAAAACTGTTGGGGGACTCAAGGGATTCCATACAAACATGGAAAAGACTCGGTCGGGGAACTACAACATCTGCGGGGGATACGAGTAAATCAGGATAAAACTGAAGTACTTGAATCATGCGGGAAAAAGCGATTTTACTAAAGAAATGCGCACTCAAGTCAACTGGGAAGAAATAAACTTCAACACAGGAGGAGCAGAAATCTATTATCTACTACCTGTTACTGGGTAAGGAGATAATAAAGATCTGACAGAGAGGACACCTGTCATCGGTTAGGATGAATATATCAATGATGACTCACTGGGAACCAACAGAAGGAATATTCATTACCGGTTACTGGGTAAGAATAGCCTCGCTGGGGAAAACTGCAAAAAAATAGGATTTACAACTATCAGCTACTGGGCAGAAGACCAATGGTGAGAATATTCGTCATCGGTTAGGATAAACATATCAATGATAAACTCAACAGGGAAGAAAATCCGTCGCCGGTTAGGATGGACATATCAAGGATAGACTTTCCTGGGATTGTCAAGGAGGATACCCGTCATCGGTTAAGATGAACATATCAAGGGTAAACCAATTTGAACAAAAAGGTAGGAATTACATCTATCAAATGCTGGATAGAATACCGTCAAAGAGAAAATCCGTCACCGGTTAAGATGAACATATCAAGGATAGACTCTGTGAGGAGATAAAATAGGAATTACATCTATCAGTTACTTGATAGACTACCAAGAGAGAGAATCCGTCACTAGTTAAAGTGAACATATCAAGGATCAACTCTGTGGAGGGAACAAAAGCAGGGTTTACAACTACTGGTTACTGGGTAGAAGACCGCAAAGAAAAGGAAATCTGTCATCGGTTAGGATGAAAATATCAATGATTAACTCTCTGGGAAACAAGAATAGGGATTGCAACTACCTTTTTACTGGGTAGAATACCAAAAAGAGAATATCCGTCATCGGTTAGGATGAACATATCAAGGATAGACTCAAGCAGAGGAGAGAAAGATATCTGTCACCGGTTAAGGTGAACATATTAAGGATATACTTCCTAGGGAATCAGATCCATTGAGGGCTCTACTATTGAGGATAAAAACAAGGGTACTTTTGTCGGGTATTGGGCAAGAAGTAACAAACTGCAAACTAAGAAGAATATTACCAGTTACTGGGCAATAGACTCTTAGGGGACTCAAAGTATCTATCTAGGTAAGAGATAGAAAGAAACAGTCAATCAACACTCAACCCAATGAGGACATAACTCAAGGAAAGTGGTTCCATCCAGATAAACAACTGGGGAGGAAACTGAAGTAATAATCGTCCACGAGGAAACAACTCGGTGGGGAAGAGGAGAAAGGTTAAAGTCTTTTCTGCTTAAGGGGATGACACTATACAATTGAGGGAGGACAGACACCGAAATTTGTACGGGGATAAAGTACCTCCATACAGGGAATGAGAATCTCAAACCAACAATTTAATTAGATATGCGAATATGCAAATATGAAATTGTATGAATGTATATGCATATATGATGATTATGCTGACAAGAACGATCACAAAGGATACGAAGGTGTCGCAAAGAATCATCGGTACAATCCTCGGTCAATCCACAAAATATGGAGACAACTGCTGGAGAACAGAGAGATCAACAATCCAAAAAGGCTCAACCCTAACTGGGGAAGGAGGAGATCTGCTGAGGAAAGAGAAATATCACCGAACCTGTGGGGAATTTTAGGTCAACACCATAAAAATGGGAGACAACCCTACAGGAAAAACAAACTGCTCAGAAACCCAGAGGAAACTCTGACTGGGGAGCAAGTCGAATGGCGATTGGCGGGAAAACCAATGCGATCAGCTGGGGAGATCGACCACTTCTGCTGAAGGAAACCAAACTCCGCTGGGGATGGCAGAAACTCTATTGGGGAAAACAAATCACAGGGTACCTGAACCAACCAACTCAGCTGAGGAAAAAGCTCGAAGCTCTACTGGGGAAGCAAAACTCCGCCGAGGAACTAAATCAACACAACCGTCTAGGGATATCTGAAGGGTTAACAACTTGGAGAACCTCTGATATTTCGCACTCAAGGACTTATTATCCATCGGAATGCTGTTGATATTTCTTTCAATTGCTTTGGAAAATTCTTGCTTTTATATGTTTTTTAAGAAAAAGATTTTGATTAAAAATTTTAAATTTTCAAAAAATGATCATAATAAAATTTAAACTATTGGCTGAAATAAATAAGAGTAGAAACAATTCGATAAAAGCTCAACTTTATTTGATAGAATGGTAGTCTGTAAATGACAAGACTCCATAGATTTTACAAAGTTGAAAATGGTAATTTACATGGAAAAGGGTTACATTGAATACAAATGATCCTTAATCCTTCTACCAACTTTTGATATCCACTGTGCTCTTGACCATTGCAGGGCGATGAATTGATGCCAACCCTTGTGCTCAATCAAGTCTCAAAACACTGAAGATCAGCAGAATGCAGTTACTTGCCATAATCCCTAATTTTTGCATAAGTTTCCCCAGGGTGGAGTACTCAACTTAATGGGAAATTCTTTCTGTTTTATGTCTCTAATTTTTGCCTGGATCGCCCTTTCGGGTTTTCAATCCACCAAGACGCTCATTTTTGCCTAAGCCGCCCTTTCGGGTTTTCAACTTAGCAAGCTGTTCTTTTCTTTTTAGGCGAAGTATTTCTTGACTGCATTTGCGTTCACAGGACGAGTGAAATCTTCACCATCCATAGTTGTAAGTATCAATGCACCGCCTGAAAAGGCTATCTTAACAACATATGGGCCTTCATAATTAGGAGTCCATTTTCCTCTAAAATCTAGCTTAAACGACAAGATCTTCTTGAGCACGAGGTCACCTTCTCTGAACACACGAGGTTTGACCTTCTTATCAAAAGCTTTCTTCATCCTTTGCTGATACAACTAACCATGACACATGGCAGTTAATCTCTTCTCTTCAATCAAATTCAGCTGATCAAACTTAGTCTGACACCATTCAGCCTCAGTCAACTTGGCTTCCATAAGCACACGCAATGGAGGAATCTCAACCTCTACGGGGAGCACTGCTTCCATACCATACACAAGAGAGAAAGGGGTTTCCCCTGTTGAAGTGCGGATGGATGTACGATACCCATGCAAAGCAAATGGGAGCATCTCATGCCAATCCTTATACGTGACAACCATCTTCTGAATAATCTTCTTGATGTTCTTATTTGCAGCTTCCATAACCCCATTCATCTTGGGTCTGTAGGGAGAAGAATTATGATGTGCAATCTTGAAGTCTTTGCAAAGAGCTTCCACCATATTATTATTCAAGTTCGATCCATTGTCAGTAATGATCTTGCTTGGCACACCATAACGGCATATGATCTGATTCTTAATAAACCTTACAACAACTTGCTTGGTTAGATTTGCATACGATGCCGCTTCAACCCATTTTGTGAAATAGTCAATTGCCACCAATATGAAACGATGTCCATTCGAATCTTTAGGCTCAATCATCCCAATCATATCAATTCCCCACATGGAGAAGGGCCATGGGGAAGAGATAACATTCAATAGTGTCGGAGGAACATGAATCTTATCAGCATAAATTTGACACTTGTGGCACTTCTTCACAAATTTGCAACAGTCAGATTCCATTGTCAGCCAATAGTAACTTGCTCACAACATCTTCTTCGCCATTGCATGTCCATTGGAATGAGTACCAAAGGAACCTTCATGCACTTCAGTCATCAACAAGCCTGCTTCGTGTCTATCCACGTATCTGAGCAAAACCATGTCGAAGTTTCTCTTGTACAGTATATCACCATTCAAGTAGAAATTACCGGCTAATCTTCTCAAAGTCTTCTTATCTTTCAAAGATGCCCCAGGCGGGTAAATCTGACTTTGGAGAAAACATTTGATGTCGTAATACCACAACTTCTCGTCTTTTATCTCTTCAACAACAAACATATGAGCTGGCCTATCAAGACGCATTATAGACAAATTGGGAACTTCATTCCAATACTTCACTATAATCATCGATGCCAACATTGCAAGAGCATCTGCCATCCGGTTTTCATCTCGAGGGATATGATGAAACTCAACTTTTATAAAGAAAGTTGAAATCCTCCTCGCATAATCTCTATATGGTATTAAACCAGATTGATTTGTCTCCCATTCTCCTTTGATTTGATTCACAACCAAAGTCGAATCACCGAAGACATCCAAATACTTGATTCTGAGATTCATGGCCTCTTCAAGCCCCATAATGCAAGCTTCATATTTTGCCATGTTGTTTGTACACTTGAAAGTCAATCTAGCTGTAAATGGTAGATGCGTGCCTTGAGGAGTAATAATCACTGCCCCAACGCCATTTCCATATTGATTAACAGCTCCATCAAATACCATGCCCCAACGGGAACCAGGTTCTGGCCCTTCTTCAAGCAATGGTTTATCACAATCCTTCATTTTCAAGTACAAAATCTCTTCATCAGGAAAATCATATTGTACTGACTGATAATCTTAAATTGGTTGGTGAGCCAAATGGTCAGCCAAGATACTACCTTTGATCGCTTTCTGAGATCGGTATTCGATATCATACTCTGACAACAACATTTGCCAACGGGCAATTCTCCCAGTTAATGCAGGCTTCTTAAATATATACTTGATTGGATCCATTTTGGATATCAACCAAGTGGTATGATTCAACATATATTGGCGCAGACGCTTAGCAGCCCAAGCCAATGCGTAACAAGTCTTCTCAAGCATAGAATATCGAGTCTCATAGTCGGTGAACTTCTTACTGAGGTAGTAAATTGCAAATTCTTTCTTTCCAGTCTCATCTTGCTGACCAAGAACACAACCCATACTATCTTCGAGCACAATCAAATACATGATCAATGGTCTTCCTTCAACAAGTGGAGACAAAACCGGAGGCTCAAGCAAATATTCCTTGATACTGTCAAAAGCTTTCTAGAAATCTTCGGTCCATTCACAAAATTGATCTTTCCGAAGAAGCTTGAATATAGGCGCACATGTGGTAGTCATGTGTGAAATGAATCTGGAAATATAATTCAAGCGGCCGAGAAAACCTCTGACTTGCTTCTCAGTTTTGGGCGCAGGCATCTCTTGTATTGCTTTGACCTTGGCATGATCAACTTCAATACCCTTCTCGCTGACAATAAAGCCCAACAACTTACCAGAATGAACACCAAGTGTTCCTTAATAGGCCAAGATTCCTTGACAGCAGTGTTGGCATCACTTAGACTTTACGACAATTATTTTCCAATCTCCAATGACGAGTCGGAGTTTCCCATAATAAAGACTCATCCCCATAAATGACAAATAAGCAAGCAAACATGCATCATAAAAAATAAGCATACATCATGCACTACATATAACATCTTCCTCGAACACCCAAAGTCTGGGGTAACCTCAACCACCAGTCCAAGCAAATTTTGGGCACGTCGGTATTTAATCACCTTCCACCTCGAATACCTGAAAAGCTCCCGCAATTCTTGTATTCAGGTTCAAAAAGATTAAATAAGGGCAGCTGTTGTACCCCAAAATTTGCCCTTCCCTTTCTCACCTATTCATCCAATCACTTGATCAGGAGATCACTTGCATACATTCATAATTCATCCACATGCATCATTCATCATGGATTCAGAAGAAACTTGGGCTTATAAAGCTAGGGCTTATGTGGATATCGAAGCAAAGGCATGGTCTAACCATATCATCAGCATGAGGGATGTGAAACCTTAATGATGGTGGTGAAGGCTTGAATTCAACAGAGGTGTGACCAGGCAATCTAGGGTCTTCAAAGCCCTAAGGCGTGATCTCGTGGAGCTTCCCCATGCCTTTATATTGGTCTCCAAAGCCCTAATCAGGAGATGGTGAATCAGATGAACTTGGTGGCCTCACTGTGCATTCATGACCCCCCAACCTTCACACATTATCAATGTGCTTGACCTAACTTCTTTTGGGTTTATAGGAGCATTGGGCTTGGTCCAAAGTAATGGTGTTATTCATATGATTGTGGATATGTCTTTGGTTCTGGTCATCTAAACAACCAAACTTCTTGTGTTTCAAGCCACTTGCTAGTCATGCCTTTGGTTCATGGATGTTATATTAAAACCCTAACCTTATGGTCTCATTTCATGGCCTTGTTCATATACATTATCAGTCAAGTTATTTTCCTTTCAAAAGTCAAACATTTAAGTCATGAATAAACCAATTGTGAAACCAATTTCCAATCATTTTCAAACCATTTCAATCCACTCCATGTCATTTTAAACCATTGCATATGATTCTACACAAGAAAATACAAGGTTTGACATTTTTGACCAATTGTTGACTTTGGTCAACAGTTGACTTTTTAGTCAACTTTGACCAAAGTCAACCCAAAATCCAAAAAAGCCTAAATTTCACTCTAATCATAAATCCATTATCCACTTACAAAGAAAATGCCAAGAAAATGAGTTTTTGACCAATTGTTGACTTTGGTCAACTGTTGACTTTTTGGTCAACTTTGACCAAAGTCAACCCAAGATCCTAAGGCCCTAATTTCTAAAACATGGGCCTAATCCCATGCTACTTTGCCTTGATTCATCATCCAATATCCATGTTGGTTGTGTTTTCCCTTGTTTCTTCATTTCCAAGCAACTTAGCTCGTTTTCATGTCCATGACCACCATACCATGATTTGGGTCTCTTGCCTTGACAACCAATCTTTACCTTGCTGAACTAGCCGTGCATTCACCAATAACCAAATTCCCTAATTACATGATCAAACATGACCCATACATTATTAATTTGGCAAACCAATGCACATGTATTTTGGTTTTTGAACTCACCTTGACACATTGTACTAGCATCCTACCATCATGATCCTGCAACAGCCAAATCAAGACATGAACTCCAAAAGGTCATGTCATGATGACTGAAATTGGAACAAATGGTTTGATCTAGGCCACACAACCATGAACCATGTGAGATAACGCCTCACCTGCAGCAGAATCAATGCAAGACCTGTTTAGAATGCCATAAGCAAACCAAGCATACTTGTGGCCGGACATAAGCCTGCAGCCTATAACTGCAACAAACTAATTGCAGTTCACCAAACCTGAACAATAGTAGGATGCAATGAACCAAACCTGGACCTACAGTTCAACCAGCGCCTGCAGTCTACAACAACACCTGCTGCCCATTTCCAGCACTCAATGTCACAAAGAAACTCCCCCTAAAACCTGTAGTGGACACACTTGACTTCAGCCTGGAATCAACAACATTTCATAAGCCAGTGTTGCACACAACAACAACCTGCAACTCATGTGCACGTCAAAACCAATACCCTGTCCAACAATCCAAAGCAATTCAATGGAAAATAGACATCTATCACTACGCCAAAAACTGGAATAGACAGCGCCCCTTAGAGGGCGCTTTATTACAAAAGCGCACTCTAAAGTGAAGAGAAAAAATAAGGAGCATACTACTAGAATAGACAGCGCACTTTAGAGGGCGCTTTTGTAACAAAGCGCACTCTAAAGTGAAGCGAAAAAATAATGAGGAAATGGAGGGACACCAATAGAGGACGCTTTATTGAAAGCGCCCTCTAAGGGTAACCTTAGAGGGCGCTTCTAAAAAAGCGCTCTCTATGTCCATGTACATTTCCAGTTTATAAGGCGCTTTTGGAAAGCCTTAGAGAGCGCTTTTAGAAGCGCCCTCTTAGGCCCCCTTTAGAGGGCGCTTTTGTAACAAAGCGCCCTCTTAAGTGAAGCCAAAAAAAAAATAATGAGGAAATGGAGGGACAACAATAGAGGGCGCTTTAGTGAAAGCGCCCTCTAAGGTTACCCTTAGAGGGCGCTTTTGAAAAAGCGCTCTCTAAGTCCATGTACATTTCCAGTTTAGAAGGCGCTTTTGGAAAGCCTTAGAGAGCGCTTTCAGAAGCGCCCTCTTAGGCCCCCTTTAGAGGGCGCTTTTTTTACAAAAGCGCCCTCTAAGGTCCCACATTAAAATTATAACATATACTGCATGTCTCTTTATTTTCCCTCTCTATAAGCTATTTCGTTTACGTAACTGGGTTTTCTCTCAACTGCGATTACTCTCTACTGCGATTTGTAACACCCTTCTAAAAATACCCCAAATATTTAATTAAAACCACAAAATATAATCAGAGTAGATATGCAATTAAGGGTGTCACACTTGACACTTCACACCATTCACCATGATATCCTGTCATGCTCATTTATTTAATCAAAATAAAACATTTGCATAATTCGCAGCGGATAAAATCTAACAACAACGCAAAACATGTAACACATTACATGTAAACTTGTTCAACAATCAACAATGAAAAACAAGTAAAACATCCCGTCCCGATGTTACATCTACCAGAGCATGACCCACTAAGGAACTACACTAGACTCCAAGGACTAGCTTCTACTCAATCACTGCTCGTTACCTGAAACATAGTTGTAAGGGTGAGTTCCTCAATCGATATAATAAGCATTATAAAATATCATGTAATGCTAAGTAAATTAACACATTTCATCACCCTAATCATATCACACATTCAACGACGGTAACATCAACTCATAATCATCATCATACTCAACTCAACACAAAACACACGTATAATATTGGAATACATCCATTCATATTATACGCCTTACATACATTATGCAATGAGACTCCATGCATGCGGTACCGACTATTCGTGAACATATAGTTCAACCTCACCGATCAAATCCAGATACGGCTACCAAGCTCACTAGTCCCACTCATTTGAGACCTAGTGACTCACTCACTAATTCCTCATCATGGGAATTAGCTACCACCCCAAGGGCTATGATATGCACGCTAATCACCTAGCATGCAAACATCAACAACAATCCACAACAACTCACTCACTAATTCCTCACCATGGGAATTAGCTACCACTATAAAGGCCATAATATACATGCTAAATCACCTAGCATGCAAACATCAACAACAATTCAAAATAGACATATGCTCACACTCTAAGCCATAAACAGTCCATTCACAATTGCATACATAACAGATACATTCACAATATTATGCATACCATCATAAATCATCAGCATGTTATAACAAAAATCATATCATGTCATGCCAATTAATAATCACAGTATTAGCACACTCTACTAATACCTACACTGCTCAAAACAACGGGAAACGATCCCTACTATATCATACATCAGCTAAAATTACATTACTCAGCTGAACAACCAAAAACTGCACAACAACAGCGCAGAAAAATCACAATTCTTCCCATACGCGTATTGCCTAGTCCCATACGCGTATGGCCCATTTCTCAGCCAATCTCATACGCGTATTGCCTAGTACCATACGCGTACCAGACCATCTCATACGCGTATTGCCTAGTGCCATACGCGTATGACCAGAAACCAGAATTCCAGATCTGCTATGGTTTTCTCTGCTACGAGATTCTCAGATCCAACCTTCCACATTCCAATTTTTACACAACATTCATTCATGTTGTCTAACACATATCATACACATTCAATCTCACAATTTCTAACCTTATTACCTCTAATTCCTACGAATTTCCTCAATCGTACTCATATCTCATTCATCCAAAATTTCACAATTTCAACATTCATCATCTAATTAGAGTCAAATCAATGGTTTATCACTACCCATTACATGTTAACCCATAATACCCATTAAACGACGATAAACCCCCCTTACCTGAGTTAATCCGGCAATCCTTTAGCTTCAAGCTTTTCCTTCCTTCAACCCTTGTTCTCTTGCTCTTTGCCCTTTTCCACTTTTCAGTCGCTTTTCTGTATTCACGTGAAAACTCTCTTTTACCAAATGGGACCTTTTCTAATTCCAACTTTTATTCCAATAATAATAATAATAATATTCCAATAATATTCCAATCATTTAATTAAATTAATAAATATTATATTAATTTAAATTAAATAATTATCCTTATTACATCGGGGTGTTACAACTCTCCCCCACTAAAAGAGTTTTCGTCCTCGAAAACATACCTCAAGCGAACAACTCAGGATAAGACTCCTTCATCTGACTTTCAAGTTCCCAAGTCACATTGCCACCTGCTGGTCCTCCCCAAGCTACCTTTACCAAAGCAATCTCTTTACCCCGCAACTGCTTCAATTCCCGATCCTCGATCCTCATAGGTGATGTTTCAACAGTCAGGTTATCTCTCACCTGTACATCATCTACTTGGACCACATGCGACGGATCAGGAATGTACCTCCTCAACTGAGACACATGAAAAACCTCATGCAAATTCGCAAGTGACGGCGGTAAAGCGATACGATAGGCTACCTCCCCTATCCTCTCCAAAATCTGATAAGGACCAATAAATCGAGGTGTCAACTTCTTTGACTTCAAAGCTCGACCAACCCCAGTTATCGGAGTAACACGAAGAAACACATGATCTCCCTCTTGAAACTCAAGTGACTTCCTCTTCTTGTCGTGATAACTCTTCTGACGACTCTGAGCAATTCTCATCTTCTCCTGAATCATCTTAATCTTTTCCGTAGTTTGTTGAACAATCTCCGGTCCAACCACAGCACTCTCACCGGACTCATACCAACATAAAGGTGTCCGACATCTCCTACCATACAAAGCTTCAAACGGTGCCATACCAATGCTCGAATGAAAACTATTGTTGTAGGTAAACTCAATCAAAGGTAAATAACAATCCCAAGTACCTCCCTTTTCCAAAACACAAGCCCTCAAAAGATCCTCTAGTGACTGAATCGTCCTCTCAGTCTGACCATCAGTCTGCGGATGATATGCAGAACTCAATCTCAGCTTAGTTCCCAAAGCCCTCTGCAAACCTTCCCAGAACTTCGATGTAAATCTAGGATCTCTGTCCGAAACAATACTCGACGGAATACCATGCAAACTTACAATTTTCTCAATATACAATTCAGCTAATCTCTCTAACGGATAATCCATTCTGATCGGAATGAAATGAGCCGATTTTGTCAATCTGTCCACAATCACCCAAATAGCTTCAAAATTCTTACGTGTCCTCGGTAAACCAGAAACAAAATCCATACTGATACTATCCCACTTCCACTCTGGAATAACCAACGGTTGCATTAGCCCAGACGGCTTCTGATGCTCAACCTTTGACTTCTGACAAGTCAAACAAGAATAAACAAAACTCGCAATTTCTCTTTTCATTCCCGGCCACCAAAATAACTTTTTCAAATCATGATACATCTTCGTAGCTCCAGGATGAATACTCAGGCCACTACGATGTCCTTCCTCAAGAATACTCTTCTTAAGTTCGGTAACATCCGGAATACACACCCGATTACCAAATTTCAAAACACCATTCTCATCAACTCTGAATTCACCACCTTGACCTTGATTCACCAGAGTCAACTTATCAACCAAAAGCACATCGGATTTCTGACCCTCTCTAATCTCATCCAGAATACCACTCGTTAACTTCAACATTCCCAATTTAACACTATTGTGAGTACTCTCACACACCAAACTCAAGTCTCTAAACTGCTCAATTAAATCCAATTCCTTAACCATTAACATAGACATATGCAATGATTTCCGACTCAATGCATCAGCCACTATGTTTGCTTTACCCGTATGGTAATTCAAACCAAAGTCATAATCCTTCAGAAACTCTAACCATCTCCTCTGTCTCATATTCAACTCTTTCTGATCAAACAAATACTTTAAACTTTTATGGTCACTGAAAACCTCAAATCTTGACCCGTACAAGTAATGCCTCCATAACTTCAGAACAAATACCACAGCTGCCAACTCTAAATCGTGTGTCGGATAGTTCCTCTCATGAACCTTCAGTTGTCTCGAAGCATAAGCTACAACCTGCTTATCCTGCATCAAAACACCACCCAAACCCAACAATGAAGCATCACAGTAAACTTCAAATGGTTCCGACGGACTTGGTAATATCAGAATAGGAGCAGTAGTTAACCTTCTCTTTAACTCTTGAAAGCCTTCTTCACATTTTGAGTCCCAAACAAACGCTTGCCCCTTTCTAGTCAACATCGTCAACGGTAACGCCAACTTAGAAAATCCCTCAATGAATTTCCTATAATAACCTGCCAAACTAAGGAAACTTTGAATCTCAGCAACAGACTTAGGAGCTTCCCACTTAGATACCGCTTCTATCTTAGAAGGATCAACAGCAACACCACCTCTTGAAATCACATGACCAAGAAAACTAACTTCTTCTAACCAAAATTCACACTTAGAGAGTTTAGCAAATAACTTCTTTTCTCGTAGAACTCCTAAAACCACTCTCAAATGTTCAGCATGCTCTTCTTTCGATTTCGAATACACCAAAATATCGTCAATAAACACCACAACAAACTTGTCTAGGTACGGATGGAAAATCCTATTCATATACTCCATAAATACCCCAGGCGCATTAGTCACACCAAAAGGCATCACAGAATACTCATAATGTCCATACCTTGTTCTGAAAGCAGTCTTCTGAATATCCTCAGTTTTCACACGTATCTGATGATACCCAGATCTCAAATCTATTTTGCTGAACACACTCACACCAACCAACTGATCCATCAAATCATCAATCCTCGGCAAAGGATACCGATTCTTGATCGTCACTTTATTCAGTCGCCTGTAGTCCACACACAACCTCATAGTACCTTCTTTCTTCTTAACCAATAACACTGGTGCACCCCACGGTGACTCACTCGGACGAATAAATTTCTTATCCAACAGATCTTCCAGCTGACTCTTCAATTCAACTAACTCAACAGCAGACATACGGTACGGAGCCATCGATATCGGCCTAGTACCAGGTACCAAATCAATCGAGAATTCAACTTCACGCTCTGGCGGTAATTCATTCACTTCTTCAGGAAACACATCAGGAAAATCACACACCACAGCTAGATCGCAAATCACCAGTTTATCTTTCGCCTCCAAAGTCGCTAACAACATAAACAACTCCGCCCCATCTGCTACTGCCTCATTCACCTGCCTTGCTGATAGAAACAAACTCTCTCCTTCCTCAATCTCAGGAAAGATCACAGTCTTATCAAAACAGTTGATATAAACTCGGTTAGACACCAACCAGTTCATACCCAGGATAACATCAATCTGCACTAGTGGAAGACACACAAGGTCCATCCCAAAGTCTCTACCAAAAATACTCAAAGGACAATTCAAACAAACTGAAGTAGTAGTCACTGAACCCTTCGCAGGAGTATCAATCACCATACTCCCATGTATCTCAGATATCTCTAACTTAAGTTTCACAGCACAATCCAAGGATATAAAGGAATGAGTCGCACCTGTGTCAATAATAGCTACAAGAGGAAAGCCATTAATATAACACGTACCTCGGATCAAACGATCATCTGCAGAAGTCTCCGAACCCGATAAAGCAAAGACCTTGCCTCCCGACTGGTTCTCTCTCTTCGGCTTAGGACACTGTGGACTGATATGGCCCACTTCTCCACAGTTGAAACAAGTCACAGTCTTCAACCGGCACTCTGCAGCCAAGTGACCACCTTTTCCACAATTAAAACACTTCTTCTCATTACTGGTACACTCATGGATACGATGTCCCGCCTGACCACATCTGTAACACTTAGCAGGGGCACTGGAGTCTCCCCCACTAGGCCTCTTCATCCCACTCTGTCTCTGGAAACCTTTGCCAGTTGCATACGGTTTCCCACGATCATTCTGATTCTTGCCTTTCCTATCAACCCTTTGCTGATAGCTCTCCGCTCTGGCCTTGGTATCCTGTTCAAAAATCCTGCAACAGTCCACTAGGTCAGAAAACACTCTAATCCGTTGATACCCAATAGCCTGCTTGATCTCGGGACGTAACCCGTTCTCAAACTTCACACACTTTGAAAATTCCCCAGTAGCCTCGTTATAGGGAGTGTAATACTTCGACAGCTCTGTGAACTTAGCAGCATACTCAGTAACAGACCGGTTGCCCTGCTTCAATTCCAAGAACTCTATCTCTTTCTTTCCTCTGACATCCTCTGGAAAGTACTTCTTCAGGAATCTCTCTCTGAACACCGCCCAAGTGATCTCAGCATTCCCAGCAGCTTCCAACTCAATGCGGGTAGCAACCCACCAATCATCTGCTTCCTCAGACAGCATATGCGTACCGAACCTGACCTTCTGGTTATCGGCACACTCAGTCACTCGGAAGATCCTCTCGATCTCCTTCAACCACTTCTGAGCGCCATCTGGATCGTATGCTCCCTTAAACATTGGAGGATTGTTCTTCTGGAACTCACTCAGTTGACGAGCAGCTCCTAGTCCCACAACATTCGGATTTCCTCCAAGTACTCCAGCTAGCATACCCAGAGCCTCAGCAATCGCAGCATCGTCTCTACCTCTTCCAGCCATCTCTATTCTGAAAACCCAACAAGCTAAAACAATAAGTATTGATAGGGTTACACAACACCTATCACGTACAGGGAAACAGAATAATTACGACTCGACTCGACCGACTATGCTCTGATACCACTAATGTAACACCCTTCTAAAAATACCCCAAATATTTAATTAAAACCACAAAATATAATCAGAGTAGATATGCAATTAAGGGTGTCACACTTGACACTTCACACCATTCACCATGATATCCTGTCATGCTCATTTATTTAATCAAAATAAAACATTTGCATAATTCGCAGCGGATAAAATCTAACAACAACGCAAAACATGTAACATATTACATATAAACTTGTTCAACAATCAACAATGAAAAACAAGTAAAACATCCCGTCCCGATGTTACATCTACCAGAGCATGACCCACTAAGGAACTACACTAGACTCCAAGGACTAGCTTCTACTCAATCACTGCTCGTTACCTGAAACATAGTTGTAAGGGTGAGTTCCTCAATCGATATAATAAGCATTATAAAATATCATGTAATGCTAAGTAAATTAACACATTTCATCACCCTAATCATATCACACATTCAACGACGGTAACATCAACTCATAATCATCATCATACTCAACTCAACACAAAACACACGTATAATATTGGAATACATCCATTCATATTATACGCCTTACATACACTATGCAATGAGACTCCATGCATGCGGTACCGACTATTCGTGAACATATAGTTCAACCTCACCGATCAAATCCAGATACGGCTACCAAGCTCACTAGTCCCACTCATTTGAGACCTAGTGACTCACTCACTAATTCCTCACCATGGGAATTAGCTACCACCCCAAGGGCTATGATATGCACGCTAATCACCTAGCATGCAAACATCAACAACAATCCACAACAACTCACTCACTAATTCCTCACCATGGGAATTAGCTACCACCATAAAGGCCATAATATACATGCTAAATCACCTAGCATGCAAACATCAACAACAATTCAAAATAGACATATGCTCACACTCTAAGCCATAAACAGTCCATTCACAATTGCATACATAACAGATACATTCACAATATTATGCATACCATCATAAATCATCAGCATGTTATCACAAAAATCATATCATGTCATGCCAATTAATAATCACAGTATTAGCACACTCTACTAATACCTACACTGCTCAAAACAACGGGAAACGATCCCTACTATATCATACATCAGCTAAAATTACATTACTCAGCTGAACAACCAAAAACTGCACAACAACAGCACAGAAAAATCACAATTCTGCCCATACGCGTATGGCCCATTTCTCAGCCAATCCCATACGCGTATTGTCTGCCTCATACGCGTATGCTACGCGTACCACTTCCTCATACGCGTACCAACAGAGACAAAACCATGTTCAAAACATCATCTTCCTCATCCATACGCGTATTGCCTAGTACCATACGCGTACCAGACCATCTCATACGCGTATTGCCTAGTGCCATACGCGTATGACCAGAAACCAGAATTCCAGATCTGCTATGGTTTTCTCTGCTACGAGATTCTCAGATCCAACCTTCCACATTCCAATTTTTACACAACATTCATTCATGTTGTCTAACACATATCATACACATTCAATCTCACAATTTCTAAGCTTATTACCTCTAATTCCTACGAATTTCCTCAATCGTACTCATATCTCATTCATCCAAAATTTCACAATTTCAACATTCATCATCTAATTAGAGTCAAATCAATGGTTTATCACTACCCATTACATGTTAACCCATAATACCCATTAAACGACGATAAACCCCCCTTACCTGAGTTAATCCGGCAATCCTTTAGCTTCAAGCTTTTCCTTCCTTCAACCCTTGTTCTCTTGCTCTTTGCCCTTTTCCACTTTTCAGTCGCTTTTCTGTATTCACGTGAAAACTCTCTTTTACCAAATGGGACCTTTTCTAATTCCAACTTTTATTCCAATAATAATAATAATAATATTCCAATAATATTCCAATCATTTAATTAAATTAATAAATATTATATTAATTTAAATTAAATAATTATCCTTATTACATCGGGGTGTTACACGATTACTCTCATCCTCCGTTCGTTCTCCCTCCCTCACCGTCATCGTCGCCGTCGCCTTTTTCTGCTGCTGCGTTCACGTTCACTGAGTTATGTTCTTCCACCGTCACTGTTCACTTTCTTCTCCATCGTTACCGTCACCTTTAAGGTATTTCTCTTCTCCATCGTTACCGTTCACTTTCTTCATGTGTTTGATTAGGGCATTTTCTAAACTTAGTTTTTCATTTTGTGCATTATGTTGATTAATGTTGTTTAGGGCAAACTGAGTTTTTTATTTCTGATTGAAAACTGATATATTTGAAGTGTGTTTGAGCATGCAGTAGGTGTGTTCACGTATTGGTCTTTTGCATGCAGTAGGTTTGTATTCAATAATGATAAAAAAAAAAGAGTTTAGATTGTTGTAACATGAGAGAAATGGAAGGTATATGAATGTGTTCACGTATTGAATCATTGTCTTACTTGGGTCTTATTGAATCATTTCTATATTACAGATAAAATGGCTAACCAAGACGATACCCATGCCGCGAATGAATCACGTAATAATGTTGAAAAAGAAATCAAACGAGGATTGACTGTTATGAAGTCAATCATTCGTGCAAGAGACAAGGGTGTAAAATTTGAAGTACATTGGAGTGCTGAAGACCAACTAATTGAGCCTAACGGTTCAATGTTGGCAAGTTACATTGGTTTCCTTGTTCGACAACATATTCCGATTACATGTGATAATTGGAGAAGTCCGGACTTGAAGGTTGGCAAGGAAAAAATATGGTCGGAGATACAGGTACTTACCATATATTGTTTTATGTTTTTTTTGTTGACTATTTGTTAACCATATATTGTTATAATATTACTTTATAATAACACACTCCATTTGTATGTTTTTTAGAGATCCTTTCACATCGATGAAAGCCGACAAAAATATTGTATTCAATTGGCCGGAAAAAGACTCCGAGGATTTCGATCCTTTTTGTGCAACAAATTTCTCAAGGATGAGGAAGGAAAATTTGTTGAAGGAGAACGGCCAATGAAGTATGCCGAGATTATTTCATCCGATGAATGGGATAACTTTGTCGCCAAATGAAGAAACGAAAAATTCCATGTAATGTCTATTAATTATGGTATTATACAATTGTTAAGTTACTTGGTTCTAATATGCCTTAAACTTTTTTATCCAGGAAGTAAGCGACAAAAATAGGAAAAGGGCATCAAAACCCGCGTATCCGTACAAAAAAGGGCGTACAGGTTATGCACGGTTACAACAAAGAATTGTGAGTATATTCAAATGCTATGAGCTTATACATTGTCACAATATGTTATAATTGATGATCTTATAATCTAATTCAATGTGTAGCTAGCCGAGGAGAAAAGTGACGCAACATCTCTTCCGGAGCACGTATTATGGAAGGCTGCTCGGGTTGGGAAGGATGGGGCTGTCGTTGAAGCGGTCCAAAATGTTTATGACGAATGTGTAAGTATATGTAACATTATTTCTTTAATTATATCGAAAATTTTGTTAGACATATAATTCATTTTTAATCTCCTCTAATAATATTTCAGGAGACTTTATCCCAAACCGTACCTTCAACCGAGGTCCAGGATTGCAGGAGCGTACTTAGTCGAGTACTAAATGTTCCTGAGTATTCCGGTCGTGTGAGGGGTAAGGGTTTTGGTGTGACTCCGTCGTCATTTTATAAAAAAACAAAAACAAAAAATCCTACCAACAAAGAGGTGATGGAGACCTTGGCGGAGTTAAGGGCACAAGTACTCCAACTGCAAAACGAGAATGCAAGGTATAGAGAGGAAAGGTGCGCTTCTGAGGCAAAAGATACTAGTGACCGAGCTAGTATCAATTATCAACCGAAATTTCCCGAGGTAATTATATATGTTATTATGAAATTAAAATAGCACTTTTTTCCTTGACACATATACACGTTAACAATAACATTTATTATTGGTTTAGGGCATTTCACCTTGTCAGCTGTATCTATCGTCACCAACTTATCGCATGGTTGGCAAGGGAAAAGTGCACAATACTTCGGGTGAATTACTTCACCATAATCCCCTCCCGGTGGGATTTATGAAAGTTTCGGTTGACCTTGTATTAGATACGGACGCCCTTCTCCCATTACCCGACGTTGTTTCAGAGACAACGTTGATGCGAGATGCAGTCGGATCCTTTGTTGGTTGGCCGTCAGATCTAATTTTCCCAGATGTCGAGGTATATATATTCTAAATGATTATGAATATTTAGTATTCACATTTCAATTCAGCTACAATTATGATATTTAATCAATCCTTATTACATGGTAATGTTAGACTCCTACAAGACCCACCCCTAAAGCTGGTAAAGGGATTTCAAGACGCATCGAGTCGGTTGCATCTCAAAAAGAGGTACAAATATATATACCCATTGAATTATATACGCAACGATTCTTTTGCATCACAAAAAGTAATGATTTATTTTATATGAATTTTTAGGTTCCCGGTCGAAAGTTGAAAAGCGATGGTAAGGATATTCCAACGAAGGATATTCCAACGAAGGATATTCCAACGACGGCCGGGACAAAATCTCAAATTATGATGCGTCTTGAGAAAATGGTGGAAGAGTCCGATATTATGGACGGGTCCATTCGTAGTATAGATTTTGATGAAGGTGTTTTCGGAAAAGCTCATTTCGAAATAATTGGAAAGGAGGACATGCAACAACTTTTTGAGCACGACGAATTGGGCATCGCTATCATTCATACATACATATGGTACTCCGATCAATCTATAATTTACTTAGTTAAACAATTTATTTACACATTTCAATGAGTAGTCTAATATTTATTATGTTTCTATTTAAGGTATATGTATGACAAATTGATGCGGGGAACTGAATTGTGTAACCGTTTCAATTTTATTGCTGCTTCCCGTGTCAACGCAACGTTAATATCGAAAAATCCAACATCCGTAAAGAATGATCTAGTCGATAGATTCATGGCGGCCGGCGATAATACTACACGCAGTTTGTATTTTTTACCGTTTAATTCTGGAAACGGGTTAGATTTTCTTTCTAATAATTTCATTCTAATCTATGTATATCTTTTACGTAGAAAATGTTCATTCATCTAAATTTTTGTTTTATTTTACAGTGGTCACTGGGTGTTGGTTGCTATGGATCTTTCGAGACTAATAGTGTATTATCTCGATTCGTTATCGGGTGATTGGAGTAAATATCCGGGTTTGAAGAAGACGGTTGACACGTAAGTGAAATTCCCCTAAATATTCGTGTGTATTTCTATATTTAATTATGTCTGTCAGATTGATCTCAATATACGTTTTTATTTTGTTAGGGCAATAATAAAATTTAGATCGAAAAAGAATTACCGCATTAGGAAGGACATTACCTGGGTCAGAGTTCAGGTATATATTAAGTATCTTATTTTTGCTTATAATAGTGTTTGTTTTTTTGCTTATAATAGTGTTTGTAAGAAATTAACTATATATATTGTTTGTTTTTCTGTGTAGTGTCCTCAGCAAAATAATTCGGTCGATTGCGGATTTTTTGTATTGAGATTTATGAGAGATATCATTGCGTTGAATCGTATAGACATCCCAAAAATGGTATGGAATAATAACTTAGGGTTTATTTTAATATTATCGGATAACTCATCTAATTTGTTACTAAATCATGAATATGTTTTATTCTCTTAATTGTAGTACTTTGAGGAATACAAATCTTACTCAAGAGCTCATTTGGATGAAATGAAGGATGAATTGTGTCAATTCATTGTTGATCAAAGAATCATATAGCTAGGTTGTATATTGTTGTACATATATGTATGGAATGTTGTTGTTGTATGCTGTTGTTGTATATATGTTGTATATTGTTGTTGTACTTTTACTAAATCATGAATATGTTGTTGTATATTGTTGATCAAAGAATCATATATTAATGTTGTATATATGGAGGATTAATGTTGTATATAAATGGATTCATGTTGTATATATCAATGGATTAATGGTGTATAACATTGGATTAAAGGATGAAATCAATATGAATTTTACACTTTTGCAGCATGCGAACAGGTTACCAATTAAATATCCACTGTTTTTCAAACAAATTTTTTTAAAATAACTAACACTTTAGAGGGCGCTTTCTGTAGGAAGCGCCCTCTAAACACTTTACATTGAGAACTTTAGAGGGCGCTTTGTCCAGAAAGCGCCCTCTAAACACTTTACATTGACAACTTTAGAAGGCGCTTTTTCCAGAATGCGCCCTCTGAACACTTTACATTGACAACTTTAGAGGGCGCTTTTTCCAGAAAGCGCCCTCTAAACACTTTACATTGACAACTTTAGAGGGCGCTTTTTCCAGAAAGCGCCCTCTAAGGTGTCCCTTTATGGACCACTCCAGAGGGCGCTTTTTTCATAAAGCGCACTATAATGTGGCCCTTTAGACAGCGCTTTCTCCAGGAAAATAAAGCGCTGTCTTTACCTATGCCAGCGCCAGATTAGAGGGCGCTTAAAAGCGCTGTTATAGGCCAAAATAAGCGCCCTCTTTTCCCTTATTTGGCGTAGTGTATAGACCCTGTTTCCACTACCATATTACAATGGTCTTGAATCATTTCCTTATTGCCATGCATCATGAAGAAATACTGCAAGGATATCCAAGCCAAACCTACAGCAGTATAACAGGACCATGAGCAGGCCAATGTGGCAGGATGATGGATCAACAGAGATGAAACATGCAGTTCAAGTATCAAGGTCTTAGTTGAACCAGTTGTAGAATAATGCAAAAACTCCAAAATAATTAACTAAAACCATTTCACAATACCTAACTTAATTTGACTGGACAGTACACATGCCATAATACAACAACATCATCATAGCTTGTCTGGCAGCTAACACAAAGCCACAATAAATAAGGTTCATAAGCAGTCCTACATCCACAAGGCCAGACTCAGCAAAAATAGGAAATATGCCACATAACCAAGGTAAAGTCATGCTGCAAACATTAGTATGGTGAAGCAGCAATACATCGATAGTCCATAGGTTATGCAATTGAGATCGGTCAAGTTATATATATGCTATAAGTAATCTTGATGCAAAATATGGTATATATGATATATTGTTTTTGTTTCATTCATTCAAACACTTAATCGTTGTTTTCCTTTGGGCAATCAATGGTCGTTTGCTTCTTGATCCGACATTAGTATGGTAAAGCAATGACGTGTTGATCAATCATATTGAATCAACAATCGAGGTGTGTTTGACGGTCTAAAATTGGTGCATTAGGGTTAATGACGGCACAAGGGTTGTGTTGTCAAAGAGTTATGCGATTAGGGTTGTGACTGCGCAAGAGTTGTGCTTTAAAGTATCAAGTGTTGATGCGAAAAATGACGTCGATTTCAAATGAATTTTTCATTAAAAATTTCGGCCATGGGCGCTGCCCCCTTGACCCCCGTCCGCTGATCGGTCAGCGGAACCACCGTCCGCTGATCGGTCAGCGGAACCACCGTCCGCTGATCGGTCAGCGGAACCCCCGTCCCACTGACCGGGCGAGCGGACCCTCAGCTAACTCTGTGAAGTGTGATCGGTCGCTAAAATTTAATTTGGTTTTAATTAATTAAAAGAATTAAAATTAATAATAATAATGTGTTTATTATTGTTGTCTTGTGGTGATCGGTTATGGCCTTAGTTTTCCTTTATTTTGTTTAGGGTTTTTAAAATATGACCTGCATGTCATGCCTCTCTTTTAATCTCTTAATGTAACTTCTTTTCTCATCTCACTCCCTCGTATGTAAAACGAGTTTCTTTTATGTAATGTAATGTTATGAAGAAAGAGAAGAATTCAATATCAAAGGAGGACAACCTTGAAGATCTTGCTTGGAGAAGCTTAGATCGTTATTAGGTTAGCTTAGGTTCTCCCATTGGCTTGGGAGAACAATTGCGCTAGGGGCCATAACTGTTTCATTATGTATGTTGATGCATGTGAATGTATGTTGATGCATGTGAGAGACGATTTATATGATAAATAAGCCGGTGAGATCAGAATAATTGCAAATTCCCTCAAATTAAATATTAAGTTTATGCTTTCCAAGTTTTAGAACTCATCAAGGCTAGTATCGGATAATGTAGGTTTCGCCTACGCGAGGTGCATGTTCTATATTGGTAAGGTGCGATGGGATAATTGTAATATCCAATTGCTAAAACAATGGGTCAAACTTAACTAAACAAATTATAATAAGATTATATATTTTTAGAAGCAAGAGTTGGAAATGATCCATGTGATGGATTGGAATAAGGAGTTATTCACCCAACTAAAATATTCGAGAGTTGTATTAGATACAATTGGAAGGAGTTCCTACCTAAATAACCTAGTTTTGTGTAATCCGCCTACGCGGACTTAAAACAAAGTGAAATGTGGATCTCGACCCACTAGAAAATCTTCCAACGGGATTTTCCGAATCAAATGGTGAGGGTCATTTGTTTTGAATAAAATAGTGGGAGCATATTTAATTAAAGGCATAATTAAATATGTTATTGATACTTATATTTTCATTATTTTCATGTAGATTACCATGACAACAAACACCTATAACAATATTTTGCGATCAATCCTTGACAAGGAAAAATTGTCTGGGACAAATTTTCTGGATTGGCACCGAAATCTGAGGATTGTCCTCAAACATGATAGAAAGCTGTATGTCTTGGAGAAACCTGTTTCTGAAGAGGAACCTCCTAGTTCTGCACCTAAGGCATAAAGAGATGCTTATAAGAAGCATGTCGATGATGCCAATGAAACTACTTGTCTCATGCTAGCTACCATGAACTCAGAGTTGCAAAAGCAACATGAGAACATGGCAGCGTTCGATATGATCGAACACTTGAAGATGTTATATCAAGAGAAATCAAGGCACGAAAGGTTTGAAGTTTCAAAAGTCCTTTTTCAAGGCAAGTTAGCTGAGGGAGCCCCTGTAGGTCCCCATGTGCTCAAGATGATTGGGTATGTGGAAAACCTTGAGAGGTTGGGTTTTCCCCTCGGAAAGGAACTTGCGACTGATTTGATCTTGCAATCGTTGCCAGATAGATTCAGTCAATTTGTCCTAAATTTCAATATTAATGATATGGACAAATCTCTTCCTGAACCGCTAGCCATGTTAAGAACTGCTGAGCAGAATCTGAAGTCAAAAGGGAAGTCCATTCTGATGATCGAAAATGGAAAGAGACAGAACAAAAGACCCACCAAGCAGGGTGATAAAGGGAAAGGCAAGAAAGTTGCCAAACCCAAACCCATTGTTGCTGCTTTGAAGCCTAGTGGAGGCATAGCAAAGGAAGGCACCTGCTTCCATTGCGGTAAGACCGGACACTGGAAGAGAAACTGCCCAAAGTACCTAGAAGATAAGAAGAATGGAGTAGAGACTTCAACTTCAAGTATTTTTGTTATTGAAATTAATTTATCTACTTCTGCATCATGGGTATTAGATACTGAATGTGGTTTTCACATTTGTATCAATGTGCAGGGGCTAAAAAGGAGTAGAGATTTGGCAAAAGGTGAAGTTGACCTACGAGTTAGCAATGGAGCAAAGGTTGTTGCTTTAGCCGTAGGAACTTATGTATTGACTTTACCTAGTGGTTTAATAATTCAATTAGAGAACTGTTATTATGTACCTGCAATTAGCAGGAATATTATTTCCGTTTCTTGTTTGGACAAGTTTGGTTTTTCATTTATAATAAAGAACAATTGTTGCTCAATTTATTTGAATGATATATTCTATGCTACTGCACAAATGAACAATGGACTATACGTTCTTGATCTTGAAATGCCTATTTATAACATTAATACTAAAAGGATGAAACCTAATGAGTTAAATCCAACTTACCCTTGCCATTGTCGATTAGGCCACATAAAATGAGAAACGCGTTTCCAAACTCCATAAAGACGAACTCTTGGACTCTTTTGATTATGAATCATATGAGACATGCAGATCTTGTTTAATTGGAAAGATGACAAAGTCTCCATTCACAGGAAAAGGTGAAAGAGCTAATGATCTTTTGGCCCTCATACATACTGATGTATGTGGACCACTAAACATACCAGCCAGAGGAGGTTCTCAGTACTTCATCACATTTACTGATGATTTCAGTAGATATGTGTCACACCTCGAAAAATGGGGATACGACTTTAAAGCGAAGCGCGATCGCACGCTTGCATTGATGGACTAAACATAATCGCCACCAAACTTTATTTATTCCTAAAAAGGAAAGGGGAAAAATCGATAAAACCCAAGACAAAGCGACAATGATTATGGTCGTCGCAACCAATATCCGGGTTTGGGAGTCGGTTACGCAAGGGGAAGGTATTAGCACCCCTCACGTCCGTTGTATTCAACGGGAACCGTTTAGTTAGTTTCGTTTTGAATGTTAGCTTATGTTAGTCTTCTCAAGTTATTATGAGGGAGATAAAACATAGAAGAGAGGAGAATATTTTTGGATTTTTGACGAAGGACTAAACCTAAGTTTTTTATTAATGGGCCTGACAAGATTTACAAATCCTGCTTCTACGTATCTCAACAGAGAAATCAAGGCTTACGTAGTTCTAGGTAGAAAATGTTTGTTTGTTGGTCGATTTTAGCGAAAGCTATATTGTATTAATCAACGAAAACATTGTTTTACCCAAAACAGATGAGGAGTGGACGTATACCACACATCGAACGGATTTACAAATCTACATTCGGAAAAAGCGTCACTTATCTCGACTCAATAATCGTTGTTGAAACATTGTTTTGCATCACCTTAAGACAATATATCTTTCGTTTATGAAAAAGGTTTTCTTGATTAATCGCACGGCGGTGAGAAAGAGTTTGATTGGTTGGATTTATTTTGAGTAATGGCGAGAACTTGGATGAGCGAGATATCCATCTCGAATCCTAGTCTCAGGAGTGCACGGTATACACCATGTTCCATTTCCATCTTTATTGGCAAAAAGTGTTTAATAAAGATTAAGTGTTTTGAATTTGATTGAGAAAGGATTTGAAGAAACCGCATTGGCAATTTTAGACGATGGCGAGAGCTAAGATAGGCAAGGCATCCACCTTGAATCTTAATCTCAGGAGTGCACGGTATACACCATGTTCCTTTTCCATCTTTATTGAAAAAGTGTTAAGGTAGGAATTAAGTATTTTTTGAGTTTGAAAGACAGATATTTGAGAATGGGGCATAAGCCCTAAGATCAATAATTCAGGGTTCCACCGGAATGCAAGATTCCAATGGTCCTCTTTCATTCGAATTATTTAAGAAAATTATTTAATGGACAATGAACATTTGATGAAAATCAAATATTCAAAGGGTTACGCCAGAATGCTTGATCCCAACGGCCCTTTATTTTGTCCAAGTTAATTATTAAGTGTTTTAAGAATGAAAGAAAAGAATGAACGGTTAATCCAAAATGTGTGGCTCAGGACTGATTATTCGAGGGTTCCCACCGGAATGCAAGATTCAAATGGTCATCTTTTTTCGTGTTTTAAAAAGGAATTTAATTGAGTTGTAAAGATAGTTTAAAAATAAAATTGTAGGAATAAAATTAATTTTACACTTTTATATGTATATCGAATTAGTTATATATATATAATCGAGTTCCCACCAGAATGCTAGATTCTAATGGGAGGAAATGAAATTAAATGTCGAAACTATGGAAAGTTAGTGAAATTGTTTGATTTTGTTTTGAATTTGGTTTAGATTGATGATGAATTGAAATTGAAATAAATCAATAAATTTCTAATTAACCAAATTAATTTCTTAAGATTTGATTGAATCAATTAATTAATTTAATTAAAATTAGTTTATCAAAATTATTTACTTAAGCTCAAATAATCATGCTAATTAAAATTTAATTAATAGTAATCAATTAATTAAACAAAATTTGATTAAAAGAATGGAAATATGTGATAATGTTGATTTACAAAAATTGAAGCGTGGTCACAAAATGTTCGATTGATATATCGGAATTATGGTGGCATATCGGCATGATATGGCCGGATCCATGGATTTAACCCGATTAGAAATAGCACGAAAAAATGAAATCGCAACCACACAATGCTCGTATAGTATTTACACACTTCTTGCAAATTGATATAGACTAGAAATATTTCCTTAATATGCTTCCATAGTTCCATCATAAACCATAAAACCAACCAATAGGCAATAAATAAACTCTTTTAAGAAAAAGAAAGGATCTTTCCTGTTTGTAGTTTCTTCTACTGCCACCACAGTAATCAATACTCCAACCATAACTTTTCCTCTAAATGTTGGTATTATAGAACAAAATCCTAAATCACTCCAATTTTGATTTTCTCCTCAAACCGTCATTAACTCGATATCGAGAATCAAGAACGACATGTAAAAAACAAAACTTGAAACAGGAGGTCAACGTTCATCTACCGTTTATGAATAACATGCTCAAACTTTCTATTCCACATGATAACTAAACAAAACTAATAAGCACGAACCGGTCTCAATCTCAGTGGTTCCAAACAAACATCATAAACACAATGATAAACTTCATTCGGAGGTGAACACGATCGAATTTAAAGCAAAGAAAATGCACAGTTTGAAAGAGCCAAAACGCAATATCATTATGAACTTTTAGTATATGAAATCATATCTGGAAATCTATCCATAATGCTACCGACTCGAACTGAGAATTGAGACAGAGAAACGAATGAGCAATAATGGAATAATGGAGATGCAATATAATCAATCAACATTTTCCGACTCCAATCCAACATAAGTGCGAAAGAACATGAGCAATCTTAATAGAAAATAATCACAGCAACTTTATAATTCAATCAGAACCGAAATGCACAATGAATGAGCAGTATAGTCAACTTATTTCTGAAACGAAATTCGAGTAGCTAACGATATGGTCAATTTCGATTCGTTACCGTCGGTGGGAAACTGCTAGTGTAGCGTTGATCTTGCCACTGCTGTGTGTCGGTCGATGCTTCGTGACTGTCATGAAAATGGACTTCAGTTTGGATATGAGAAGATCGATGTTGTTGGTTGTTCTTTCATCGAACCGGCGTGAATGCAAACTTCCAATCTCTCAGCTGAAATCGAACCTGGATCCGCTCTTTGGACTCGTAAACACATTCAGCAAACAACTCAACCTGTTAAACAAAAATCAAACGCAACCCAATAATCCCAAGTAACAATAACATGTGAGAATGATGACTGGTACGGTGTATGATGGTGAGTGATTTGTGACGGTTGCTGTCGGCGGTGGTTGTGTTGACGATGGAAGTAGTGACGAGGGTTGGTGTTGGTGAGCGGTGTTCTTCTTTGAGGAAGCGAAGAACAACCGTGGGTATGGTGGTCGCCGGCGTTAGAGGTTGGAGGGTTTGACGACGCGTGTGAAGGAGATCGAAGATGGTAGTATGGGTTTTGTGAGTAGAAGTTTTGTGTGGAGAATGAGATGGAGCGGGCGACTTGAGGACGTGGTGGTTGTTGTCGGAAAGGTGATGCGGCGGGGATTTGGTTTCCTCGGTGGAAACGGTGTTGGAAGGTGGACGGATATGCGATAGTTGGAGTGAAGAAGAGGAAAGGTGGTTTTTTGTTTTATCTTTTCAGAGGAGTGAGAGAGAAGCGTGATAAAAGGATAATGGTGGGGCCGTTTTCTCCCCTAAGCCTTGGCCAATGGGAACATATATAGTGAATAATTAGGGTTTTCTACACTGCTAAAATCCCAAAATACCCCTTGATATTTTATTGATGATAGCAAGAATTTAAAAGAAATAAAATTAACAAAGGTCAAACAATTATAAATAATCAAAATAAAACAATGATAAAAGTACAATTAATTATATTTATTCTTTATGGACATGTTAACAAAATTGATAAAAATAAAATGATTCAAAATTAATAAAAATCGGACGTAAAAGTTCCCGGGAAATTAAACTGAATGCACCAAAATGATTTGTGCAAAATAAACTTATTGGAAAAATACAACGTTTCTTTTAATTTTGAAATAAATTTTGACCGGTTAAACAGGCTTGAGCTGATCAAAAGGTGGCCGAAAAATTAGCTGAAAAATAAATCGAGCATACCAGATTAAACTACGCGAAACATAGATTAATAAAATTGATGTCTAGAAGCTTGATTTTAAAAAATTTCGTTCACTGATTTAACGCACATCCTTTGATTAATTCAATCAGTTTGTCTGAAGATCCGAAAAAATGGTTTCGACTGATATTTTAGGCACTATGCGATATGGAATGCATGGTATGCTATGTAGACATGCAATAGCTATGATGAATGTATTGAATCAGCGATTCAGGGTCAAAATTGGGGTGTGACAATATGATTATGTGTATTTAATGAAACACGGATCAGAGTCCTTTGAAAAGTTCAAGGAATTCAAGAATGAAGTACAAAACCAACTAGATAAGAATATTAAAACTCTTCAATCAGATCGAGGTGGTGAGTATTTAAGCCTAGAGTTTGATGACCATCTGAAAGAGTGTGGGATCCTATCGTAACTTACTCCTCCTGGAACACCCCAATGGAATGGTGTATCTGAGAGAAGAAATCGAACCCTGTTAGACATGGTCCGATCCATGATGAGTCACGCCGATCTTCCAAACTCCTTTTGGGGACATGCGCTATTGACAGCAGCTTACACACTTAACCGTGTTCCATCCAAAAAGTTTGAGAAGACACCATATGAGATATGGAGTGGTAATAAACCACATATGTCTTACATGAAGATTTGGGGTTGTGAAGTTTATGTCAAACGACAAATTTCAACTAAGCTTGAGCCCAAATCTGACAAATGCTTATTTGTGGAGTATCCTAAAGAAACAAGATGGTATTACTTCTACAATCCTTCTGAGGGCAAAGTGTTTGTTGCTCGGACTGGAGTTTTCCTATAAAAGGATTTTATTTCCAAAGGAATCAGTGGGAGGAAAGAGCTTGAAGAAATTCAAGAATCACAGAGCATTGATACACTTATGGCGGAATTAGAGCAGGAAACACAAGTAGTTGTGGAAGAGCAACCTGCTCAAGTAGAACAAGACCAACGTAGGTCAAGCAAGATATGTCACATACCTGAGAGATATGCATATCTCATAACTGATCAAGGTGATGTATTACTCATGGATTAAGATGATCATGTGACCTACCAAGAGGCCATAATTGGTCCCGAGTATGAGAAGTGGCTAGAAGCCCTGAAATCTGAAATGGATTCCATGTACACAAACCAAGTTTGGACCTTGGTAGAGCCTCCTGTAGGAGTTAACCCTATAGGATGCAAGCGGGTCTTCAAAAAGAAGATTGACATGGATGGTAAGGTACATACCTATAAGGCAAGACTGGTTGCAAAAGAATATAAACAAATTCATGGGGTTGACTATGATGAAACCTTTTCACCAATTGCAATGCTTAAATCTATTCGGATTTTACTTGCTATCGCTGCATATCATGATTATGAAATATGGCAGATGGATGTCAAAACTGCTTTCCTTAATGGGAATCTTCTTGAGGATGTGTACATGACACAACCTGAAGGATTTGACATACCAGAAGAAGCCCAAAAGATATGTAAGTTACAAAGATCAATCTATGGATAAAGCAAGCTTCCAGAAGCTGGAATCTTCGTTTTGATGAAACAGTAAAACAATATGGATTCATCAAGATTGAAGATGAGCCTTGTGTCTACAAGAAGGTTAGTGGGAGCATGATCGTTTTCCTGGTATTATATGTAGATGACATATTACTCCTTGGAAACGATGTCCCTACCCTGCAACAAGTAAAGTCTTGGTTGGGGAATTGCTTTTCTATGAAGGACCTAGGTGAAGCAGCCTATCTATTAGGAATCAGAATCTATAGAGATAGATCATAAAAACTGCTTGGCCTAAGTCAGAGTACGTACATAGACAAAGTGCTGAGACTCTTTAATATGCATGATTCCAAGAAAGGATTCATACCTATGCAACATGGCATGTGTCTATCAAAAACACAATCCCCTTTAACTAAGGAAGAAAGGGATCGCATGAATAAGATTCCATATGCATCTGCAATAGGATCTATCATGTATACCATGTTATGTACTCGACCAGATGTCTCGTATGCTTTAAGTGCAACGAGTAGGTACCAATTTGATCCTAGTGATGCTCATTGGGTAGCTGTCAAGAATATCCTTAAGTATTTGAGAAGGACTAAGGACTCATTCTTGATATATGGAGGTCAGGAAGAGCTGGTTGTAATTGGATACACTGATGCTAGCTTCCGGACAGATAAGGATGACTTTAGATCGCAATCTGGTTATGTATTTTGCTTAAACGGTGGTGCTGTGAGTTGGAAAAGTTCAAAGTAAAATACAGTTGTTGATTCTACAACCGAAGTCGAGTATATTGCTGCCTCAAGTGCAGCAAAGGAAGTTGTTTGGATCAAAAAGTTCATTAGTGAACTTGGCATAGTTCCTAGAATTGTGGATCCCATTGGTTTCTATTGTGATAACATGGTGCTATCGCACAAGCTAAGGAACCTAGACCTCACCAACGATCCAAACACATACTTAGGCGTTATCACCTCATTTGAGAGATAATAGATAGAGGAGATGTGAAAACATGCAGAGTACCTACACTTGACAATATTGTTGACCCACTGACAAAGCCTCTTGCGCAGCAGAAGCATGATGGCCATACTAGATCTATGGGCATTAGGGGTATGCCTGATTGGCTCTAGTGCTAGTGAGAGATTGTTGGTGTAAGCCCTAGAGGCAAATACTTTTGGTACTTGTATCGAATTATTTATTAATAATAAAAGGATTTTTCTTTATTATGTTTGTTTAATAAAGTCCCTAGAATAGCTAGTCCGTTTAATGTATCAAGTGTGACTTAATCATGAGATCACATTAAAACATAAGGACACTATTCTTAAAGTATCTGTAGTCGAGCTTTATTGTGAAGTGGGATAACATTAAAGCATTAAGACTATTATGTATATAGACTGATGATCACATCTCATGGATCATGGATAAGGAGTTATCAAGTCTTAAACAAAGGTATGAATATTAAGAGTAATATTTATACTGGATTGACCCGCTATGAGAATACTATATAGAATGTTATGCAAAGTGTCATAAGTTATTCTCATGGTGATAATGGTGTATACCACCCTTCGACCTGAAACCACTATGGACCCTGGATGTAGAGTCGAGTGCCTTATTGATGATCAAACATTGTCCGTAACTAGATGACTGTAATACCCATAAAATTTACCTTTGACTTTTTCCTGGAAGCATGGGATTATGTTTCACATTTCATTAGCATCATACTAGGTCATACTCATTGCATACTGCATTAGTGACTGTAGCGGGGTATTCGTTACCATTAGAAATATTGACTAAATCCAAGGTAAACCATACAAAGTCGAGTCGCCACCGCACTTCTATTTATCCAAAGGAATGGTTAGAAAGCGAACAAAAACCTAAAAGTTTCAACAAACTAATAAAAGAAACAGAGATCTGGGTAAGGGGGTTGGTTATGCAATGGGAAGGTGTTAGGCACCCAAAACATCCTAGGTACTCCTAGGGAGCCCTTTTCACACTTGTTGTAAGGTAGTTTTTTTTGTGAAAAAATTTATTTGTGCAAACATGATTGAAGAGATGAGAAGAGAATATACAAGTTATTTACATTTTGTGTTTGGATGGATAAACCCATTGCCTACGTACCATCTTAAAAAGGTAGGATCAAAACCTCGTAGTTCGAGGTAAAAATCTCAAAACAAATTGGTGAATTGATTGGTCCAAAAGCCTTAAGGTCTTTTGTTATCAAAGGGAGAAAACTCAACCAAACCACAAATCCACCATGTGAGGATAGCTTCAACATGCTAGTGAGGGGGTTAACCCTATAATAAGCATGGAAGACTTATTGTCCATCACTAAGGATATAGGTGAGTATTGCATCTACCACAAGGATAACTCAAACCTAATAGCTAAAGGTTATGGAAGATTTTGATTAAGAAAGTGGCCACTGGAACCACAAAAAGGAAATTTGAATGGGTTATATTTACCAATTAGAAGTATATACAAAAGTAGTCAAAGTTGACTTAAAGATTCAATTCAAAATGAGTGTTATGAAAAGAAAGTTTGAAAATCAAAAGCATAAGGCTTAGGTTTCTAATGTTGAAAACAAAGGTTAAATGTTTGCACAAAAAGGGTTTTGGCTTGGGTTAGAGTGGAGAGATGAAGAAGAAGGGCTAAGTCCTAAGGAAAACAAAAAGATGAGGGATATGCGATGAAACCACACTAGGAGTTCCTCTCTTGAGATCATATTGATGATCCAAGTAGCTCCCATCCTTTGGAATAAGCAAGCACAAAGTATAAGCAATCAAACAAGTCTCATAAGAGATCCTCAATGTATCTTGTATCTTCCACTTGGATGAACATGGTAATGATCCTCCAATTAAGCTCAAATGGAAACTCCTAGTTCAAGAGAACACACATCGAAAGTTCCATGGGGTAAAGCACTCTCCTAACCAGAGACCAGGGAAACAACAAACTAATAGGGAGATTAAGACTCGAGCCTAATAGTTGTCATGCAATCAACATCCCTAAATTGAGGTCTCTAACAAGAACTTAACTCACAAGTAAACAAACATCACACACTATATCCATACAAGAGGCTCAAACAATGGGTGGGCTTTAGTCAAGAGGGGTCATGTCAACCTCGACAAACAAGCCAAACTGTAAAGGGTAATTTGTAGCTCTTAACCACTAACATTGAACGTTAGGGTGAAGCTGATCAAATCGGTAATGAGGATGAGACCTCATGCTCTTAACCCTGGCCAGGGTGAGCTCATGACAAAGAAAGCGTGGGGATCCAGAAAGTGGGATCCTTTTCCACTTGACAGACTCTGGACAAAGATCTGGGGCACATGTTCATAAGCATCAGCACGTAGTGCGAGCATAAAGAACAACACACTGAATAACGGGGGATTGGATACTAATCCCTTTTATCTGTCAATTTCCTCTTCTCTTGGAGGTCTTAACAAATAACACACGCCTCTTCTTGGAGGTCTTTGAGCACAATTTTAAACAAACACAAATAGAGCCTCTGAAGGAGGACTTGCCAGCAAAATGCCTGCCAAAAAGGTGACAGGACTTCAGACTACATGAAGTAAGAAGCTAACTACCTGAGTGGTGTGTCAACCATAATCCAATGCTCAAGCAAGAGCTAAAGCAAGCAAGTAACTAAGGTACCTGTACAAAGACTAAATAGTTAGTACTTCAGTCATAAAACCAGCAGACAAACAGTGAAACCCTCTAACAGTTACACAATTCAGTGCATAAGTGCCTTAGCACTCAAATGAGCTCATGAGTTCACCACATCAATTAAAACCCTACAAAACAACAATAGGTCAGTACTCAATGTATTTGCATCTCACAAAGTGAGAACAAACCCAATTACCAATGCTAAGTATCCAATCCTGAAACAAAACAACAAAGTTAGCTTATGTACATCCAATCAACACAACAAAGCATAAACAACCAATGGCATGAGATGAATCAAATCACAAGTCCCAAACAGAACCATATGAACCCCTAAACACCAATCACCATGGCCAAAGATCCGTCATACTCCAAATGTCATTCAAATGCTTCAAAAGCCTCAAAAAATATGCACAAAATGAGCTTCCAACTTAGAAAATTCAGACCAAATTAGAAATGCATGCAATGACTTTGAGATTTTTTGTATAAGTTTTTCATGCCATGAATGTTTAACATGCAAAAAATCAAATCCATAATGATGCAAATGCTAGGTGAACAAAAATGCACCAGTTCAATGTCAAAAATGTGACACAAATTGTCACACTTTTCTCTATATGTCAAAAATGATGATAACATGTGAGAAAAATTCCAAACCAGTGACCAAAAATTCATATTATGTATGAATGTCATGTATGCAAAAAATTGAATCAAAAGGCTCAAAAATGAGGATTTCAAAATACATTGAATGCAATAGGTCAATTTGGCACAACATCAATTCAAAAATTCACACATAAAAATCCAGACATCAACAATTCATGAATTTAGCACCATAAAAAAGTAGACATCAATACAAAATCATGAAAAAAAATTGGGACTCATTTGGATTATTTTTGCATTTTTTATGAATTTTCTAAAATGACTAAAATAATTGAAATAACAAATGAAAATGGAGGGAAATGAAAATATTTGAATTAAATCCAGAAAATCAATGGCCACACGATCTGGCGCGCAATCAAGATCAATGGCTCACATTCAAAAGAATGAAATGCTGCGTTTCATTTATTGAGTCAGCATGCTCAATCAGCATTCGAACACGCACGTGGCCTGGTCAGAACGCGCTCAACCAATCAATCTCACACGCAAGGCACACATGGCACACAGTCAGCACAAACCCTAAAACACACAGACGCCGGAGCTACAGCTCCGGTCGTCTTCTCCGGCAAGCCTCACGGTTGCTCCGCCCAAAACTTTCCAGAATTTCACAATGCATATACCATTCTACTCCTCTTCCAACGTAGGTTCCAAATATGACCTTAGATTTCCCTAATTCCTCATAGATTCTACAGATCGAAGAGAAACATTTTCTAGATCCAAACTTTCAGTCCACATAACATCCTCAATACTCACTCATTTTCAATTCTAAACATATGTACATGCTCTACTCAACAAGATCTACAGTTCTATGGCTTAAAAACAGCAAAAGGAGAGATCGAAAATAGCATCACCTGGAAATGGAGCTTTCAGAAATCGTGTCCTCACGTGCTTAGCTGCTCCATATCACTTCCTCTACACTTCCTTTGAAGCTTTATGCAAAAAGAATTGGATGAAACTCCTTGAATGCACCTCAATTTCCAAATCCGATCCACTTGATAATGCTCTTGAACTGCTTGAATTCTTGATGAATTGCACCAAATGAATGATGATTCTTGATCAGTGAAGCATGAGGATCAAGGATATGCAATAATATTTTAGGCTTGTGTGAAGAAAAATGCAAATCGAAGAGAGAGAATTTTTGGAGAGTTTCTTGAATTTTGATCTGAAATGGTGGTTTTTTCAGTTATGATTAGGGTTTTGGTACTTATACTCCTTGCTAATGACAATGCTAATCATCTTTTTCATTTGCTCATCATGATTAAGGAGTTATGAAGCAATTTGCAAAAATGAAAAATGAGCTCCCATGCCCATAATACACGTGCACCGCTCCATGTTATGATCTCAATCCACTTAAGAACATCCAAGGGTCATGATTTGAAGATTTGTTTGCTTGCATCTTAAGCCAAAAATGAATGTTGAATATTTCCTTCAATTTGCACATGTGTGAAATAATGAATATACATGCCTTCCTCACGCATGGAAATGGCTTATTTCCACTCAAATATGGTCTATGAAGCATGCTGAATTGAAGCCTTGCCTTGATTCTTTGTGAATTTTGATTTGTAGCATGATATTATCTTTTGAACAAATGTGAAATAATGTGAATTTTGACCATGATTCCTTGAAGCTTAGCTTGCACAATTGAGTCAAAAAATGTCAATTTGAGATGCCTTGATCATGAGAAGCATTTTGCAAAAAGAATGAACCAATTTGAAGCATTACATCAAAAGTTATGCCATTTCGAATTTCCATGCACACTTTGTGATCAAATGACCATAACTTCTCAATGATTCATCATATGGACATGAATTAGGACTTTTTGAAAGGGGAGACAAAAATCTACAACTTTCATGTTCACCAAAAATCCATTTGAAACTTCTTTGACATTGACAAGTCAAGTTGGAAGTGGACCAAAACTTGCCAAATTTGGAAACTTTGAATTATAGGTCATTTTCCATTTTTAGTAACTTTTTCCATGACCTTTGAATCTTAAAGATGGATGTCTAGAATGATGAATATACCCCATTTGAACATGATTGAGGTGTCTCAACTCATTTCCCCACCTCATAGCCCTCAGTTGACTGCACAGTTGACTTTTGGTCCTCAGATGACCTTGAAATGTCTTGATTAACTTGAGCCTCTACCACTTGGTGAAATTGCTTCAAAATGAAACCCTAGCCCATGTAAGCTCCTTATAATAATCATGTGATCCTCATCCCAAGAAAATATCTCATCTCTTGCACAAAGGATCTTCTTGAAGCTCTTGACCTGGTGATTGCTTAAGCTACAAACAAAAGATGTTAGTGACATATTTTTGTGCTTTTGGTTAGTAAATAAAACAAGAAAAGCAATGATATACAATTCAAGCATACTTGGTGATCTCAAACCACTCACA
The DNA here is from genome assembly GCF_024323335.1 of Lathyrus oleraceus. NCBI lineage: Eukaryota > Viridiplantae > Streptophyta > Magnoliopsida > Fabales > Fabaceae > Lathyrus > Lathyrus oleraceus. Next base: position 293,005,157 of record NC_066584.1, read on the forward strand.
AGAGATCCCTACTCACAGGGAAAGGGAGCCAAGATGCTCAATGATCCTTGAGGCTATGCAATGCAATGTTATGACGCCATGAGGGATCTTAGGGACAAAATTGGGGTCTTACAGATGCCCCTATTTAAGGTCATTCTAGCCGGAGAAGTGAAGGTTAAAATCTTTGTCTCGACGAGGTAGAATGGGCTTAAATAATAACAAAGAGACAAATTTTGGTCCCTAAGAGACCTCATAATGCAAATGTATGTATGCGAAACAAACAAACTCTGTGGGGATATGTGTCCACAAAGAAGAAAAGACATCTGGAGAAATTGACAATCCATAGGAGTAATACACTCACTAGGGATAGAGACTCTGGGGACTCTCATAGGGATAAGAAGAAGAATAAAAAAAAATGCGTGAGCAGGTCACGACTTGAAACTTGGGGAACAGAATCCCAAAGGGAGTAAACCCAATGGAAGGACATCGAGCTGACTCGAAGGTGCATGTGTTGGGGAATATGCCAACACAGCAAAAGGCGATCCACAACAGATACCTCGCTGGGGATGTCTAAAAAGACTCTCCTGGGGAAGCAGCGAGATGAGGTGTTACCAGTTACTGGGTAACAAGCTCAATGAGACATGTGATCTGATCACCGGTATAAGGGTGAGAGAACAACAAGCTCGGGAAGAATGAATATCTAAGACCGGTATAAGGGTGAGAGATATCAATCAACCAAATCATCTGAGGAAGACCTAAAAGGTATATCTCAACTCAGGAAAATCTGACTCCACAGGGGATCAAAGTCATAATAGGGAGCAGAAGGAAGGAACACCAAGGATACCGGTTACTGGGCATATAATAGGTGACCAACCAAAGCATGAATTGGGGAATATTCCCAAAACACTCATCATCCAAAAAGAGGGCAGAACGCAAACTCGATTATGGGATGGACATTCGATTCCAAAACAGGGATACGAATCTTACTCGACTGGGGAAGAACAAAAGGCTTCGACCAAAGAGTGCATGAGATATATTATCTATTACTGTCGGAACGTAGATAATATACTCTCATGGAAGATTATCCATAACCGGTTACTGGGTTAATAAAGGATAAATCGACCGACAGAGAAAGGCATCGGGATACCAAAACTAGGTATATAATGATGACCAAACAAGGGGAGCAACAAACATCACCGGCAAACGGTAAATGAAAGAGGACCCGCTGGGGATAAAATTGCCTAATCAGAGCAATTATCCAAAAGAAGGAGGGAATATCAATACCGAATATTGGATAATGATAACCGTCAAAGAGGGGATTAAATCTACCGGATACTGGGTAGAAAACCACGAAAGAGTAACTGTCATCAACTAGGATGAACAACAACGGTTAACTCTGCAAAGGGGGGAAAATAGGGTTTACAACTACCGGTATAAGGGTAGAAAACCACAAAATCCGCTGAGGATAAGGTGAATAATTATTGATTACTGAGCAATTATTCATTTACCACAGGGAAACACCAGAGACAGTCACAAGAGGCCAATTTAAGATCAAACTAAAAAGGCAAACTGGATCGAGACTCATCCTAATGAGGATATAACTCAATAGGGGAACCCATCCCAATATATGTGCTGGGAGGAAGCAGAAACAACCGTCGTCCACGAGGATATAACTCAGTGGGGAATATGGCAGGAAAGATAAACACTTTCTGCTTAAAGGGGCTGACTCTATATTGAGGGATCAGACACCGGCATCTGCTTGGGAAATGTATTACTAACTAGCAGAGGATAACAAACAATAGATATATGGCAAAAAATGCAATATGAACATCCAAATGTTTGAAGGTTATATGCACATATGCGTGATTTATGTATGATGAATGCTGACAAACAGACATTCTAACACAAACAGCTCCAAAGGAAAAGGCACACAGTCGTCCGGTACTACATCTCAAGGGAGGAAGCCCAAAATTCCAATGGAGAGTATCCAATCTGCCGGGGAATCAGAGATACCAGGAAATCACAAAATCTCTGGGGGATGGATCATCAGTCAATCCGGCTGGGGAAAAAAAGTTCATTGCACAGGCAGAAACTGCCACAAAAGCAACTCTACTGGGGAATCCATCTGAGGGATATAAGAGGAATCTGGTGATCCGACACCAAGTACCAAACTCACCAAGGAGATCACACCTGCTAAGGAGAAAAGATCGCTCTTCCGCTGAAGGGGAGAGTGGTGAACATCTCAACAAGCATACCACTCGGGGATGAACCATAAAAGGGGCTCCGGAGGAAGAAGATACAACCATGCCAGGGATATGAACAAATGTCTTACCCTGTTGGGGATCATACCACCCTTGGGAGAGCACTGGGGATCTCCTAAGTATCCTTTTGTCATTGTGAATGTTCACTTTATTTAAAACAAGTTATGAAAAATTCATTTATTTAAAACAATGATATTTTCTCAATTAAAAAATGCAAAACATTTGTTGAAATAGAAGCAAATAAGAGTGCAAATAATTGGATAAAAGGCTCAAATTTATTTGATGGAATGGTAGTCTGCAAATGGCAAGACTCCATAGATCTTTACAAGTTTGAAATTGGTGATATATATTGGAAAAGGGCTACATTGAACATAATGACCATTTCTCCACCAATTCTGAATTCGATGTATTCGAAGCTTTGGTTGACGACGAATGAACAAGAACCTCTGATGGATGACAGTTGTAGAACACAGTCTTGTCAGGATGCAGTTACTTGCCAAATCCCTAATTTTTGCCTAGACTATCCCAGGATGAGGTACTCAATCTAGCGGGATGCATATATTCATTTTTTAAGTCTCTAACTTTTGCCTGGATCGCCCTTTCGGGTTTTCAATCCACCGAGACGCTCATTTTTGCCTAAGCCGCCATTTCGGGTTTTCAACTTAGCGAGCTATTCTGTTTTTTTTAGGCGAAGTATTTCTTGACTGCATCTGAATTCACAGGACGAGTGAAATCCTCCCCATCCATAGTCGTAAGTATCAAAGCACCGCCTGAAAAGGCTTTCTTAACAACATATGGACCTTCATAGTTTGGAGTCCACTTGCCCTTGGAATCGGACGCGAAAGACAAGACCTTCTTGAGCACGAGGTCACCCTCTCGGAACACACGAGGCTTGACCTTCTTATCAAAAGCCTTCTTCATTCTCTACTGATACAACTCACCATGACACATGGCAATCAATCTCTTCTCTTCAATCAAATTCAGCTGGTCATAGCGACTCTGAACCTATTCAGCATCAGTCAACTTGGCCTCCATCAAAACTCTCATTAATGGGATCTCCACCTCTACTAGGAGTACGGCCTCCATGCCATAGACAAGAGAGAAAGGGGTTTCCCCTGTTGAAGTGCGGACAGATGTACGATATCCATGCAAAGCAAATGGCAGCATCTCATGCCAATCTTTGTACGTAACAACCATCTTTTGGATAATTTTCTTGATATTCTTATTAGCAGCTTCAACAGCCCCATTCATCTTGGGTCTATAAGGAGAAGAATTATGGTGTGCAATCTTGAACTCACTACACAACTCTTTCATCATCTTGTTATTCAAGTTAGATCCATTATCAGTAATGATCTTATCTGGCACACCATAACGGCATATGAGTTGATTCTTGATAAACTTCACGACCACCTGCCTGGTCACATTTGCATATGATGCTGCTTCAACCCACTTAGTGAAGTAATCAATTGCTACGAGAATAAACCTGTGTCCATTGAACGCTTTTGGTTCTATCATGCCAATCATGTCAATTCCCCACATAGAGAAAGGCCATGGTGATGAAATCATATTCAGAAGTGTAGGGGGAATATGAATCTTATCCGCATAAATCTGACACTTATGGCATTTCTTTACATATTTGCAGCAGTCAGACTCCATTGTCAGCCAATAGTAGCCTGCCCTCAACATCTTTCTAGCCATGGCATGTCCATTGGAATGGGTACCAAATGAACCTTCATGGACCTCAGCCATCAACAGGTCTGCTTCGTGTCTATCCACGCATCTGAGCAGAACCATGTCAAAATTTCTCTTATAAAGCACTTCGCCATTGAGGTAGAAACTGCCTGATAATCTCCTCAAAGTTTTCCTATCTTTCACAGATGCTCCAGGCGGGTAAACCTGGTTCTGAAGGAAACACTTGATGTCATAATACCATGGTTTATCATCCTTCACTTCTTCAATTGCAAATACATGAGCTGGTCTACCCAAGCGCATCACGGTGATATTGGGAACTTCATTCCACAGTTTTACCACAATCATCGAAGCAAGTGTAGCAAGAGCATCTGCCATCCGATTCTCATCTCGAGGAATATGGTGGAAGTCAACTTCAGTAAAGAACGTTGAAATCTTCCTCGCGTAATCCCTATATGGAATAAGACCAGGCTGATTCGTCTCCCATTCACCCTTTATTTGATTGACAACGAGGGCCGAATCACCATAAACATCAAGATGTTTGATCCTTAGATCAATGCATTCTTCCAATCCCATAATACAGGCCTCATACTCAGCCTTATTATTCGTGCATTTGAAAGTTAGCCTTGCTGTAAAAGGAATATGTGTGTCCTGAGGAGTAATAATTACTGCCCCAATACCATTTCCATACTGATTTACAGCGCCATCAAATACCATACTCCATTTGGAACCAGGTTCTGGCCCTTCATCGAGTGTAGGCTCATCACAATCTTTCATCTTCAAATACAGAATCTCCTCATCTAGGAAGTCATACTGAACTGACTGATAATCCTCAATAGGCTGATGTGCCAAGTGGTCAGCCAAGATACTACCTTTAATAGCCTTCTGAGCTCGATACTCAATATCATACTCAGATAACAACATTTGCCAACGGGCAATCCTCCCGGTTAAAGCAAGCTTCTCAAATATATACTTGATTGGATCCATTCTGGATATCAACGAAGTTGTATGATTTATCATATACTGGCGTAAACGCTTAGCGGCCCAAGCCAAAGCACAACATGTCTTCTCAAGCATTGAGTATCGAGACTCACAATCAGTGAACTTCTTACTTAGGTAGTAAATAACATACCCTTTCTTCCCTGACCCGTCTTGCTGACCAAGTACACAACCCACCGAGTCTTCAAGAACTGTTAGATACATGATCAAAGGTCTTCCTTCCACAGGCGGAGACAGAATCGGAGGTTCAGACAGATACTCTTTAATACTGTCGAAAGCTTTCTGGAAATCCTCGGTCCAATCATGGGACTGATCTTTCCGGAGGAGCTTGAATATCGGCGCACATGTGGCAGTCATGTGGGATATGAATCTGGAAATATAATTCAAGCGGCCAAGAAAACCTCGGACTTGCTTCTCAGTTTTGGGCGCAGGCATCTCTTGTATTGCTTTGACCTTTGCAGGATCAACCTCAATACCTCTTTCGCTGACAATAAAGCCCAATAACTTGCCAGAACGGACTCCAAATGTACACTTGTTGGGATTCTGATGAAGCTTGTACTTCCTCAAACGCTGAAAAAGCATCAACAAGTGCCCTACATGTTCAACTTCCGTTCTTGACTTAGCAATCATATCATCAACATATACCTCAATCTCCTTGTGCATCATATCATGGAACAAGGTGGTCATAGCTCGTTGATACGTGGCTCCGGCGTTCTTCAAAACGAAGGGCATCACTCGATAACAGAATGTTCCCCAAGGTGTGATGAATGTTGTCTTCTCCATATCCTCGGGTCCCATCTTAATCTGATTATATTCGGAAAATCCGTCCATAAATGAGAAGACTTTGAATTTAGCTGTATTGTCTACCAACATATCAATATGTGGTAGAGGGAAATCATCTTTCGGACTAGCTTTATTCAAATCTCTATAATCCACACACATCCGGACTTTTCCGTCTTTCTTAGGCACGGGCACAATATTGGCCACCCACTGAGGATATGTAGAAGTCACCAGAAACCCCGCATCAATTTGCTTCTGAACTTCTTCTTTGATCTTCACTGCCATATCAGGATGAGTTCTTCTGAGCTTCTTCTTCACAGGCACCCACTCAGGTTTCAAGGGTAGGAAATGTTGCACAATATCTGTATCTAGACCCGGCATATCTTCATACGACCAAGCAAAGATATCGACATACTCTCGTAGCAAATCAATCAACCCCTTCTTAACAGATTCTTCCAGGAGTGCCCCAATCTTCACTTCTCGCACACAATCCTCAGACCCCAAGTTGACTGTTTCCAGATTCTCAAGATGCGGCTGAATGATCTTCTCTTCATGCTCAAGTACACGGGTAATCTCGTCAGGAATCTCTTCGCCATCATCTTCCTCTGCCTCAAATACAGGGAACTCAAAATTGGGAGATGGTGTCGGATCATTATGTTCAATGGGTTTGATCAACCTGCATAATGATTTTGGATATGAAAAGCTTTTTAGAAATCAAACAAGGCAAATCATTATGCAGATGAAAAGATTGATTTTATTCTATTTTTAGGGTTTTATGTGATCACCAATTTCATGCAAAAAGCGAAAAGGGAAAATAATTGGAAAAACAAACATTTAACATGAATTTATTGAATGAAAATATCATTGTATTTATGTTGCCAACAATGTCATCACTTCTCCTTTTTGCATGGGAGAAGGGTTTTTAAACAAAGTGATCATTACGTCGACTTGTGGATAACTGTAGGAATATCCACAGCGACCCAATTGTTGCAGATCCCTCTAGGGATAATGAAATTGCCTGAATCCTCTGCCTCCTCTTCCAAGACAGCAGCAGCTTCTTCGTCCTGACCTGCGTGGATGAAACCTCCACTCTTGAATAATCCTTTCTCGTTGAAGACCCCAGAAGAAAAGCCAATGCCAGCCCGGGACTTATTGTCTTCCAGCTCAATCATTTTCCCTAGACCAGCAATTGCACCACACTCGATGGCCTATTTCGCATCTCTATAGGAAGTAAATGAAGGAATTCTCTTTTCAATAGGTTCAGCTATAGATAAAGCTTGGAAAGGAGTTCCAACTTCATCTTCAGCATCTATGTATGAGAAGGAAGACAAATGGCTAACCAGGAGAGCCTTTTCTCCCCCTACCACCACCAGTTTCTTATTCTTCACAAATTTCAACTTCTGGTGTAGGGTGGATGTCACGGTGCCAGCCTCGTGAATCCATGGTCTGCCTAGGAGACAATTGTACGATGGGTGAATGTCCATAACCTGGAAGGTAATTTGGAAATCACTTGGTCCAATCTTGATAGGGAGATCAACTTCCCCAATCACAGTCTTTCGAGACCCATCGAAAGCTTTCACAACTACCCCACTCTGCCTCATGGGAGGCCCTTGATAAGACAGTTTTGAGAGAGTGGTTTTTGGCAATACAATCAGGGATGACCCAGTGTCCACCAGCACATTGGACATGGCGTCGTCTCTATAATTCATGGATATGTGTAAAGCCAATTTGTGCTCTCTTCCCTCCTCAGGGAGATCAGAGTCACAGAAACTCAAATTATTACAAGTAGTAATGTTTGCAACAATGCTATCGAACTGTTCTATTGTGACATCATGATCTACATATGCCACATCCAAAACTTTCTGCAGAGCCTCTAAGTGGTTCTGAATTCAGGAGTAATGATAACACGAATATCTTGGATGGCGTTTGTAGAAGCTGGTCTACAACATTGTACTCACTCTTCTTGATGAGCCTCAGCATCTCATCACAGTCTTCTTTCACATTGCCGCTAGGGCCAACAGAAGTAGGATTTTTTAGTATAGAGGAGGGCTTAACAACAGGTGCCGGATTCGGGGTGCTTACAGCATTCCCAATCGGGCGTTCAACAAAATCAGCCTTAGCCTGGGGCTTTGGTGGTGCTGAAAACACACGACCGCTACGGGTCAAACCACTTACGTCAACAATATTCACAACAGAGGAGGATGGCAAAGTCACCTCTTTCCCATCTTCTACAGCAACAGCGTTGTAACGAAAGGGAATTTCCTTTTCAGAAGAATACGGTACTGGATCGGCAGGCTTAATGATCAGGGTAGGAGAAACCTTCTGCTTGCTACCATCGTACTTAATGATAACATGCTCGGGCATCCGGAATACTGGGGAAATTACGTTGACCTCTGGCTCATCTTCGCCAACATTCCTATTCTGAAGGATCTCGATAACTCCTTCGTCCAGCATTTCCTGAAGATCTGTGCGCACCTGGCGACAACCCAATCAGTTAACAGGGCAGATTCGGCATCTATCATGATCGTGTTCATAATGACTGTACTCGCATAGCAAACGATGCATTTCAACCAACGATTGTCGAATATGACTGACATATTTGACCTTGTATTTGCCAGGGCAGTCCTGGACCATGTTAACAGATTTCCCATGCTCAGGCAATGGGTTCTTCTTCACATTAGGACCTACGTCCTCAAAACACAGGATGCCACACCTCACAAGGTCTTGAACCTTGGTCTTCAAAGGATAGCAATTCTCCGCGTTGTGGCCGGGAGCACCAGAGTGGTATACACAATGCAATTCAGGCTTATACCACCACTGAGGGTTAGCAGGTATAACTGGTGGGTCTCTCGGAGTAATCAACTTCCTCTCTATCAAAGAGGGATATAGTTCTGCGTATGTCATTGGAATCGGATCAAAAGTGACCTTTTTCCTCTCGTAACTCGTGCTGGTTTGATTACTGTTTCGAGGCTGATAGGCCTGCTGTTGCGGACGGTGTTGTTGTTATTGATATTGCTGAGGTGGTTACTGATTGTTGCTATGATGCTGACACTGTTGATTGTCTCTGAAAACAGGTTCTATATGAGCCACCTGGTGCTGGTTACCGGTGGGACGCACAGTCTTCCTCCTCACAGAGGGTCTTCTAGGTTTCACATGGGAGGTCACAACATGTGCCTCTCCATCTTTCTTCTTTGCAAACGCCCCATAACGTTTGGCAAAAGAGCCTTCTTCCTTGGTTAGACGTCCTCCTCTAACTCCTTCTTCTAGACGCATCCCCATGTTCACCATCTCGATGAAGTCAGAAGGAGCGCTAGCAACCATCCGCTCATAATAGAATGAACTCAAGGTCTTCAGAAAGATCTTGGTCATTTCCTTCTCTTCTAGCGGAGGCACGATCTGTGCTGCCAACTCTCGCCACCTCTGGGCGTACTCTTTGAATGTTTCTTTGTCCTTCTGGGACATGGCCCTTAGCTGATCCATATCGGGAGCCATATCCATATTATACTTGTACTGCTTGACGAAGGCCATGCCAGGGTCATTGAAGGATAGGATGTTCGCACTACCCAGCCCCATATACCAGCGCAGAGCGGCACCGGACAGACTGTCCTGAAAATAGTGGATGAGCAATTGGTCATTATCAGTCTGAGTTGACATCTTCCTGGCATACATGACCATGTGGCTGAGAGGACAGGTGTTCCCCTTGTATTTTTCAAAGTCAGGGACCTTGAACTTCACCGGGATCTTCACATTGGGAACCAAACACAGTTCAGCCGCAGACTTGCCAAAGAGATCCTTTCCTCTAAGAGTCTTCAATTCCTTGCGAAGCTCAAGAAATTGGTCGTTCATAGCGTCCATCTTCTCATGGACATCTAGGCCCTCAGACGGCTCAGAATGATAGATGGTGTCGTCTACCCTAGGCATGGTATGCACGATAGGCGGAGGAACAGCAAGGACCGGGCTAGATGCCGGCATAGAAGCAAAAGTTGGAGCAGGGCCCTCAGGCATGAAATTGGGAGGCATCCCCCACGGGAACCCGGTTGGCATAGAGGCTGGAGCAAAATGTGCATTGGCTGCAGGCACAGTTGAGGAAACAATCTCAGAGATGACTGTCCTCTGGGGAGGAGTTGAAGGTGTTGGAGAAGACTGGCTCTAGGCAGCCAGGAATGATTCCATCAAAGCACTCAGTCTGGCGACTTCTTCTTTGAGTTCACGGTTCTCTTGCTCTAGATGATCCATCAGTCTTGAAGAGTTGGCTCTAGTGTAGTACCGGTGAGTCAGCTTGTCTTCAAAATAAATGAAGAACACAGAGTTAAACCACAGGACCAGAAGCCGGGAACTAAAACCTGCTTATGCATATGATGCATGCAATGCTTGTGCATATGATTTGTTTTTATTTCAAAGGAACTCTAGGGTTTTATTTGCAAATTTTGGAAATATTAACTGTTTATCACATATGGAAATATCTCATCAAATAATATCAGGGAAAAGAAATACAGCATTGTCAATCATATACAAGAGAAAAGGAAAATAATCATCCTATGGATCCCTAGAAACAATCATCTAAAGCTCGGGACACAGGAAGAAAAGATGCACGAAGCCTCTTCACCTCCTTCTCGTAAGCTACCTCCATATCTTCCTTTTCCTTGGCGAGTCGATCATACTTTCTCTTCCAAAACTTGGAAGACTAGGGAAGTAGAGAAGTCCATGCATCATCAGGATCATCAATAACCTGATGTTCGAGGAACTCTATCAAAGCATCCTTCTCTTTAATCTCCTGAAGCAACTCTTCCCTTTCACGGATCCAGGCACGTGATAGGTCTTCGTCTCTCAACTCCTCTACTCCTTGGTTAGGGAGGGTTGAAGGTCCAGCCACAACCAAAGGTGTAGGTCTCGGATATTCGTAAGGCATGAGATACTCAGATGCTCTCTTCCTTACCCAAGCAGTGTAAGGCTCCAAAGCAATGCAATTCTTAGGACCCAACTCCTTCCTTCCTTTCTTATGAACCTTGCGCCAAGCGCGAACCATTCTTCCCTTCAAGCCTTGGGGATCTTTACCCTCCTTAAAGAACACACCCTCTAACAGAATTTTATTAGGTTTATCCTTTAGGGGGAACCCAAGCTGACGACGTGCTAAAACAGGGTTGTAGTTAATCCCACCATGTGTACCAAGAAGAGGCACATTGGAGAATTCACCATAAGAGTCGATAATTTGCACACCATCATATACACGGTTATACCAAGAGATATCATCATTAGTGAGAGACATGAGTCTCGTGGACCACCGTAGACATCCTTTGTTCTCCTTGAAAGCGAGCGTCTGAGGTAAGTGAGAAATAAACCACTTATACAACAGAGGCAAACAACACACAATGGAACCACCGCCCTTTGCATTCCTCATATGCAAAGAGAAATAAGCATCACCCAATAGAGTCGGAACGAGATTAAGAGTAGAGAAGATCCTAATAGCGTTCACATCCACAAACTTGTCGATGTTGGGGAACAATACCAATCCATAGATGAGAAGTACAAATATGGCTTCAAAGGCATCCTCACTCATGGCCTTCCCATACACAGTAGCTTGAGCAATGAGGAACTCTGCAGGGAGACCTTGAATTCCACCTTTGGTAGTCATATGAGCACCAATCAGAGATTCATCTATGTGCAACATGTCAGCTATCTCTTGAGAAGTAGGAATACTCTCCAAGCCACTGAACGGCAACTGGTCTAAAATAGGTATACCCACAAGATAGGCATACTCCTCAAGGGTAGGCAAAAGCTGGAAGTCCGGAAACGTGAAGCAACGGTACAAGGGATCATAAAACTGCACCAATACACTCATCAATCCTTCCTCCACCTGAGTAGTCAGAAGAGGAAGAAGCTTCCCAAAGCGAGCCTTGAAACCCAAGGGATCTAATACATAGGATGTCAGATTCCTTAACTCTTTCAAATCTGGTTGCCTGAAGCTGTACTTCTTTGTATTCCTTCTTTGTCTTTCCATGTCTGAAAATTTTGCAAATAAACCCCTTAAGTTCCTTGAAAATTTCTTTTATTATTGATGATATGGATGCAAATGAGTGCATGAATGCAACAATCACACTCAAGGATCACGCAAAGCACACCAAACAAAGGTCATGGGATGGATCATATTATCCTTAATATCAATCATCCATTTAGGTGGATTATGGTTTACACCTTATCAACACCCAAGTTCCATTGATATTAAGGATACATGAACGGATCAACCATGAATCAAGGGTTTGTTGCAAGTCACGAGCATGGGGTCTCGGTTAAGAACCACCCAAATGGGAATGTACTAGGGTTTAAACCTGCCAAACATGTTCTACAAGAGGTTCCCATAGTCATCATCCCATCTTTCGGATATTATCGGAGAAACGACTACTCGTATTCCAAAAATATCCTCAAGAGAGACTCTTATGAGTGTAGTATCGCGTAACAATCGTATCAAATCTTACATTTGAACGACCTTCGCACTACATCCTAAAAATAGGCCAAGATGGGTTTGGTAAACTAAGGTCCTTAGCTTCTAATGTCTATATTGGAAAGAGTAATGTCTAACCACAACTTACTTGTGTGACATTATTGATCCCAACATGACCTCCACCAAGTGAATGGACTTGCAAGTCAACTTGCTAAGGAATAACTCCACACAAGTCAACAAGACTACGCCATTCTCCTATCCTAACTGCACTCGAGTTCGGGTATAGAACTCATCTCACAAATATCACCAAGCATACAAGGAATTAATATCAAGCAAATCAATCATTACATACAATACAGTAATCCTAAATTGCATAAAAATATGTCACAAAACAATACAATACAACAAGCATGAAAAGTAGGCAAAACCCACTAGGCAAATCCCCAGCAGAGTCGCCACTTTTCTGTAGCGGGGTATTCGTTACCATTAGAAATATTGACTAAATCCAAGGTAAACCATACAAAGTCGAGTCGCCACCGCACTTCTATTTATCCAAAGGAATTGTTAGAAAGCGAACAAAAATCTAAAAGTTTCAACAAACTAATAAAAGAAACAGAGATCTAGGTAAGGGGGTTGGTTATGCAATGGGAAGGTGTTAGGCACCCAAAACATCCTAGGTACTCCTAGGGAGCCCTTTTCAAACTTGTTGTAAGGTAGTTGTTTTTGTGAAAAAATTTGTTTGTGCAAACATGATTGAAGAGATGAGAAGAGAATATACAAGTTATTTACATTTTGTGTTTGGATGGATAAACCCATTGCTTACGTACCATCTTAAAAAGGTAGGATCAAAACCTCGTAGTTCGGGGTAAAAATATCAAAACAAATTGGTGAATTGATTGGTCCAAAAGCCTTAAGGTCTTTTGTTATCAAAGGGAGAAAACTCAACCAAACCACAAATCCACCATGTGAGGATAGCTTCAACATGCTAGTGAGGGGGTTAACCCTATAATAAGTGAAATTCTAGTTATCAGACTTTGGATGTCACACTGGTTGTTATGACATCCAATTCTGCACAGACAGGGATTATGCAGAACTTAATAGTAAGTGCAGTAAATAACAAAAGTAATTGTTCACCCAGTTCAGTCCAACATGACCTACATCTGGGGGCTACCAAGCCAGGGAGGAAATCCACTATTAGTAGTATCAATTCAAAGCTAAACTCACCCGTTTACAACTTATCACTTAATCCCTACCCAATGCAATTTCAATCTTAACCTAAGATCAGAGTTCCTACTCACTCCCCCTCAATCACCTCAGTGATTACTATCTTTAAACAATATTAAAGACAAGTTGAAGTCACACTTCAAACAACTCTTGATTGTGCTTCACAGCTTTAATCAAGATACACAGCACTCACGCTTAAAAGCTTTGAGTGACACAACACTTACAACTCAATGAACACCCTATGCCAAAGCTATCATCTACTTGATAGTGACTTGGCTTACAAGATACGTCTAATACAAGACTCACACAAATACAGCAGTGAAGTATGATGGACACACAAAATCTTCACGTCTCAAAATCCCTGAAACTGAATGAAGGAACGCCTTCCTTTTATATTGCAGTGTTTTGGGCTTTTGCACCTGTATTCTCCTGAATTTAAGGTCACACAAGTTCCCATAAATTCAACATTTAGGTTACTAACAAATAGGCTATTTGTTAGGTTCATTGAATGTAGATTGGTTGTTGATTTCCTGGTTTTTCTCTAAGCTGTTGACTTCCTGAAGAATAGCCTGAGAAAAAGCTGAAACAGAAAACTGAACAACCTACAATTTAGCATATGCTGTCAGGCATGAATCTCACGACATTCAGCTTGACATCAAGGTCCATATGCTGAGTCTGTTTTTCCAGAAGACAGACTGTACAATTTTGCTGACCTGTACATGATCAAAATGACCATACTACAGTAACAGCTTACATTAATAAATGTCAAAGTGTCCAACTTAACATTTACACAATTGGCCTTAAGTTAGTTCTGTTATTCTCTTGAAGAACAAACTAAATAATATGCTGAAGTATAGCAGAACACCACTCTGCCTAATCTTCAGTAGCTGCTGTCAATGATGAATGTCACAACATCCAGTTTGACATTCAGTCAATAGGCCTTATGTCAGGTCTGGTTCTTCCTTGATAACCAGACTGCACATGAATACTAAGTTCTTAGCAGAACACCTGCTGTTATATTCCTTAGTATCTGTTGACAGGTATGAATGTCACAGCATCCAGTTTGACATTCAATAAAACCTGTGTTAGCTAGTCCTGCTGTAACTACAATGTAGTCACACCTATATGTCATGACATCAGTCAAGACATTAGTAACCATCTAGTGTTTTACCATATAATGCAGCCAATTTAAACACCTACAAACTCCCCCTTTGGCAAATTTTTGGCTAAAACACTTTGATCCCCATAACAGAGTTCATGGCAGCGGAATCACACACCTAGCAGGAAATAATACTAGCTAATACACTCAGAGTGGCAGCACACTCACACATATGGAAGTTATATAAAAACTTCACACAGCAGCACACACATTTGCTGCAGGGGAGGAATCTGTCGTCCTGAGAGTCTGTTGTAGAGACCCATGAGTGTCTGTTGTATAGACACCCACTCTGTTCAGGGGTTTACTCCCCCTGTTTGTCAAAAATGTTGCCAAAGCCAACACCATAACCAGAGAATAACGACAGAGTTACAGACTTGGTTTTACTTCACAGTTTCAACCAAGTTACCATCCACTTGATCTTGCTTCACAGCTTTGATCAAGTAATCACCCACTTTTGCTTTACAGTAGGTACCACCATATCAGATGCCATGATGTTGTTTCTGACATCCAGAACCACTCCTGCATGAACAGCATCCTTGAACTCCTGCAGATACATTGGCCTTCTCACAGTAGGGTGTCTCCTTACTGTCGCATTACGCGAAAAACCGGCGGGAAAAGAAGAAACAACAGAGCCGCCACCGTGCGTTATTTATCCCAAAAGAGGGAAAGGAAACGCTCAGAGTAAACCTGGGAAAGACATGGTCTCGCGACCAAAGATAATGGGTTCGGGAGTCGGTTATGCGAAGGGAAGGTATTAGCACCCCTACGCATCCGTCGTACTCGACGGGATCCACGCACAATAGAAAGGAAAATGGTTGCTAAAACACTGCTCAAAACACACACACACACTGGCTGAAAGAGACACAAGAAAACAAACAAGACCGAAACTGACTCGGCAGGATACCGCATCCTGGGCCTACTTAGTCTATCAGGCATAGACATCAGAGTCGAAGTAGTTCGGACTGGGGAAACAACACATGCTCGCTAGGATATCGCATCCTATGCATACGTATCTCCTTGGACGAAGGAGAATCAGAGCATTCGTAGCTCGGCGGACACGCACACAAAACAAACACAGGCAAAGGCAAACATGGAGCCTGAATGCCAATCACTGGACTTACATCAGCATCCGAACCAAAACAAACACACACTGGAACCCGAATGCCACTCGATGGTCTTACATCAGCTTCCAAGCACACAACAACACAACAAGTTAATAGGGAGTCGGGGACTCGAGCCTATAACTGTCAAGCACACACACAAAAAGAAAAAAGGCGCCCGGAGAGATCAGCTCAATCTCCTGCCTACATACTTCATCTGGTATGAAGATCAGGGCGATGTAGTTCCCCTACGCAGGGAAAAAGGACTAGCCTAACCAGATAACAGAGGGAGACACAACACTAGGGAGACTACGACTCGAGCCTAGATGTTGTCATGCAAAATCGTCCCTAGGTTAAGGTTTCTAGCTAACTTGCACAGGAAGCAAGCCTATCCTAAACATGACTTGCACAGGAAGCAAGCCACACCTAACCTAACTTGCATAGGAAGCAAGGGTCTCGATTGCAACTAGGGCAAGAGAAAGGGGAGGTCTCAATCGCAACGAGGGCGAGAGAAAAGAATTAGTGTTAGTTGTTAGTCAAACTCGACAAGACATCGCATCTCGTGCCTACGTATCTCATCTGGACATGAGAATCAGAGTTGCCGTAGTTCGGCTAAACTATTACTGTTGATTTGTGTTTTTTAAGTGGACAACGTCACTACACAATCTACCTGATGCTCGACCTTTGGAGACTTACTCACCTGTAGTAGAAGGAGTTAACGTATCCTTAAGAGGGGATAATGTGTTTGTGTTTTAAGAAAGCTCAAGCAAGAAAGGAAGTCCTATACGAAGGAACCGTGCTACCTTAATTGACATGCAAACGAGACTACGCGGAGTCTAACAAACCTAGGAGATACAATCACACCACACAAACACATACAGCATGAAATAAACACACCAACAAGGGGGCTCAAACATGGGTTAGGTTTTAGTCGAGGGGTCACATCAACCTCAACAAACAAACCTCTGGAATTGGGTAGATGTTGCTCTTAACCTTGCCATTGAGGGGCTAAGGTGAAGCAGATGAAAGGGGATGAGGGGTGTGCCTCATTGCTCTTATCCCTGGCCAGGGAGAGCATTTGACAAGAATGTGTGGGTTCAGAAAGTGGGAACCCTTCTACACATTTGATACTGACTCAACTGTACAATTGTACAAGATCTTGGGTTTGTATCTGCAATGCATCAACACAGTGGTGTGAGCAAAGCAGAAGACACACAGAATAGCAGGGGATAGGTTGCTTATCCCTTGGTTCTGCCAATTGCCTCTTCACTTAGGAGGTCTTTGACTATGTACAAGGACAAATTAAACATACACAAGCATTGCCTCTTAAGGAGGACTTCAGACAGTTGCCTGGCCAAGTAACAGGCCAGGTCTTCCAGACTACATGAAGAAAAGGAATTATACCTCAAGCAAGTTGCTATTTAAAGCAAAGCAAAGCAAGTTCAAAGAACTAAGCAACTAATGGTACCTGAAATAGTCAAACAGATCAGTACACAATTCACAAGTTAAAGCAAAGGAAATAGGAATCAACAGTCAAATCAGACAATCAAATATGCAAAGCACAAGACTCAAATCATGTGAGTCAAGCCACCTACAAAACCAAGAGGTTAGCTCAATGATATTCAAGTAAACTCAATCCAAAGAAATGGTCTCATAGGAGCATTTGTTGGTCAACCTGAAAACACAAGCTCAAAAGTGAGTAACAGGACCACTAGGACAAGCCTAGGGTCAAAAGAGAATGAAAAAGTCAAAACAGCAAAGGGCAAGCATTCACAATCATGTTCAAACAATTAAGAATCAATACCAATTAAGTTCACATTCATATCAATCACTATCATCATTTCATGAACAATTTAAGTCAAAGCATTGCAAACAGAAGCTCATAGGAGTCAACAGAAAGACTTGCATCAAAAGTCAACTCAAACATTTCCAAAAATCACCAAATAAATCATGAACAATCCTAACACATAGCATGGTAAGCATGTCAAATTTCATCTCATTTGGACAAGTGGAAGGCAGTCAATGAAAATCAGAAAGTCAAAGCAATTTTGAACATGCCCAAAGAAGTCAACCAAACATGTATCAACTTGAAAAATTCATAAATCAGAGATGGCATATGATAAATGAATGGGACTAAAACCATGGCAAAGATGAGGATGTCTAGTTATCTCATGTAAAATTTCATGTCCATCTAATAAAGTATGAGAATTTCACAAATGAAATGGCAACATGCATCACAATAAGTCCACATTTTGGTCAAACAGGGGAGAAAATCTCAAACAATTAGGAAATGGCATAATTAATTCCAAGAAAAATCACAAGTGAACTAGACATATAAGAGTAGGTTTATGCAAAAAATCAATTCAATTGGAGGTCAAGAAGCATGGATACAAAAATCAGCAAATTGCACATCCATGGTGTGACACAAGTTGTCACACCCTACTTCAAAAATTCACAACTCTCAAACCACATAAGATAAATTCATGATCTTTACATCAAAATAAACATGAATGAGTGTAGATTAAGCACAAAAAAATTTCAGATCAAATGGATAATGCATCACAATTTCACAAGAGATTTGGCAAGATGTACAAAATTTGGTCACATTCTACAAACCCCAATGCCATTTAAAATTTACTCATCCAAAAAAAACAGCAAAAATTATGATAAAAAACTAGGGATCATGATGAAGATGATGCAAAAATTCCCACCAAATTTGGATTTGAAATGAATGAAATATGAATTTTGCAAGTTGGATGATCAAATGAACTAAAAATAAGAAAAATGAATGAATTAATTTGGATATTTAAACCGAGAATGGCATGGCTGTAATATTGAATGTCACTTATCCAAACGACCGCGTTTTGGACGCGAGAATGAAATATTCTCATTGGCTAGCATGGCGCAACAGTAGCATGCACGTACAAATTTCCAGATTCTGGGCATGGATGAAGGTTAATTAGGGTTTATGCATACAGGATGGATACTCATCATCCCCAAATCGAGTTTTCAAGAATTTTTCCAGAAATCCAAATTGAGTACACATACATGTTCATCCAAGCATGGCAAACACAAATCCAACATCAATTTTCAGTAAAACATCACACACATCATGAATCGAGCAGAAATGTAAATCAACATCAAACTTGTTTTTAGCATAACTTCATGAATATCCAGCCATTTCATGCGATTCAAAGTTCAAAACACTCAGGGACAAAAAATCTACACAATACATATCATGGATTTGAGAAATGGAGGGATCGAGTTTTTACTTGTTTTTGAAGAAAGTTGGAATTCAGTTGTTGTTTGGTCAGTATGAGCTCGAACAGATGAAGATCCTAGTCCCAAATGATGGATTCTTGAAGGCTTTGAGCTCAGTGAAGCTTGTTCTTGCTCGAATCCCAATCTGCCATGGATGGTATGTTGAAGAACAGTCCAGCAAAAAAACTCTTACAGTTGAAGAATGATGGTTGCAATGAGCCTAAAATGATGCCTAGATGGTGAAACAACAATGCTTGCTCGTGGTCTTTTGAGGGTTTTGACAGATTTTGGAAAATGCAAGAAGAATGAAGTTTGAGAGAATGAGTGAGAATTCTGTTTGGAGGCAGCTGCTAGGGTTGAAATGACAGAAAATAAGGTTATATACATCTGTTTAATGTTGGTTAATGAAGTGCTAAACAAGATTAGCTCAAATGAAGCATTTTGCCCTTTTGCTAATTTTCAAACACATGGCAAGGAGGGTGTGTGTTCTGTCCGAGTTTGGGCCTTGGGCAAGCTTCAAATAACATTTCAAACAAGTTCCAATTGGCCAAAATGAGTAAAATTGGTTATTTGAAAAAGTCAAAATTCCAACTCACTTGAAATTAATTAAGGTAAGTTCAAAAAGGCCATTTTGCATGGTGATGTTTTGGTGCATGAGGATGAAATTTTTGGAAAGAGGAGGTTAAATGTGGTTTGTTGGAAAAAACCTCACCAATTTTGGCCAAATGGTTTGAGAGATATGGCCTTTTGAAGTTCAAGAATTTGTGAAAATGATTGGATCATATCCTGCCAACCATACATGGGAATTGAGAGTTCTTGGACTTTTTGGAAATGGGAGAACAAGATCTTCAACTTTCATGTTGGGCAAAAATTCATTTGAAGCTTGTATCATGATGTAAGTTTGGGATCAAGAAGTTTCCATTTTTGGCAGTTAAAATTACAGGTCCAGTTTCTATTTTTGGAAATTTTCTGATTGGCTTCAAATTCTTCAATGATGTTGTTTGCCATGATACATGAGGCCTATTGGGACATGAATAAGCTCTCTCAAACCAAATCCATCCATCAAAACCATAAAATCAACCACAGTTGACCAAGTTTGACTTTCTAGGGTTTCTGACTGATTGTGCCTTGACTGATGACCTCTGAGCCTCCAATCTTTGACCTAAACACTTCAAATGGACCCGCAAGTCATGTGAACATGTTGGACCAACCCTAGGGCCTTGGCTCCTTGAGAAACACACTTGCTTGCTTGATTGACTGATCTCCTGATCAGTTTGACCTAATTTCTTGATTGGCTTGCACTTGTGGCAAAGGGACAATGCAATGCTATGCAGTGGACCATGTTATGCTATGACCTAATATGAGTATGTATGTACAATGATAAGTGCAAATTTGAGGTGCTACACTTACCCTCCTGTAACCACCCTTGTTGCAGGTAGCATTGCTATGATCTGGTGACCAATCATAGCCTAGTGCAAATTGTTTAACAGGCAGAGATATTAAACAATTTATCCCAAACATCAGTGGTTGCTATAAGGTCTCCGAGAGACATATTCCCAGTTTGCTCCTTAAATTTTCAAACTGAGTAGCATCCAGCGCCTTTGTAAATATGTCAGCCAGTTGAAGCTCCGTGGCTACATGTTCCAAAGTGATCACCTTGTCTTCCACCAGATCTCTGATGAAGTGGTGCCTAATGTCAATAAGTTTGGTCCTGCTGTGTTGGGTGGGATTCTTGGAGATGTTGATGGCACTGAGATTATCACAGAACAATGTCATGACATTTTGAGTGACATTGTACTCAGTGAGCATCTGTTTCATCCAAACCAGTTGGGAGCAACTGCTTCCAGCAGCTATGTATTCAGCCTCTGCAGTGGACAGAGAAACACAATTCTGCTTCTTGCTGAACCAAGATATGAGGTTTTCTCCTAAGAAGAAACATCCATCTGATGTGCTTTTTCTGTCATCAGCACTTCCAGCCCAGTCAGCATCACAGTACCCAGATAGGACAGGCTCAGACCCATGTGAATACAGCATCCCATAGTCACAAGTCCCATTTATGTACTTGAGAATCCTTTTGACTTGATTCAAGTGGCTCACCTTGGGCTCTGCTTGGTATCTGGCACACACTCCAACTGCATAAGAAATGTCAGGTCTACTTGCAGTTAGGTACAGCAGACTACCTATCATGCTTCTATACAGGCTTTGATCAACACTAGGCCCTCCATCATCTTTGGTCAACTTCAGATGAGTGGGAGCAGGAGTCCTCTTGTGCCTAGCATTATCCATACCAAACTTCTTAACTATGTTCTTGGCATACTTGCTTTGGGAGAGAAACATAGAGTCCTCCATTTGGTTTACTTGCATTCCAAGGAAATAGGTCAGTTTTCCCACTAGACTCATTTCAAACTCAGACTGCATCTGGTGAACAAATTTTTTAACCATTTGTTCTGACATTCCACCAAAGACTATATCATCAACATAGATTTGAGCTATCATGATTTTGCCTTCTTCATCCTTCACAAACAAGGTTTTATCTATGCCACCTTTTCTGTATCCATTTGAAGTCAGAAATTCGGTTAACCTTTCATACCAAGCTCTGGGTGCTTGCTTCAACCCATACAAGGCTTTCTTCAACTTGTATACATGCTCAGGTTGGTTAGGGTCACAGAACCCTTTTGGTTGTTCCACATAGACTTCTTCATTCAGGTAGCCATTCAAGAATGCACTTTTCACATCCATTTGGAATAGCTTAAACTTCAGGATGCATGCTACCCCCAACAGCAATCTGATGGACTCAAGTCTAGCCACAGGAGCAAATGTCTCACCAAAGTCTACCCCTTCAACTTGAGTGTATCCTTGAGCTACTAGTCTTGCTTTATTTCTAGTAATCACTCCTTTCTCATCAGATTTGTTTTTGTAGATCCACTTGGTACCAATGATGTTGGACCCTTCAGGTCTTGGAACTAGCTCCCATACTTCATGCCTTGTGAACTGCTCGAGTTCCTCTTGCATGGCAATGATCCAGTATTCATCAGTCAGGGCTTCTTTCACATTCTTTGGTTCAACCTTGGAAACAAAGCAGGAATTTGAGCTTATTCCTCTTGACCTGGTAGTTACACCACTGGTGGGATCCCCTATGATAAGATCCTTAGGGTGGTCTTTCTGAATTCTGATAGCTGGCACTTTGGTTGTTGCCTCTACTTCACATTCAGGAGGAGGTTCCTGTACTTCTTCAGACTTGAATGGACTGTCAGTTGGGCTGTCAAGGAATGTTTCAACATCCTCCATGACATCGGTTCCTTCCTCTTTATCATCCACAATAACATTTATGGATTACATCAGGACATTGGTCCTGTAGTTGAACACTCTGTAGGCTCTGCTGTTAGTGGAGTATCCCAGGAATACACCTTCATCACTTTTGGGATCTAGCTTCCTTCTCTGTTCACGATCTGTGAGAATGTAGCATTTACTTCCAAAAATATGAAAGTACTTCACAGTGGGTTTTCTGCCCTTCCATATTTCATACAGAGTGGAGGAGGTTCCTTTTCTCAAGGTGACTCTGTTGTGAACATAGCACGCGGTATTCATTGCTTCAGCCCAAAAGTGCATGGGGAGCTTCTTTGCATGAATCATTGCTCTGGCAGATTCTTGAATAGTTCTATTTTTTCTTTCAACTATTCCATTCTGCTGAGGAGTTATAGGGGAGGAGAACTCATGACTTATTCCTTCAGCCGAGCAGAACTCATCAAACTTGGAATTCTTGAACTCCGTACCATGATCACTTCTAATCCGGACCACACAACTGTCCTTTTCCCTTTGAAGTCTTATGCATAGGTCTTTGAAGACATCAAATGTATCTGACTTCTCTCTGATGAAGCTTATCCACGTGTATCTGGAATGGTCATCCACCACCACGTAGGCATATTTCTTCCCACCAAGACTTTCAACTTGCATGGGTCCCATTAGGTCCATGTGCAATAGTTCCAGAACTCTGGAGGTTGTGGAATGTCCCAGCTTCGGATGTGACATCTTGGTTTGCTTGCCCACCTGGCATTCTCCACAGACTCTTCCTTCATCAATCAGCAGCTTTGGAATTCCTCTGACTGCTTCCTTGGATATAATCTTCTTCATTCCCCGTAAGTGGAGATGTCCAAGACGTCTATGCCACAGCTTCACCTCCTGTTCTTCCTTGGCTGAGGAGCATGTTGTGGAAAAGTTAGAGACTTCAGGTTCCCACAGGTAACAGTTGTCCTTGGACCTGGTTCCTCTCATAACTTCCTGATTGTCACAATTTGTCACAATGCACAGCTCCTTAGTAAACTGAACATGAAAACCTTGATCACACAGCTGACTTATGCTGATGAGGTTTGCAGTTAGTCCTCTTACTAACAACATATTTTTCAGTTTTGGCACTCCAGAACAGTCCAGTTTGCCCACACCTCTTATTTTTCCTTTGGCACCATCAGCAAAGGTCACATAGCTGGTAGTGTGAGGTTGAATATCTACCAGTAGATTTTCCATACCAGTCATATGTCTTGAGCATCCACTGTCAAAGTACCAGTCTTCTCTGGAAGATGCCCTTAGGGCAGTGTGTGCTATCTTAGCATACCATTGTTGCTTCTTAATGGGAACACGTCGCTTATGTGCTTTATGCTTAGGTCTGACATGCGAGGCTTGGTTAGGAAAACCATGAATCCAGTAGCAGAGGGCTTTTATATGACCAAGCCTACCACAGTGGTGACACCTCCAACCCTGGTACTTCCTCTTTTGATGATCATTCATCCTAGTTCCTCGATGTTGTGACATTGGAGTTGACTTCCGCTGGTACTTCTGAACTTTAGCCTTTGGGCGTTTGTGTTCAGTTGAGGATCTTTTCCCAAATCCTAGGCCAGATTTGGTTCCAGACTGCTGTCCCCCTTTTAGGATCTCTTCCAAGGTGTCAGTTCCCTTATTCATCATTCTGATGGATTTTGTCATCTGGTTCAGCTTGGAGGTCAGCAGGGCTATTTCACCATTTAGTCCCTCTATGACATACAGTTGCTTTTGTCTCTCATCTTCCAGTTCCTTGATGAGTTTCTTCTGCTTTTCTCCTTGTGCACGCACTTCTGCACTGGTGGAACACAGCTTCTTATAGGCTGCAGCAAGTTCATCAAAGGACAGTTCATCTGCACTTGAGTCATCATCAGAGGCACAAACACTGGTTAGTGCAGTGACATGTTTGGCAGATTCTCCTTCAGATTCACTTTCAGAATCTCCTTCAGACCATGTGATAGCTAGCCCCTTATTTTGTAATTTGAGGTAAGTAGGGCATTCAGCTCTGACGTGTCCATACCCTTCACAACCATGACACTGGATTCCCTTGCCGTGGTTGAACTTCTCATCAGAAGTTGATCTTTTCTTAATGTCAGACGGGATGTTCTTGACATTAGGTCTACCTCTTTGATCAATCTTCTTCACGAACTTGTTGAACTGCCTTCCAAGCATGGCTAAGGCTTCTGATATACTTTCATCACCTCCAGTATATCCTGCTTCTGACTCCTCTTCAGTGTTGGATACAAAAGCTATGCTTTTGTTCTTCTTCTCAGCATGCTCACCTAAGCCCATTTCAAAGGTTTGGAGAGAACCAATGAGCTCATCCACCTTCATGCTGCAGATGTCCTGCGCCTCCTCTATGGCTGTGACCTTCATAGCAAACCTCTTAGGCAAGGACCTGAGAATCTTTCTCACAAGTTTCTCTTCAGCCATTTTCTCACCTAGTCCACCAGAGGTGTTTGCAATTTCAAGAATATTCATGTGAAAGTCATGAATAGTCTCATCCTCTTTCATCCTCAGATTTTCAAATTTGGTTGTCAACATCTGAAGTTTGGACATCTTCACCTTGGAAGTACCTTCATGAGTTACCTTGAGGGTATCCCAAACTTCCTTAGCTAGTTCACAGTGGTGTACCAGCCTGAAGATGTTCTTGCTGATTCCATTGAACAATGCATTCAAGGCCTTGGAATTTCCAAGAGCTAGTGCCTCTTGCTCCTTGTCCCACTCTTCTTCAGGAATCTGCACACTGACTCCATCTTCACCTGTCCTCATTGGATGTTCCCATCCTTTGTTGACAGCTCTCCAGACTTTGCTGTCTAGAGACCTTAAGAAGGCTATCATACGAGGCTTCCAGTCATCATAATTAGAGCCATCCAACATGGGTGGTCTGTTTGAGTGTCCTAAATCCTTGTCCATGGTACTAGAAAGTAACTTCCCTAGATCTCACCCAGAAATTCACAGGCAGGGTGCCTGCTCTGATACCAATTGAAATTCTAGTTATCAGACTTTGGATGTCACACTAGTTGTTATGACATCCAATTCTGCACAGACAGGGATTATGCAGAACTTAATAGTAAGTGCAGTAAATAACAAAAGTAATTGTTCACCCAGTTCAGTCCAACATGACCTACATCTGGGGGCTACCAAGCCAGGGAGGAAATCCACTATTAGTAGTATCAATTCAAAGCTAAACTCACCCGTTTACAACTTATCACTTAATCCCTACCCAATGCAATTTCAATCTTAACCTAAGATCAGAGTTCCTACTCACTCCCCCTCAATCACCTCAGTGATTACTATCTTTAAACAATATTAAAGACAAGTTGAAGTCACACTTCAAACAACTCTTGATTGTGCTTCACAGCTTTAATCAAGATACACAGCACTCACGCTTAAAAGCTTTGAGTGACACAACACTTACAACTCAATGAACACCCTATGCCAAAGCTATCATCTACTTGATAGTGACTTGGCTTACAAGATACGTCTAATACAAGACTCACACAAATACAGCAGTGAAGTATGATGGACACACAAAATCTTCACGCCTCAAAATCCCTGAAACTGAATGAAGGAACGCCTTCCTTTTATATTGCAGTGTTTTGGGCTTTTGCACCTGTATTCTCCTGAATTTAAGGTCACACAAGTTCCCATAAATTCAACATTTAGGTTACTAACAAATAGGCTATTTGTTAGGTTCATTGAATGTAGATTGGTTGTTGATTTCCTGGTTTTTCTCTAAGCTGTTGACTTCCTGAAGAATAGCCTGAGAAAAAGCTGAAACAGAAAACTGAACAACCTACAATTTAGCATATGCTGTTAGGCATGAATGTCACGACATTCAGCTTGACATCAAGGTCCATATGCTGGGTCTGTTTTTCCAGAAGACAGACTGTACAATTTTGCTGACCTGTACATGATCAAAATGACCATACTACAGTAACAGCTTACATTAATAAATGTCAAAGTGTCTAACTTAACATTTACACAATTGGCCTTAAGTTAGTTCTGTTATTCTCTTGAAGAACAAACTAAATAATATGCTGAAGTATAGCAGAACACCACTCTGCCTAATCTTCAGTAGCTGCTGTCAATGATGAATGTCACAACATCCAGTTTGACATTCAGTCAATAGGCCTTATGCCAGGTCTGGTTCTTCCTTGATAACCAGACTGCACATGAATACTAAGTTCTTAGCAGAACACCTGCTGTTCTATTCCTTAGTATCTGTTGACAGGTATGAATGTCACAGCATCCAGTTTGACATTCAATAAAACCTGTGTTAGCTAGTCCTGCTGTAACTACAATGTAGTCACACCTATATGTCATGACATCAGTCAAGACATTAGTAACCATCTAGTGTTTTACCATATAATGCAGCCAATTTAAACACCTACAATAAGCATGGAAGACTTATTGTCCATCACTAAGGATATAGGTGAGTATTGCATCTACCACAAGGATAACTCAAACCTAATAGCTAAAGGTTATGGAAGATTTTGATTAAGAAAGTGGCCACTGGAACCACAAAAAGGAAATTTGAATGGGTTATATTACCAATTAGAAGTATATACAAAAGTAGTCAAAGTTGACTTAAAGATTCAATTCAAAATGAGTGTTATGAAAAGAAAGTTTGAAAATCAAAAGCATAAGGCTTAGGTTTCTAATGTTGAAAACAAAGGTTAAATGTTTGCACAAAAAGGGTTTTGGCTTGGGTTAGAGTGGAGAGATGAAGAAGAAGGGCTAAGTCCTAAGGAAAACAAAAAGATGAGGGATATGAAATGAAACCACACTAGGAGTTCCTCTCTTGAGATCATATTGATGATCCAAGTAGCTCCCATCCTTTGGAATAAGCAAGCACAAAGTATAAGCAATCAAACAAGTCTCATAAGAGATCCTCAATGTATCTTGTATCTTCCACTTGGATGAACATGGTAATGATCCTCCAATTAAGCTCAAATGGAAACTCCTAGTTCAAGAGCACACACATCGAAAGTTCCATGGGGTAAAGCACTCTCCTAACCAGAGACCAGGGAAACAACAAACTAATAGGGAGATTAAGACTCGAGCCTAATAGTTGTCATGCAATCAACATCCCTAAATTGAGGTCTCTAACAAGAACTTAACTCACAAGTAAACAAACATCACACACTATATCCATACAAGAGGCTCAAACAATGGGTGGGCTTTAGTCAATAGGGGTCATGTCAGCCTCGACAAACAAGCCAAACTGTAATGGGTAATCTGTAGCTCTTAACCACTAACATTGAACGTTAGGGTGAAGCTGATCAAATCGGTAATGAGGATGAGACCTCATGCTCTTAACCCTGGCCAGGGTGAGCTCATGACAAAGAAAGCGTGGGGATCCAGAAAGTGGGATCCTTTTCCACTTGACAGACTCTGGACAAAGATCTGGGGCACATGTTCAGAAGCATCAGCACGTAGTGCGAGTATAAAGAACGACACACTGAATAACGGGGGATTGGCTACTAATCCATTTTATCCGTCAATTGCCTCTTCTCTTGGAGGTCTTAACAAATAACACACGCCTCTTCTTGGAGGTCTTTGAGCACAATTTTAAACAAACATAAACAGAGCCTCTGAAGGAGGACTTGCCAGCAAAATGCCTGCCAAAAAGGTGACAGGACTTCATACTACATGAAGTAAGAAGCTAACTACCTGAGTGGTGTGTCAACCACAATCCAATGCTCAAGCAAGAGCTAAAGCAAGCAAGCAACTAAGGTACCTGTACAAAGACTAAACAGTTAGTACTTCAGTCATAAAACCAGCAGACAAACAGTGAAACCCTCTAACAGTTACACAATTCAGTGCATAAGTGCCTTAGCACTCAAATGAGCTCATGAGTTCACCACATCAATTAAAACCCTACAAAACAACAATAGGTAAGTACTCAATGTATATTCATCTCACAAAGTGAGAACAAACCCAATTACCAATGCTAAGTATCCAATCCTGAAACAAAACAACAAAGTTAGCTTATGTACATCCGATCAACACAACAAAGCATAAACAACCAATGGCATGAGATGAATCAAATCACAAGTCCCAAACAGAACCATATGAACCCCTAAACACCAATCACCATGGCCAAAGATCCATCATACTCCAAATATCATTCAAATGCTTCAAAAGCCTCAAAAAATATGCACAAAATGAGCTTCCAACTTAGAAAATTCATACCAAATTAGAAATGCATGCAATGACTTTGAGATTTTTTGTATAAGTTTTTCATGCCATGAATGTTCAACATGCAAAAAATCAAATCCAGAATGATGCAAATGCTAGGTGAACAAAAATGCACCAGTTCAATGTCAAAAATGTGACACAAATTGTCACATTTTTCTCTATGTGTCAAAAATGATGATAACTTGTGAGAAAAATTCCAAATTAGTGACCAAAAATTCATAGTATGTATGAATGTCATGTATGCAAAAAAATTGGATCAAAAGGCTCAAATATGAGGATTTCACAGTACATTGAATGCAATAGGTCAATTTGGCACAACATCAATTCAAAAATTCACACATAAAAATCCATACATCAACAATTCATGAATTCAGCACCATAAAAAAGTAGACATCAATACAAAATCATGAAAAAAAATTGGGACTCATTTGGATTATTTTTGCATTTTTTATGAATTTTCTAAAATGACTAAAATAATTGAAATAACAAATGAAAATGGAGGGAAATGAAAATATTTGAATTAAATCCAGAAAATCAATTGCCACACGATCTGGTGCGCAATCAAGATCAATGGCTCACATTCAAAAGAATGAAACGCTGCGTTTCATTTATTGAGTCAGCATGCTCAATCAGCATTCAAACACACGTGTGGCCTGGTCAGAACGCCCTCAACCAATCAATCTCACACGCAACCCTAAAACACACAGACGTCGGAGCTACAGCTCCGGTCGTCTTCTCCGGCAAGCCTCACGGTGGCGCCGCCCAAAATTTTCCCGAATTTCACAATGCATATACCATTCTACTCCTCTTCCAACGTAGGTTCCAAATATGACCTTAGATTTCCCTAATTCCTCATAGATTCTACAGATCGAAGAGAAACATTTTCTAGATCCAAACTTTCAGTCCACATAACATCCTCAATACTCACTCATTTTCAATTCTAAACATATGTACATGCTCTACTCAACAAGATCTACAGTTCTATGGCTTAAAAACAGCAAAAGGAGAGATCGAAAATAGCATCACCTGGAAATGGAGCTTTCAGAAATCGTGTCCTCACGTGCTTAGCTGCTCCATATCACTTCCTCTACACTTCCTTTGAAGCTTTATGCAAAGATAATTGGATGAAACTCCTTGAATGCACCTCAATTTCCAAATCCGATCCACTTGATAATGCTCTTGAACTGCTTGAATTCTTGATGAATTGCACCAAATGAATGATGATTCTTGATCAGTGAAGCATGAGGATCAAGGATATGCAATAATATTTGAGGCTTGTGTGAAGAAAAATGCAAATCGAAGAGAGAGAATTTTTGGAGTTTCTTGAATTTTGTTCTGAAATGGTGGTTTTTTCAGTTATGATTAGGGTTTTGGTACTTATACTCCTTGCTAATGACAATGCTAATCATCTTTTTCATTTGCTAATCATGATTAAGGAGTTATGAAGCAATTTTCAAAAATGCAAAATGAGCTCCCATGCCCATAATACACGTGCACCGCTCCATGTTATGATCTCAATCCACTTAAGAACATCCAAGGGTCATGATTTGAAGATTTGTTTGCTTGCATCTTAAGCCAAAAATGAATGTTGAATATTTCCTTCAATTTGCACATGTGTGAAATAATGAATATACATGCCTTCCTCATGTATGGAAATGGCTTATTTCCACTCAAATATGGTCTATGAAGCATGCTGAATTGAAGCCTTGCCTTGATTCTTTGTGAATTTTGATTTGTAGCATGATATTATCTTTTGAACAAATGTGAAATAATGTGAATTTTGACCATGATTCCTTCAAGCTTAGCTTGCACAATTGAGTCAAAAAATGTCAATTTGAGATGCCTTGATCATGAGAAGCATTTTGCAAAAAGAATGAACCAATTTGAAGCATTACATCAAAAGTTATGCCATTTTGAATTTCCATGCACACTTTGTGATCAAATGACCATAACTTCTCAACTATTCATCATATGGACATGAATTAGAACTTTTTGGAAAGGGGAGACAAAAATATACAACTTTCATGTTCACCAAAAATCCATTTGAAACTTCTTTGACATTGACAAGTCAAGTTGAAAGTGGACCAAAACTTGCCAAATTTGGAAACTTTGAATTATATGTCATTTTCCATTTTTAGTAACTTTTTCCATGACCTTTGAATCTTCAAGGTGGATGTCTAGAATGATGAATATACCCCATTTGAACATGATTGAGGTGTCTCAACTTATTTCCCCACCTCATAGCCCTCAGTTGACTGCACAGTTGACTTTTGGTCCTCAGATGACCTTGAAATGTCTTGATTAACTTGAGCCTCTACCACTTGGTGAAATTGCTTCAAAATGAAACCCTAGCCCATGTAAGCTCCTTATAATAATCATGTGATCCTCATCCCAAGAAAATATCTCATCTCTTGCACAAAGGATCTTCTTGAAGCTCTTGACCTGGTGATTGCTTAAGCTACAAACAAAAGATGTTAGTGACATATTTTTGTGCTTTTGGTTAGTAAATAAAACAAGAAAAGCAATGATATACAATTCAAGCATGCTTGGTAATCTCAAACAACTCACAAGAGATCCCTACCCACAGGGAAAGTGAGCCAAGATGCTCAATGATCCTTGAGGCTATGCAATGCAATGTTATGATGCCATGAGGGATCTTAGGGACAAAATTGGGGTCTTACAGTGACTTGGGAATCAGGTTTTAGATTGATCACTCCTTAACAGAATGAGCCCACGCAAAGCAAGATGGAGAATTGGACTTCACTCTCTAAGTATACAAGTATCAAGGGTCTCAGGGGGCTCCAGGTATCTTATTGTGGTCCTCAGTTCATCAATGAAGGATTCAGAGCTATCAGAGTGTTCATCTGGATTTAATCAGGAAATTAGGGTTTCATGGCTACCTGCAACATGAAATGTTTGGTCGGAAGTAAAGGGGCCCATCCATGTCATTATTAGAGAGGCATCTTGGCCTAGGAAGACTCGCAATTATCTCAGAAAGATCCATTGGCAATCAGTGCAATCAGTTCTTGATCATTTTGCCTTAAACCTAGGGTTTGGTGTAAAATCAGTTTATTTCTGATTCTTTGGGTGAAACTCTTTTCCACGGCCCTCCATATGTCCACAAGGGTCTACATACAAAAAATCAGCTCTTTATTTGAGCTATAAGTGCTTCAATTGATCAATGGAATCGGGAACCAGACAGTTTGGGAAAAGTCAATTGTGGGGCCAGAAAAGTCAACTCCTAACTTTTTGAGAGTGGAATCTCAAAATTCATGCCTAGGGATCCTACATGTGAAATTTGATCAAGATTGGATCTTGGATTCATCATTTAATCAGGAATTGGAAAAGTTACTTAATTTGGAAATGGTTGACTTTCCATTTAGGGCAAGTTTTCATGATTGTTGCACTCACTTTAAGTCCATTTTCCATCAGGATAAAAGCTCCATTTGAAAATTTCTCCAACATGAAAGTTGTTCCAAGCTTTCTATAAATATAAAGTTTTCTCCATTTGGATCAAAATTGAGAAAGTTATGCTTATTCAAAGTGAGACATTTTTTTAGGACACTTAATAAAATTTCTAACTCTCAAAATCTTCAAAGTTTGTCAAGACTTCTTGGTCATTTTTCTTGCATTTCAAGGCATCATTTGAAAATACTTTCTTCACAACAATTATACCTTGCCATGTCCTATTTCACCTCCTTTTGGAATCATCTCATTTGGATCCATGGTTTGAGAGATGCATTCATCTAAAGTTGGCATCATGACTTGAATTTCTAGGCAGCATGTTAGGCCAAACTGGCCCAACCATTTTGGCATGGTGAAACCTGAACTTGAGGCCCATTTTTCACCTTCTTCCATTCATCATTTCAACTTGTGCTCAACATGAAAGATGCTAAGCTCCATGAAATATTTCTACTGTTTGCATTGTCTTACCAATTGGTCATGTTCTCATTAAGATATATGGCCACAAAGTCACTATCTTGGACTGATTTCATGTTGCACAAGCCAAGCCATGCCATGCTGCAAAACCAACCAGCCACGTTTTTACCTCATTTGGCCATGCACTCTTATTTCCACTCACTCAAATTTTGCCAAAATAAGAAACTTGCTCACACCACCTCACTTTTGCTTCAAATGCACATAACCAAATCAGACCATTTTTCAGCCCATTAGACACCTTGATCCATCATATTTAAAGCACTAAAACCCTAAATCTGAAGGCCATTGTGAATTTTTGAGCTAAGCAAGGAAGAGAAGTCATTAGAGTCAGCTTGCATTTCACAGCAAAGTTCTCAAAGTTGAAGTTTCAAAGCACCATTCTTCTTCCATCTTCTCCATTACCAAGAAGCGGTGGAGTAACTTCCACTAGGTAACCTCCTTGCACCATCTCCATAGTTATGTTGTTGATACATCCATGCTTACCATGCTCATCATGTTTATCATGCCATTTTCATGCTCATCATCATGTTGTTTTCCATGTTAATATTATGCCATGCTTGCTTCTGAAGTCCTCAGTATGAGGCATTGTTTGTGTTACTTGATTTATGTTATTGATTTCTCCATGCCCGTGGCCATGGTGTCATCTTGTGGTCAACATTTCTCCATGTTTGAGTCGCCATTTTACCTAAAATAAGATACCATGATACTCTTCACATTTCATACTTGAACTTTGGTTTTTATTTCATGATTTTTGGTGCACTATCGTGTTTGCATTTTGGAGTTGAAGATTGAAGAAACTCACTGATTTTTCACGTTTTCTGCATTGCATGGTGTTAGGGTTTAGTCCCATGAGGAAGACGACCATGTGTCGTCTTGAGGACCCTTCGATCCCTAGCGCATGTTGTAATCCTGGCCGCTGGTTGGTTTTTTGTCTTGTAGTGTTTAAGTGAAACGTGACCAATTGACATCATGTTACATGTTATTTTTAATTAAACGTTCATTTTAATTATGTCACGCGCTGATTTAAATAATTGTTTGGATTGGACTTCCACCATTCGCTTTTAACACCCCCATGCCTAAGGCCCAATCAGCGCTTCATTTCATTTCCCAGTTCACATTAAATTGCCAATACACCCCTTCTTTTTATGTTCATTTTAATTTCCATTTTTTTATTTCTATTTTGATTTTAATTATTTAAAATATTTTCTTTATTCATAAAAATACCCAAAAATATTTTTCACTTTTCTTGATGCATTATTTAATTTTATTTAATTTTTCTTTTTGTATTTATTTAATATTGATATTTTATTTTAATTGTTTATTCCAAGTGATTCATTTTAGCATACTCTTTTTTATTGATTTTATTTTCATGACTTAAAATTCTTTTTAGCTTTTGATTTTTGGGATGAAGGTTGACCACTGTCCCATGGTCAACCTGACCTTTTCTTGGAATTTTATTTCCCATTTTCAATTTATTTGATAATTATTTTGGTGGGTTGACTTTTAGTTTGACCTTTGTTTTATTTCATTTAATTCACACACCAATTTTCATTGTTTTTGAAATCTTTTTGGGGGATGATGATGTCCTGACCCCACCTTATTTAGTTTAATTTTTCATAATTTTCTTGATTAATTTGCTATTTATTTCATATTTTTCAAGTTGACTTGACTTTTTAGTTGACTTTTCTATGATTGATGTTTGACTTAGGGATTGCTTATGGCAATTGAAAAGATCTTTTGATCCTCCCTTGTTCATCTCATATGCCATGTATTAGAGGCCTTTCATCTTGATTTTATTTGATCCTTGCATTATTTCCTGATTAAATTATTCAGTGAACCCCTTTTGTGCATATTTTCATCTGTCTGATTCATCTGTCATTTGTTATGCTTGTTTCTTTCATCCACGCTTCTATTGTTTGATTGTTTAACATGTTCATACTTCCCATGCATTGTTTAATGCTCCATTATTCCATTCTTTGATTCTTTGACTTGATTATATACCTGTTTACTTATCTGACTTGATTGATAATTGTTGCCTACTTGTATGATGTATGAGGCATATATTCTTATTGTTTGATTGCCATGAATAATCCCCATTTATAACAAATGTACCCCTCTCCCATGAATTGTATAATATTTATTCTTTCATTCTTTATTCATCTGTTAATACAAGAATTAAAACGAACATCCGATAACCATTTCAAAATAAGATCAAAAGCTCGATCCAACGTCGAGTAATCATTTTCAAAACTTAACAGAACCAGCACGTATTTATCTATCCTCTTGTAAGTCGATTGCTTTTGGCATCGCCATTTCTCTTGTAAGTCGATTGCTTCTGGCATCGCCATCTACCTGTAAGTCGATTGCCTCAGGCATCGCCATCTACCCTTATCCGTGATTCCTCTCCTTGCTTCATCCGTCGACTCTTGTTCCGTTTAGGTAGCACCCATTAGGTAGAACCTTTTGTATGATAACATAGGTAGAATTCCCTTATTCTTTGCATGCTAACATTAGGTAGATGTTCCCCTCTGTAAATCCTAACACATAGGTCCATATTGCATGACAACACTAGGGCAGAGCTTCCCCACTTTTAGACCTTCCGTGCGTCTCCGATCTTGTGGCATGTCAGTCCGTTCTATTGCAAAGAGGTAACTGCCTAAGACTCGATTCAGCGAGCTGTGACACCTACTGCTAGGACGTTGAACACATTGCCCACTTTCCTTTGACACAGCTGGTGTCCTCTTTTGTAAGTCCATGCTCAGATGGCAATCCTTAACCCTTAGTTAGTCGAACTACAACAACTCTGATTCTCATGTTCAGATGAGATACGTAGGCACGAGATGCGATGTCTTGCCGAGTTTTTGAATGACGACTAACAACTAATCCTTGCTTGCTTTCGCCCTTGTTGCGATTCTTTTCTCTCGCCCTCGTTGCGATCGAGACCTTCCCTTTCTCTTGCCCTAGTTGCAATTGAGACTCTTGTTCCCGTAGTTAGCTGAACTATGTTTTGCTCTGATTCTCATTCCAGATGAGATACGTAGGCATAAGACGCGACGTCTTAGCGAGCACACTTCTCCTTAACCCATAGGTAACCGAGCTACGAAGACTCTGATTCTCATACTCAGATGAGATACGTAGGCAGTGGATGCGACATCCTTGCGAGTCATTTTCATTTTCTTTTGACCTTATTTTAGTAAATACTACCTTAGACATACCTACACCCTATAGACTAGAACCACAAGAGTGGATCCCGTAGAGTACTACGGATGCGTAGGGGTGTTAATATCTTCCCTTCGCATAATCGACTCCCGAACCCAAGATTTGGTTGCGAGACCTTGTCTTTTCCTTCTCTTCAGGTTTTCTTCGATCGTTTCCTTTCCCTCCTTTGGGATAAATAACGAACGGTGGCGACTCTTCTGTTTTCTTTTTCCTCGCCAGTTGTTTTTTTGCACCCGTTGCGACAGCTGACGACTCTGCTGGGGACCTGGTTTCCCTATGCGAGTCCCTCCTAGCTTTTGTAGTTTCTTGTTGGGTGTTTACTCTTTTGTACAGTTATTTACTTTCAGCATTTATCTGCTTTATCTTATTGCATTGTGTACATATCATTGTTGTATATGTTGGATCTGTGGGTTGGTTGTTTGTTGGGATGGGTTGTTCTATGAGAGATAAGCCCACTACCCCGGCTTGAGCGTACACACAGGTTTTAGAGTGGATAGTCCTGAGGCTTGCGTAGCATGTTGCTACGTTAAGTCGTTCATGAAGACCCACACCCAGATGAGGTTTCTTTTGGATATATTATATCCTATGGGTGTTCCATAATGACAGATGTTCCTCTAGAAATTGTCGACTCTGGTGACCATTTCCCGAGGACTCAGCCGAGGCCTCTCCTCCGAGACGCATTTATGTTAGCTCTGGTGGGCGCATTCTCGTTGCTCAATCCGAGGACCCCGAGGCTGGGAACTTCCTTTCAGGATGTCCTGTTGAGGGGAGTCAGTGGAGGTCTTTTGTCTCGTAATAATGTCAAACCTTCAGTGGTAAACGTATTATTCGACTGAAGGGCAAGAAGCTGACGAACTTATGTTCTTAGAACCTACCAGTGAGGGGCGGGCTAAATTCCAGAAACCTTAACCTTCAACCAACCCGGCTTTCTGGAACAGAGCTTTGATCTCGTATTATATTCCTCAGTGGGTTTCTCTTCAGACAGTGCGACCCGACAGTTGTTCAAGCAGATACAGCAATCCTGATTTCCATGTCACTGCATTACATCACATCATTTTGCATTCACATCATTTAATACATGTTTACCTATTCCCAGGGGTTTATATCTTCTTCTTCATTCTAGTCGAGGTTCTTTGGTTCTCCTAAGATGGATATTGGTAAAAAGAGACATGTCGCCTACAAGTTTCCTGTGGTCTATTTGGATCCCATTCAACAGTTGATGAAGTTAATGGATCATGATTCTCTAGAAAGATTCCGGAAGGATTACGGTTTAATTCTAAGCTTCATTACGGTTCTCTCCAAAGATCAACACGATGCTCTCTTTACACTGTTGCAGTTCTATGACCCTCCATTGAGGTGTTTCACATTCTCGGATTATATCTTGGTCCCTACTTTGGAGGAGGTTGCCAGTTTTCTCAGAGTTCCTATCAAGTCGTAGTTGCTATTCTACAGTTCTGCGTTTCTGCCTGATCTCAGCATGGTTGCTTCAGCCACATATTTGGGGAAATCGGTCTTGAAGTCTAATATGTGTCAGAAAGGAGGAGTCAGTGGTTTTCATCTGAGTTTCTTAGTGGGAGAAGCCAAGAAGAAGCTTGAAGATGGTGATTGGAGGTGTTTCAATACTGTGTTGGCTCTTTGTGTATACGGGATTGTCCTGTTCCCTAATGTTGCAAAATTTGTGGACGTAGACGCAATACGCCTCTTCGTGTTGGGAAATCCAGTGCCGACCTTGCTGGGAGATTTCTTTCATTCAGTGCATCACAGGAATGAGAATAGAAAAGGAGGATTGGTGAATTGTTGTGCGCCCTTGTTTCATAAGTGGTTCAGTTTCCACCTACCCAAGTCGGGAGCGTTCATTGATCTCAAGGACTCGTTGAGTTGGTCGAAGAGACTGATGTGGATAAGAGCTAAAGATATTTCTTGGTGGTCAGACCAGAACTTGCTTCGGGCGGATATTGTTCACAGTTGTGGGAACTTCCCGAATGTACCGTTGGTAGGAAGAAGAGGAGGAATCAACTATAATTCTTCTCTAGCAGTCAGACAATTTGGATATGCTTTAAGAACTCCGCCTTTGGAAAAAGATGTGGAAGAATCTCTGTTTTCCATTCTTCATCTGATCTGACTGTATCCCGTAAGGCAGCTGAGGCCTGGCTCAGGGTGATCAAGAGAGGGAGGGCTATGCTTGGAAAGGGGGATTGCAGGACTTATCCTCAGTATGAAGATTGGCTTCAGAAAAGAGTCGAAGAGTTTAGTCTGCCATTTCCTATTGAAAAACCTTTGTATCCACCAACTCCTGAGCAATCAACAATGGTGAGCCGAGAGGAGTATGACAAATTGAAGAATGCCATGGAGAAACTTCAAACTAAAAACTCAGAGTTGAGTGTGAAGTTGCAAGACTTTATGCGTCTATACCGTGAGGCAGAATATCAGAAGGGGGAAGCTGTCAGATTGCAAGAGGAAGCAGAGAAGAAATTGGCTATGGAGGTGAACTTATTCAGGAAGACTGACAAAGCCTTGGGATCATCCAGTTCTGAGTTGAGGCGAGTCAAGCAGCAGTTAACAGGTGCACGTGGTAAGTTAGCTGGGTGGCAAGAGCAATGGGATGCATTTTCAGCTTCTCGGAAGGCGAAGGAGGAGGAGATGGTGGCTCAATTCACTAATCAGATGGAGAATTTGAAGACTCTGCTGAAGGAGAGGAACAATGAGCTCATGTGTGCCCGTACAACCAATGGTTACATCACAGATCAACTCGACAAGGCTTAAGAACAGATTGAAGAACTCAAGATGCTGGCAGGTTTGAAGAAATCTAGACTTGAAGAGGTATTCGGGGAGGATGATGGGAATTATTACATAGAGCACATCAACGAACTGGATGGGATTATTCACAAGAGGAATTTGCTTATCCGGCGTTTGACAGAATCTCCAGATCATCCTGACACGGTGGCACTGCTGGCTGAAGTTAGGAGCAGTCCCTATGGGTTGTATACAGGAGGCTGATTCCTTATTTTTTGTTCTTATTCTTACTTGTCGTGTGTTTTGTTGCTTTGTAGTGATGATCCACAGGCTTGTTATGGAGATCCCCTTTTAATGTACTGTTGGCTAAGGCCCATCTCCTTGAACTCATTTTGTATGACGATTATTCTTTATTGCATCTTGGTCTCAAAAGTTTATCCATGGCTCGATCTTCTTGTACTGTTCATCTGATGTGAGACTGGAATCAAGGGGTAGAATACCCTTTGGAATTGATAAACATTTCATTGCATTTGCATATTCATTAGTATGTCTTGTATAACAGGTATCGCTGTGGGGTTCTCATTTTGTTTGATGTTCCACTAGCAGGATAGTTGACTCAGGCATTCACCGGTACGGTACTACAAGGAATCAACAAAGAGCAATGGAAGGCCTACAAGCAGAGCTTGCTGAGATGAGGATTCGCATGAACCAGTGCATGGACGTGGTTCAAGGAGTGGCTCAAGGACAGCAGGAGCTCAGACAGATGATACAGAGGAATCCCCCTGCTACTCAACCAGAGACTGTGATTGATCCTCCAACTGGAGAGACCAATGGACCCAATGGACCGGGGTCTATCCCGATCCCACGTGTCAATCCTGATTAACAACCCATTCATGATGATCAGGAGGATCAGGTCACCCTGCTGCAGGAAGACTTTGGCATGGACCATGGCATGGACTCCATGTTTCGGAGGTTGGAAGAAAGGTTGAAGGTTGTGGAAGGACAGAATGCTCTGGGGGTAGATGTTGCTGACTTGGGGCTGGTCCCAGGCGTGAGAGTTCCGCCAAAATTCAGAGTCCCCGTGTTTGACAAATACAATGGCAACTCTTTCCCGAAGACTCATGTGCAAGCCTACTTCCGCAAGATGGTTGCATACTCCGATGAAGAGAAGTTGCTCATGTACCTCTTCCAGGATAGTCTAGCTGGGGAATCCTTGGAATGGTATATGAGGCTGGACAGAGCCCATATTCGCTGCTAGATAGACTTGGCTGAGGCCTTTGTAAAGCAGTATCAGTACAACACGAACATGGCGCCTGACAGAACTCAACTCCAGAATCTGTCTCTCAAGAGCAATGAGTGCTTCAGAGAATATGCTCAACGCTGGAGAGAGACAGCTTCCCGTGTTCAGCCTCCGATGTTGGAGAAGGAGATGGTCAACATGTTCATGAATACACTGCCTGGGTCTTACTTGGAGCGTCTGGTGGGTTGCAACGCCTCCAATTTTGCTGATGTAGTCTCTACCGGTGAGAGGGTGGATAACTACTTGAAGACGTGCAAGATCCAAAGTGGGGTTGGATCATCATCAGGGGCGAAGAAGTCGTTCATTGGAGCGAAAAAGAGGAGAGAAGGGGATACAAATGGTATATCTTCTTATCAGAGCAGGGGTAACCGCACTAATAACTTTCAGACTTACCATCAGCAACCTTATGTTGCAGCTGTGACCATTCCGGCTACAGCACCAGTGCAACAACAACAACCACAACGTCCGCAAAATCAATACCAACAGCAACAGGGTAACAGACCTGCCTATCAACAGAGACAGAGGATGTTGGACAGACGTTTCGACACTCTTCCGATGTCGTACGCTCAGTTGCTTCCTAGCCTTCAACAATTACAACTTGTGTAGTTACTCACTTTGGCTCCTCCTGTTGGTAGGCTTCCAGTGGGTTATGACGCCAACGCTAGGTGTAATTTCCACTCTGGGGCACCTGGCCACAATATTGAGAACTGCAAAGCTTTTAAGCACGTAGTTCAGGACCTCGTTGATTCAAAGACCATTAACTTTGCGCCGGCTCCTAATGTTGTCAACAATCCCATGTCGTGGCATGGTGGTGCAAGTGTTAACATGGTGGAAGGAGAAGCCAAATCCGTCAAGGATGTGTTGAAGTTGAAGACACCGCTGTTGGAAATTAAAGAATACTTGCTGAAGGCCGATGTTTTCCCCGGTTGTGGGAGCGGTTATTTGGGTTGTGCTGCAAAGAGCGGAGGTTGTTTGAGGCTGCAGCAGGGTATCCAGACCTTGCTCGACGATGGTATCCTCCAGGCTGAAGACCTATCTGCCCAAACGTCTGTTGAAGGGGTTGCTGAAGAGGTGTTTGAAGATGCTGTTGAAGATTTTACAAATGTTGTTCCTGTTGAGTTTGTAATTCCTGATGATGTAATTAATTTTCCCAATGTTGTTGCTGATATTCCAAACATTATGGTTGATTCTGATGTAATTTATGAACTTGATTCCGATGTTTCGGATGTTTGCATTTCAATGAATAAGATTTCTGAGTATGACTGTGATGTTGCCGCTATCACAATTTTCTACCCAACCGCTCAGATCAGTGTGTCAGAAGTGCAACCGGTGCCACCAGTGTGGCCGCATCATTCCACTATGACCATCACGACCCCTGGTCCTTTACCTTTCACCAGCGAAAGGGCCATTCCTTGGCATTACGGGGGGAGTGTGTATGCGCATGATCATGGAGTGAGGCAGCCACTGAAGATAGAAGAGGTGCAGGATCAGAAGTCTGAATCTGAAGTCGAAGTAAAAGATCCTGCAGTGGACAATGTTGGTGGAATCAGGAGGTTCACCAAAAGTGGTAGATTGTTCTCACCACCCGTTACCCAAGCTGATAGTGCTGATGCCGCAGCGAAAGCCAAGGGCAAGCAAGTTGTGTATGAGGGTACCTCTGCACCACAGGCTAGCTCTGAGCCTGCTTTCACGAAGGATGTGGACAAGCTCTTGAGAATCATAAAGAAAAGAGATTACAAGGTAGTCAATCAATTGATTCAGACGCCGTCCAAGATATCTATTCTCTCACTCCTGCTGTGTTTGGAGGCACACAGGGAGGCACTTCTGAAGGTCCTTAATGCTGCATATGTGCCTCAGGAGATCTCAGTGAACCAACTAGAAGGGGTCGTTGCAAATGTTCATGCAAGCAACGGGTTGGGTTTTACTGATTCTGACTTGACACCAGATGGACGCAATCATAACAAGGCTTTGCACATCTTGATAGAATGCAAAGACACTGTGTTATCCCATGTTCTGGTGGATACGGGTTCCTCTCTCAACGTGCTACCTAAGAGAGCCCTGTCAAAGTTAGATGTAGAAGGTTTGGTCTTGAAGCCTTCCGATCTTGTGGTGAAAGCCTTCGATGGTTCTAAGAGGTCGGTGTTCAGAGAGGTAGAATTGCCAATTCAGGTTGGATCACAAACCTTCAACATCGTCTTCTATGTGATGGATATCAGTCCTTCGTATAGCTGCTTGCTAGGTCATCCTTGGATCCACAATGCTGGGGCAGTCTCCTCAACTTTGCATCAGAAAATCAAATTCCCGGTCAATGGAAGAATTATCACTGTCTGTGGTGAGGAGGATATTCTGGTCAGTAACCTGTCTACATTCAAGTATGTAGAGGTAGAAGGTGAAATTCATGAGACCCTGTGCCAGGCCTTTGAGGAAATTCAAGTCAAGGATGCAGCTCCGGTGGAAGAGGTTAAAGCAGGTGCCTCTATTTCTTCCTTCAGGCAGGCACAGGCCTTGGTAAATTCAGGTGTTACTCCCGGTTGGGGACGTCTGTTGGATTTACCTGTAAAGGAAGACAAGTTCGGGATTGGGTATCAGCCAGCTTTGACTTCTACAACTTCAACGCCTCAGACTCGTCAGGGGCCGATTACTTTCTCTAGTGCTGGTGTCATTCAGTATGGCCAGATATCTGCAATCAACGAAGAAGATGGGGATAGCGATTGCGACATTGACAACTGGGTGCGTCCAAGGGTCCCGGGTGAAGTTCTCCGCAACTGGTCTTCTGAAGAGATTATCCAAGTCACTCTTCTTGAAGAGTAATTTTCTTTGTTTATTTATGCATATCCAAGTCTTACGTTCCGCCCAGGGCGTAATGACTCATTATAGGGCTCATCTATGTGAATACCTGCATTTTTTATCATAAATAAAGGACGTCTTTTTGCATTCAAATATTTTGTTCACTGTCTTTCTATTTTTGCAGTTTTCAAAAATCAAAAAAATACATTTTGGCAATGTTTTGTTTAGTTTTCACTCCTTATTCACACTCATAAGCACATACCATCACTCATGCAGATGCACGTCACCGGATCCTATTGATAACAATTCTCCTGTGGCTCGCTTCGACTTTGAAAATCCAATCTTTCAAGCTGAAGAAGAGGGTGACAAAGACTGCAAACTCCCTGAAGAACTTACCAGGTTGTTAAAACAGGAGGAAAGGGTCATTCTACCGCATCAAGAGTCTATTGAAGTGATTAATCTTGGCACCGAGGACGTCAAGAGAGAAATCAAGATAGGGGTTGCTTTGGAAGATGATGTGAAGAAGGGGCTGATTGAATTGCTGCAAGAGTATGTTGACATCTTCGATTGGTCTTATCAGGACATGTCAGGGCTTGACACAGATATTGTGGTACACCGTTTGCCTCTCAAAAGAGGATTGTCCTCCGGTCAAGCAGAAGCTCAGAAGAACAAGGCCAGAGATGGCTGTCAAGATAAAGGAAGAAGTGTAAAAACAGTTGGATGCAGGGTTTCTAGCAGTTAGTAATTATCCGCCATGTGTTGCAAATATCGTTCCAGTACCTAAGAAGGATGGAAAGGTACGGATGTGTGTCGACTACCGGGATCTGAATAGAGCTAGTCCTAAAGATGATTTCCCATTACCTCACATCGACATTTTGGTGGATAATACGGCTCAGTTCTCGGTATTCTCCTTCATGGAGGGTTTTCTGGCTATAATCAAATTAAGATGGCACCAGAAGACATGGAGAAGACAATTTTCATAACCCCATGGGGCACCTTCTACTA
Source organism: Lathyrus oleraceus (assembly GCF_024323335.1). Taxonomy (NCBI): domain Eukaryota; kingdom Viridiplantae; phylum Streptophyta; class Magnoliopsida; order Fabales; family Fabaceae; genus Lathyrus; species Lathyrus oleraceus. The sequence goes on from NC_066584.1 coordinate 293,048,550, forward strand.
CAAGGTGATGCCGTTTGGTCTGAAAAATGCTGGGGCAACATATCAACGAGCTATGGTAACTCTTTTCCATGATATGATTCATCATGAAATCGAGGTTTATGTTGACGATATGATCGCCAAATCCCAGACAGAAGAAGAACATTTGAAGAATTTGCAGAAGTTGTTTGAGCGTTTGAGGAAATTCAAGCTGAGACTTAATCCGAACAAGTGTACTTTCGGGGTGAGATCTGGAAAACTGCTGGGTTTTATTGTTAGTGAAAAAGGGATTGAGGTGGATCCGGCCAAAGTAAAAGCAATACAAGAAATGCCTGAGCGAAGAACAGAGAAACAAGTCTGTGGTTTCTTAGGGAGGTTGAACTACATTGCAAGGTTCATCTCTCACCTAACAGCCACGTGTGAGCCAATATTCAAATTGTTGAGAAAAGATCAGGCTATCAGGTGGAATGATGATTGCCAAAGGGCTTTCGAGAAAATAAAAGAGTATTTGCAGAATTCTCCAATCCGTATGCCTCCAGTCCCAGGGAGACCGCTGATTATTTATTTGACAGTTGTAGCGGGGTATTCGTTACCATTAGAGATATTGACTAAATCCAAGGTAAACCATACAAGTCGAGTCGCCACCGCACTTCTATTTATCCAAAGGAATGGTTAAAAAGCGAACAAAAACCTAAAAGTTTTAACAAAAACTAGTAAAAGAGAAACAGAGATCTGGGTAAGGGGGTTGGTTATGTAATGGGAAGGTGTTAGGCACCTGTTAGGGACCAATTAGTACTATTTTTTATATCATTTTATTGGTCTCTTTTACCAAGTTTTGATGTAATTACACACTTTTTATTCTTATTAATTCGTATAAATGCAATTACGTTTAATTTATTTTGTTTGAATAGTTATTTCACATTTCTATTAGTTTTGTAGAATTTTTGGATGAGAAAGCTTTTGGATTGCAGCATCATAATATGGAAGATTTTGGATGAAGCTTGCAAAGCAAGGAAGCTGAGGCAGCTTCAGTTCGCCCCGCGAACATAGTTCGCCCAGCGAACTGAATGACAGTGTCAGTTCGCGCCGCGAACATAGTTCGCCCCGCGAACCCTGCGAATCCAGCAAGTTGATTTTGGGTCAAAAGTGCTGTTTTGAAGGCCAGCTGGTTTTACCATTTTGGTGTCTGCCTTGGAATAGCTTTTCTGCTTTGGATGAGAATGACCAATTAAGGAAATGTCAACCCTTTTTGTAAAGAAAAATACATTATTCTAGGGCATTCATTCATTATCATTCACACATTGATATTGAGAGCTTTTTGTAAGAGAGAAAAACAGAGTTTTTCTTCTTTAACTTTCTGCTTTGAACAATGATGTTGAGGAGCTAAACTCCCATTTGTCAAGATTGGAGGTAGTAGCTATTCTCATATGTTTATGTATTCCATTTGATTTATATGTATGATAAAGATTGTTGATGTATTGAATACTGTTTTTGCCCTAAGTTGAAAACCAGATTTGAGTAGTTGTCGAGAGAGATTATTTGAGTCTTGACATAAAATAGATTTTCAAATAGTGAATAAGTTGTAGAGATAGATTTACTCATTACTCTTCTTTGGTATTAAACATTAAAGATTGCTATATTGATAGTTAGGTGGAGAGATCGTCTAAGGATCAATATAGTGATTACCACAATATCATTTAGACATAAATGACTTTGAGAGGATACTTGAACATCATCAATAATCTTGAATCTATTTATTTATCATAAGGAATCATAAGCATTTGAAATAGTGAACTCCAATCTTGCCAAGCTTTTATATTTGATTAAAACCATTCTACTATTTTTAGTGACATTTACTTACAAGATAATTTTCCAAACAAAACAACCTTGTTAATTTCTAAACTTATAACATTTGGATTATAGAACGGCGGTAATATCAACCAATCTTTGTGGATACGATATAAAATATTTGCCGAAGATATACTTTTCAACAGCACCCAAGACATCCTAGGTACTCCTAGGGAGCCCTTTCCATACTTGTTGCAAGGTTGTTGTTTTGTGAAAATCTTGTTTGTGCAAACATGATTGAAGATATGAGAAGAGAATATACAAGTTATTTACATTTTGTGTTTGGATGGATAAACCCATTGCCTACGTACCATCTTATAAAAAGATTCGGATCAAAACCTCGTAGTTCGAGGTAAAAATCTCAAAAAAACGAGTTGGTGAATTGATTGGTCCAAAAGCCTTGAGGTCTTTTGTTATCAAAGGGAGAAAACTCAACCTAAAACCACAAATCCACCATGTGAGGATAGCTTCAACATGCTAGTGAGGGGTTAACCCTATAATAAGCATGGAAGACTCATTGTCCATCACTAAGGATATAGGTGAGTATTACATCTACCACAAGGATAACTCAAACCTAATAGTTAAAGGTTAAGGAAATTTTGATTAAGGAAATTTTGATTAAGAAAGTGGCCATTGGAACCACAAAAAGACATTTGAGTGGGTTATATTTACCAATTAGAAGTATATACAAAAATGGTCAAAGTTGACTTAAAGATTCAATTCAAAATAAGTGTTATGAAAAGAAGGTTTGAAAATCAAAAGCCTAAGGCTTAGGTTTCTAATGTTTGAAAACAATGGTTAAATGTTTGCACAAAAAAAAGTTTTGGCTTGGGTTAGAGTGGAGAGAAGAAGAAGAAGGGCTAAAGTCCTAAGCAAAGCAAAAAGAGGAGGGATAAAGAAACAAAACCACAATGGAGTTCCTCTCTTGAGATCATATAGATGATCCAAGTAGCTCTCATCCTTTGGAATATGCAATCACAATAATAGTAAGCTCAGGCAATCAAACAAGTCTCTTAAGAGATCCCCAATGTATCTTGTGTCTTTCACTTTGGATGAACATGGCAATGGCCCTCCAATTTGAGCTCTCATAGAATTCCCTAGCACAAAAGCTCACACATCAAAAGTTTCATGAAGTAAACCAAGGATGGACAAGAGTGAGTTTAGAGATTTGGTCCATATTCATCATTAAGGTCCTTTTACTCCAATTTTGCATAGGAAATGTCCTAGAATCTAAGTCCATTTCTCCATTGCATTTGGTTCTCATCAATCAAAACAAAACACAAGCATAATAATATATACACAATTATGTGCTCAAGTGAGCAAAAGGCAAATGGCATTAACATAAACATGTGCCCAAGTGAGCAAAGAGAAAAGCAAATGGATAATATGTCAAGAATAGTAAATTGCATAAAAGTAAAGAACAAAAAGTAAATGTTAATTGTTAATGGTTAGTGTTAGTAATTAGTGTGCCATAAGGCAAATTTAGCACTATGTTAAGCAATCGTAATTGGACTTATGCAGAAGTCACAACTATCTGAGGCCGGTCAATAATAATGTAGGAAACAACACAAATTAGAAGTCTTGATTAGTGAACCAAGTTACAACAACTTGCCATGCCAAAAAGGAAAAGAGACTTGATCTTCTATTGGTTTAAGCCTTTTGCATGATTTAGAAAACAACTTATCCTCAATGAAAAGCCATTCACTTGATCAATTGATCAAGATGAATTAGATTTGAATCAAGGAAGATTAAGTCTCCCTAATCAATGCTAACTTATCAACCTTCAACTTATTGATCAAAAAGGAAGAAGAAAAAGAAGAAGAAGATGAAGAATGGATAAGGAAATGGAAAGTTCAAAATGCATCAGATGAAATAAGATGTACCAATCCATATGTATTGACCAATTGACATTGAAAGTCAAAGTCAAACAAAAAGAAATCAGAAATGAGATGGAGATTGGAGATCAAACAATGAGCATAATATTTTTTGCATTTTTAATATTAAAATAAACTTGAATTAAAAATAAAAGAAAGGTCAAACTTCAAAATTACTTCAAATCAACCTTGAAAGGTCCAAGTAATTTATCCTAAGTTCAACAAGGTCAAACAAAGTTTGACAAAAAATTTCAGCATTTTTAAAAGTCAGAAACTATTTTTAATCAATTAAAAATGAATAAAAATAACCTAATTGAACTAAAATCTCAAATAAATCTCAAATCAATTAAAAAATTGATGAGAATATTTTTCATAAATTCATCACCATTCAAAAAGGTTAGGAAAAAAAATTGTATTTTTTGAATATCAAAAACTATTTAAAATGAATTAAAAACAACCAGAAAAGAGAAAATTCATAAAACATATCAAATGACAAAATAAAAAATATTAAAAATCATTTTAAGAAACTAGAAATTATTTGGAGACTAATGCAATTGGTCCCATAATTTTTGGATTAAAAATGAGAGAGATATGAATTTTTGAAATAAAATGAAATAAAAGAAATTAAATCAAAAAATTGGAAATTCAAAAAAACCAGGAGCGTCAGATTTGAGCTCATTAATTGAGTTGGCAGATCATGCGCTCCAGATGTGTGCTCCCACCATACTCTTCAGTCAATGCGTGCACACCATGTATTTAAAAAAGTCAAATAAAACAAAGGCTGAGATTAGATCGTGCACATGAGATCCAAGGGTTGTGGTTTGATCTGGCACTGGGACGGCCACCTGAGCCACCTTCTTCTCCGGTGAGCCTCATAATTCCGGCCAGAGTTGCAGGTTTTCATACCTTCACCAATTTGCACGATCCTTATACCAAAATGAAGCTGGGGTGATGTACATCACCCCTGTAACCTTGAATCACACTCAAGATTCCTATAGGTTGAGAAATCTGAAGTGGAAGATTCAGGTATGAAAAATGCAGATCAAAGAAAAACGAAATTGAAGCTACCACTAGCTTGCCTCTCAAGTGAGGACTTCAGAAAACACTTTGGCCAGGAAAATAGATCAATATATGATGAGTTTCGAAGAGAATACCAGTTGAAGAGCACACTTGAATTCTGGAGATTTGAGCTTGATTCTTTGCTTTCTTTGCCAAAACAGAAGATCAATGAGCTGAATGATGAAGGTTTAAAAGCTTTAGATCCAAGGATTCAACCAGATGTAGTTGAATTTTGGATCTGAAAAATTTGAAAGAAAGTGAGATAGCTTCTTTGGTAATGGTTATGGATTTAGTTGTGCAGCATCTCAGGCGCCATTAGGTTAAGAATTGAATGAAGAGGAGCATGTATTTATAGTAGAGCTTGAAGCAATGCAAGGCAATACTCGTGTGCATGAGAATTGGGTCCTCCATGCATGGGCCTGTACAGGCGCATGTGAGGCTCAAGAGCTGATGCAAATGAATGCTGAACACAAACCAAGTTGAATTGGACGTGTAAATTGAATGGCATTTGCTTGTGTATCAAGATTTCATGTGAATTCCATATTTGGACCTAAATGTTCCCTTCTTCGAAAGTCCCATTTGGAAAATCCAAACATAGGCATGTGAGTAATGGACTGAAAGGTTTTGATGTAAGGAACAATTGTTATGTTGGGCAAAAATCCATTTGAAGTGTGGAAATTGGTGAAATTGGAGTTTAAAGTGCAAGGTGCAAAACATACAAAGGCAATGTTTCTAAATATGGCCAATGTTCAAGCCCCTCTGTTTCAATGATGCAAGCCTCAAATAAAAAACCTTCCAACATCAAAGTTGTATATCTTTTCAAGAAAATCAAAATGGACTTGCATTTTGCATCATTTGGATTTTTGATGAAAGAGTTATGGGCACTTGAAGTTGGACTTTTTTGCGTTTTAATGCATTTGGTCCAAAAGGACCTATAATGTCTTGCATTATCACATGTACTTCCTTTGAAATTTTGAAATTTTGTTCAACATAAAATTTGAAGTAGACATCTTAAGCTTTCCAATTCATTTGACCCCACCTCAAAATCATAAAAAATGGATGAGTTATGTCCTTGGAAAGTTGACCCAAAATTAGGGTTTCAGTCAAAATGACCTATAATGTCTTGGAATGGGAGATGACCTTCCAAGCTTCAAATAAATTTTTGATGAACATGAAAGTTGTTCATATTGTCCTTAAGAACATTGTTTCTTATGGAACCATCTCCATTTGACCAACACGGAAAACGTTAGGTCTCAGTGCATTTCAAAATAGTCAGATGAATTGACTGATCAATTTCTCAAGTCCATGACTCATATCTTGATGAATTGATGATTGAGGAGACTCAAATAAGTTCAAATATGCTTGAAAATATGAATTAAAGAACTTCCCTTTATTCTATTTGATCATGGGCTGAGGTTGCTTCAAGAGCAAGGCCTTGTGGTGCACAGATGAATTAGGGTTTCCTTGGGGAACAAACCTCAAACCCTTTGACTTGCTTTGATCAAAATGATGAATTGAGATGCTAGGGAGGCATATTTGATGGATGGGAGCTTTGGGAACCATTACCATGCTTGCTTTCATCTCCTCTTGGCCTTATCATTGCACAAAAGATCTCCTAGAAGCTTTGGACCTTGTGATTGCTCAAGCTACAAACAAAAGATGTTAGTGACATATTTTTGTGCTTTTTGGTTAGTGAACAAAATAAGAAAAGCAATAATATACAAGTCAAGCATGCTTGGTGATCTCAAACCACTCACAAGAGGTCCCACCCCAAAGGCAAAGAGAACCAAGATGCTCATGATCCTTGAGGCAATGCAAGTGCATTGTTATGATGCCATGAGGGATCTTAGGGACAAAATTGGGGTCTTACACATTCATCTCATATCATATCCTATCATTTGCATTTCAGGATCAAAATTCGGGTCTTCTTAGTATTTAACTATCTCCCACTATGATCATATGAAGAGTGTACTGAGCAATTAATTATCGATTACTGAGCAATTATTCATTTATACCACGGGGAAACACAGGAAACAGCCACAAGAAGGCCAATTTAGGATCAAACCAAATAGGCAAACTGAATTAAGACTCGTCCTAGTGAGGATATAACTCAATAGGGAAACCTATCCCAATATATGTGTTGGGAGGATGCAAAAACAACCGTCAAGCACGAGGATATAACTCAGTGGGGAATGCGGAAGGAAAGATAAATACTTTCTGCTTAATGGGCTGACTCTATATTGAGGGATCAGACGTCGACATCTGCTTGGGGAATGTACTACCAACTAGCAGAGAATAACAAACAAAGATATATGGCAAAGAATGCAATATGAATATCCGAATGTTTGAAAATTATATGCACACATGCGTGGTTTATGTATGATGAATGCTGACCAACAGACATTTCTTAACACAAACAGCTTCAAAGAAATAATCACACAAACATCCGGTACTGAATCTCAAGAGAAAAAGCCAGATTCCACGGAGAGTATCCAATGTGATGAGGGTAAGAGAAACCAAGAAGCAAAAAAATCTCTGCAGGGGATGAATCATCAATCATTCCAGCTAGGGACAGGAGTTTATTGCACAGATAAAATCTGCTGCATAAGCAACTCCATTGGGGAATCTATCCAAGGGATAAAGGGATTCTGGGGATCAACCACCAAGTACTGTACCCACCAAGGAGATCACATCTGCTGAGGAGGAAAGGTTGCTACTCCGCTGAAGGGGAGAGTGGTGAATATCTCAACAAGCATTCCACTCAGTAGAATAAACCACAAAAGGCTCCGGAGGAAGAAGAAACAATCATGCCAGGAAAATGAACAAATGTCTTACCCTGTTGGAGATCATACCATCCTTGGGAGAGCACTGAGGATCTCCTAAGTATCTTTTCGTTGTAGTGAATGTTCACTTTGTTTAAAAAAAAGTTATGAAAAATTCGTTTCTTCAAAACAATGATATTTTCTCAATTAAAACATGCAAAACATTTGTCGAATAGAAACAAATAAGAGTGCAAATAAATGGATAAAAGGCTCAAATTTATTTGCTGGAATGGTAGTCTGCAAATGGCAAGACTCCATAGATCTTTATAAATTTAAAATTGGTGATATATACTGGAAAAGGGCTACATTGAACATAATGACCATTTCTCCACCAATTCTGAATTCAATGTATTTAAAGCTTTGGTTGATGACGAATGAGTGAGAATCTCTGACGGATGACAGTTGTAGAACAAAGCCTTGTCAGGATGCAGTTACTTGCCAAATCCCTAATTTTTGCCTAGATTTCCCCAGGATGAGGTACTCAATCTAGCGGGATACCTATATTCATTTTTTTTATGTCTCTAACTTTTGCCTGGACCGCCCTTTCAGGTTTTCAATCCACCGAGACGCTCATTTTTGCCTAAGCCGCCCTTTCGGGTTTTCAACTTAGCGAGCTATTCTGTTTTTATTTTTAGGCGAAGTATTTCTTGACTGCATCTGAATTCACAGGCCGAGTGAAATCCTCCCCATCCATAGTTGTAAGTATCAAAGCACCACCTGAAAAGGCTCTCTTAACAACATATGGACCTTCATAGTTTGGAGTCCACTTGCCCCTGGAATCGGGCGCGAAAGACAAGACTTTCTTGAGCACAAGGTCACCTTCTCGGAACACACGAGGCTTGACCTTCTTATCAAAATCTTTCTTCATTCTTTGTTGATATAACTGACCATGGCACATGGCAGTCAATCTCTTCTCTTCTATCAAGTTCAGCTGGTCATAACGACTCTGAACCCATTCAGCATCAGTCAACTTGGCCTCCATCAAGACTCTCATTGATGGGATCTCCACCTCTACTGGGAGTACAGCCTCCATGCCATAAACAAGAGAGAAAGGGGTTGCCCCTGTTGAAGTGTGAACAGAAGTTCGATATCCGTGTAAAGCAAATGGCAGCATCTCATGTCAATCCTTATACGTGACAACCATTTTCTGGATAATTTTCTTGATATTCTTATTAGCAGCTTCAACAGCCCCATTCATCTTGGGTCTATAAGGAGAAGAGTTGTGATGTGCAATCTTGAACTCACTACACAGTTCTTTCATCATTTTGTTATTCAAGTTAGATCCATTATCAGTAATGATCTTATCTGGCACACCATAACGGCATATGAGTTGATTCTTAATAAACTTCACGACCACCTGCCTGGTCACATTTGCATACGATGTCGCTTCAACCCACTTGGTGAAGTAATCAATTGCTACGAGAATAAATCTGTGTCCATTGGACGCTTTCGGCTCTATCATGCCGATCATGTCAATTCCCCACATGGAGAAAGGCCAAGGTGATGAGATCACATTCAAAAGTGTCGGGGGAATATGAATCTTATCCGCATAAATCTGACACTTATGGCATTTCTTCACATATTTGCAGCAGTTAGACTCCATTGTCAGCCAATAGTAGCCTGCTCTCAACATCTTTCTAGCCATGGCATGTCCATTGGAATGAGTACCAAAAGAACCCTCATGGACCTCAGTCATCAACAGGTTTGCTTCGTGTCTATCCACGCATCTGAGCAGAACCATGTCAAAATTTCTCTTATAAAGTGCATCACCATTGAGGTAGAAACTTCCTGATAATCTCCTCAGAGTCTTCCTATCTTTCACAGATGCCCCAGGCGGGTAAATCTGGTTTTGAAGGAAACACTTGATGTCGTAATACCATGACTTATCATCTTTCACCTCTCCCACCGCAAACACATGAGCTGGTCTGTCCAAGCGCATCACGGTGATATTGGGGACTTCATTCCAAAGTTTAACCACAATCATCGAAGCAAGTGTAGCAAGAGCGTCTGCCATCCGATTCTCATCTCGAGGAATATGATGGAAGTCAACCTCAGTAAAGAATGCTAAAATCCTCCTCGCATAATCCCTATATGGAATGAGGCCAGGCTGATTCGTTTCCCATTCACCCTTAATCTGATTAACAACAAGGGCCGAATCACCATAAACATCAAGATGCTTGATCCTCAGATCAATGCATTCCTCCAATCCCATAATACAGGCCTCATACTCTGCCATATTATTCATGCATTTGAAAGTTAGCCTTGCTATAAACGGAATATGCGTGCCCTAAGGAGTAATAATCACTGCCCCAATACCATTTCCATATTGATTTACAGCGCCATCAAATACCATACTCCATCTGGAACCAGGCTCTGGCCCTTCATCGAGTGTAGGCTCATCGCAATCTTTCATTTTCAAATACAGAATCTCCTCATCTGGGAAGTCATACTGAACTGACTGATAATCCTCAATCGGCTGATGTGCCAAGTGGTCAGCCAAGATACTACCTTTAATAGCCTTCTGAGCTCGATACTCAATATCATACTCAGATAACAACATCTGCCACCGGGCAATCCTCCCTGTTAAAGCAGGCTTCTCGAAGATGTACTTGATTGGATCCATTCTGGATATCAACCAAGTTGTATGATTTATCATATACTGGCGTAAGCGCTTAGCGGCCCAAGCCAAAGCACAACATGTCTTCTCAAGCATTGAGTATCGAGACTCACAATCAGTGAACTTCTTACTCAGGTAGTAAATAGCATATTCTTTCTTTCCCGATTCGTCTTGCTGACCAAGGACATAACCCATTGAATCTTCAAGAACAGTCAGATACATGATCAAAGGTCTCCCTTCCACGGGCGGAGACAGGATCGGAGGTTCAGACAGATACTCTTTAATACTGTCGAAAGCTTTCTGGCAATCCTCGGTCCAATCATGGGACTGATCTTTCCGGAGGAGCTTGAATATTGGCGCACATGTGGCAGTCATGTGGGATATGAATCTGGAAATATAATTCAAGCGGCCAAGAAAACCTCGGACTTGCTTCTCAGTTTTGGGCGCAGGCATCTCTTGTATTGCTTTGACCTTTGCAGGATCAACCTCAATACCTCTTTCACTGACGATAAAGCCCAATAACTTGCCGGAACGGACTCCAAATGTACACTTGTTGGGATTCAGACGAAGTTTGTACTTCCTCAAACGCTGAAAAAGCTCCAACAAGTGCTATACATGTTCAACTTCCGTTCTTGACTTGGCGATCATATCATCAACGTATACCTCGATCTCCTTGTGCATCATGTCATGAAACAAGGTGGTCATAGCTCGTTGATACGTGACTCCGGCGTTCTTCAAACCGAAGGGCATCACTCGATAACAGAATGTTCCCCAAGGTGTGATGAATGTTGTCTTCTCCATATCCTCGGGCGCCATCTTGATCTGATTATATCCGGAAAATCTATCCATAAATGAGAAGACATTGAATTTAGCTGTATTATCTACCAACATATCAATATGTGGTAGAGGAAAATCATCTTTTGGACTAGCTTTATTCAAGTCTCTATAGTCCACACACATTCGGACTTTTCCGTCCTTCTTAGGCACGGGCACAATATTGGCCACCCATTAAGGATACGTAGAAGTCACCAGAAACCCCGCATCAATTTGCTTTTGTACTTCCTCTTTGATCTTTACTACCATATCAGGATGAGTTCTTCTGAGCTTCTGCTTCACAGGCACGCACTCAGGCTTCAAAGGTAGGAAATGTTGCACAATATCAGTATCTAGACCGGGCATGTCTTCATATGACCAGGCAAAGACATCAACATATTCTCGTAGCAATTCAATCAACCCCTTCTTAACAGACTCTTCCAGGAGTGCCCCAATCTTCACCTCTCGCGCACAATCCTCGGACCCCAAGTTGACTGTTTCCAGATTCTCAAGATGTGGCTGAATGATCTTCTCTTCATGCTCAAGTAGACGGTTAATCTCGTCAGGAATCTCTTCAACATCATCTTCTTCTGCCTCAAATACAGGGAATTCAAAGTTGGGAGATGGTGTTGGGTCATTATGTTCAATGGGTTTGATTAACCTGCATAATGATTTTGGATACGAAAAGCTTTAGAATTCAAACAAGGCAAATCATTATGTAGATGAAAAGATTGATTTTATTCTATTTTTTAGGTTTTATGTGATCACCAATTTCATGCAAAAAAGCAAAAAGGGAAAATAGTTGGAAAAACAAACATTTAACATGAATCTATTGAATGAAAATATCATTGTATTTATGCGCCAACAATGTCATCACTCCTCCTTTTGACATGGGAGGAGGGTTTTTTTAAACACAATGAACATTACTTCGACTTATGGATAACTGTTGGAATATCCACAGCGACCCAATTATTGCAGATTCCCCCAGGGATGACGAAGTTGCCAGAATCCTCTGCGTCCTCTTCCAGAATGGCAGCAGCTTCCTCGCTCTGACTGGTGTGGATGAACCCTCCACTCTTGAATAGCCCTTGCGTATTGAAAACCCCAGACGAATAACCTATGCCAGCCCGAGACTTGTTGTCTTCTAGCTCAATCATCTTCCCTAAACCAGCGGTTGCACCACACTCAATGGCCAACTTTGCATCTTTATATGAAGTAAATGAAGGAGTTCTCTTCTCAATAGGCTCAGCAATAGATAAAGCTTGGAAAGGAGTTCCAACTTCATCCTCAGCATCTATGTATGAGAAGGAAGACAAGTGGCTAACCAGGAGAGCCTTTTCTCCCCCTACCACCACCAGTTTCTTATTCTTCACAAATTTCAGTTTCTGGTGTAGGGTGGATGTCACGGCGCCTGCCTCGTGAATCCATGGTCTGCCTAAGAGACAAATATACGATGGGTGAATGTCCATAACCTGGAAGGTGATCTGGAAATCACTTGGTCTGATTTTGACTGGGAGATCAACTTCCCCAATCACAATTTTGCGAGACCCATCGAATGCCTTCACAACTACTCCACTCTGCCTCATGGGAGGCCCTTGATATGACAGTTTCGAGAGAGTGGATTTTGGCAATACGTTTAATGATGACCCAGTGTCCACCAGCACATTGGACATGGCGTCGTCTTTGCAACCCATAGATATATGTAATGCCAAGTTGTGGTCTTTTCCCTCTTCGGGGAGATCAGAGTCACAGAAACTCAAATTGTTACAAGCAGTAATGTTTGCAACAATGCTATCGAATTGTTCTATCGTGACATCATGATCTACATATGCCACATCCAAAACCTTCTGCAGAGCCTCTCGATGTGGTTCTGAATTCAAAAGCAATGATAACACCGATATTTTGGATGGCGTTTGTAGAAGCTGGTCTACAACATTGTACTCGCTTCTCTTGATGAGCTTCAGCATCTCATCACAGTCTTCTTTCAAATTGCCGCTTGGGACAACAGAAGCAGGAGTTCCCAATGTAGAGGAGGGCTTAACAACAGGTGCCAGATTCGGAGTGCTCATCGCATTCCCAATCGGGCGTTCAACAGAATCAGCATTAGCTTGGGGCTTTGAGGGTGCTGAAAATTCACGACCGCTGCGGGTCAAACCACTAACATCTGCAATGTTAACAACAGAGGAAGATGGCAAGGACACTTCTTTCCCATTTTCTACCGCAACAGCATTGTAGCGATAGGGAATCGCCTTTTCAGAAGAGTATCGTATTGGTCCGGCTCGCTTGATGGTTAATGTAGGAGAAACCTTTTGCTTACTACCATCATACCTGATGATAACAGGTTCGGGGATCCGGAATACTGGAGAAATTACGTTGACCTCGTTAGCATCTTCGTCAACATTTCTGTTTTGAAGGATCTCAATAACTCCTTCATCCAGCATTTCCTGAACATCTTTGCGCACTTGGCGACAACCTCTTTGATTGACAGAACAAACTCGGCATCTATCGTGGTCATGTTCATAATGACTATAATCACACAGCAAACGATGCATCTCGATCAGCGATTGTCGAATATGACTGACATATTTGACTTTGTATTTACCAGGGCAGCCCTGGACCATGTTGACATATTTCCCCTGCTCGGGAAATGGGTTCTTCTTCACATTAGGACCTACATCCTCGAAACACAGAATGCCACACCTCACAAGGTCTTGAACCTTGGTCTTCAAAGGGTAACAATTCTCCACGTCATGGCCGGGAGCACCAGAATGGTAAACACAGTGTAATTCAGGCTTATACCACCACTGGGGGTTAGCAGGTATAGCCGGTGGGTCTCGCGGAGTAATCAACTTCCTCTCTATCAAAGAGGGATATAATTCTGCATATGTCATCGGAATAGGATCGAAGGTGACCCTTTTCCTTTCGTAACTCGTGCTGGTTTGATTACTGTTTCGAGACTGGTAGGTTTGCTGCTGCGGACGGTGCTGTTGATGTTGATATTGCGGGTGTGGTTGCTGATTGTTGTGATGTTGTTGGTACTGTTGATTGTCTCTGAAAACCGGTGCTATATGAGCCACCTGGTGTTGGTTACCGGCGGGATGCACGGTCTTCCTCCTCACTGAGGGTCTTCTTGGTTTCACATGGGAGGTCACAGGATGTGCCTCTCCATCTTTCTTCTTTGCAAACGCCCCATAACATTTGGCAGAAGAGCCTTCTTCTCTGGCCAGACGTCCTTCTCTAACCCCTTCTTCTAGACGCATCCCCATATTCACCATCTCGGTGAAGTCAGAAGGAGCGCTAGCAATCATCCGCTCATAATAAAAAGAACTTAAGGTCTTCAAAAAGATCTTAGCCATCTCTTTCTCTTCTAGCGGAGGCACGATCTGTGCTGCTAACTCTCGCCACCTCTGGGCGTACTCTTTGGACGCTTCCTTGTCCTTCTGGGACATGGCCCACAATTGATCCCTATCGGGAGCCATATCCACATTGTACTTGTACTGCTTAACGAAGGCCTCGCCAAGATCATTGAAGGATCGGATGTTCGCACTGTCTAAACCCATGTACCAACGCAGAGCGGCACCGGACAGACTATCCTGAAAGTAGTGGATGAGCAATTGGTCATTGTCGGTCTGAGTTGACATCTTCCTGGCATACATGACCAGGTGGCTGAGAGGGCAAGTATTACCCTTGTACTTTTCAAAGTCAGGGACCTTGAATTTCACAGGAATCTTCACATTAGGAACCAAGCAGAGTTCGGCAGCAGACTTGCCGAAAAGATCTTTTCCTCTGAGAGTTTTCAATTCCTTGCGAAGCTCAAGAAATTGATCGTTCATAGCATCCATCTTCTCGTAGACATATGGACCCTCGGACGGCTCAGAATGATAGATGGTGTCCTCTACTATGGGCAGAGTATGCATGACAGGAGGAGGAACAACAAGGACCGGGCTAGATGTCGGCATAGAAGCAAAGGTGGGAGCAGGACCCTCAGGCATGAAATTAGGAGGCATCCCCCACGAGAACCCGGCTGGCATGGACGTTGGAGCAAAGTGTGCACTGGCTGCAGGCACAGTCGAGGAGACAATCTCAAAGATGACTGTTCTCTGGGGAGGAGTTGAAGGTGTCGGAGAAGACTGGCTCTGAGCAGCCATGAATGACTCCATCAAGGCACTTAATTTGGCCACTTCCTCTTTCAGCTCGCGGTTCTCTTGTTCCAGATGATCCATCAGTCTTAAAATGTTGGCTCTGGTGTAGTACCGGTGAGTCAGCTTGTCTTCAAAATAAATGAAGAACACAGAGTTAGACGACAAGACAAGGAGTCGGGAACAAAACCTGCTTATGCACATGATGCATGCAATGCTTATGCATATGATTTTTCTTTTATTTTCAAAGGAACTTTTAGGGTTCTATTTGCAAATTTTTGGAAATATTAAACATTTATCACATATGAAATATCTCATCAACTAATATCGGGGAAAAGAAGTACAGCATTGTCAATCATATACAAGAGAAAAGGAAAATAGTCATCCTATGGATCCCTAGAAACAATCATCCAAAGCTCGGGACACCGGAAGATAGGATGCACGAAGCCTCTTCACCTCCCTCTCGTAGGCTACCTCCATATCTACTTTCTCCTTGGCGAGTCGATCGTACTTCCTCTTCCAAAACCTGGAAGACTGAGGAAGTAGAGAAGTCCATGCATCATTAGGATCATCGATAACCTGATGTTCGAGGAACTCTATCAAAGCATCCTTCTCCTTAATCTGCTGAAGCAACTCCTCTCGTTCACGGATCCAAGCACGTGATCGGTCTTCGTCTCTCAACTCCTCTACTCCCTGGTTAGGGAGGGTTGAAGGCCCAGCCATAACCAAAGGTGTAGGTCTCGGATACTCGTAAGGCATGAGATACTCAGACGCTCTCTTCCTAACCCAAGCAGTGTACGGCTCCATAGCAACACAATTCTTAGGACCCAACTCCTTCCTTCCTTTCCTATGAATCTTGCGCCAAGCACGGACCATTCTACCCTTCAAGTTTTGGGGATCTTTACCCTCCTGAAAGAACACACCCTCTAACAGAATGTTATTAGGTTTATCCTTTAGGGGGAACCCAAGCTGACGACGTGCTAAAACAGGGTTGTAGTTAATCCCACCATATATACCAAGAAGAGGTACATTGGAAAATTCACCACAAGAGTCGATAATCTGCACACCATCATACACACGGTTGTACCAAGAGATATCATCATTAGTGAGAGACATAAGTCTCGTGGACCACCGTAGACATCCTTTGTTCTCCTTGAAAGCGACCGTCTGAGGTAAGTGAGAAATAAACCACTTATACAACAAAGGCAAACAACACACAATGGCACCACCACCCTTTGCATTCCTCATATGCAAAGAGAAATAAGTATCACCCAATAGAGTCGGAACGAGATTAAGGGTAGAGAAGATCCTAATAGCGTTCACATCCACAAACTTGTCGATGTTGGGGAATAACACCAATCCATAAATGAGAAGTACAAATATGGCTTCAAAGGCATCCTCACTCATGGCCTTCCCATATACGGTAGCTTGAGCAATGAGGAACTCAGAAGGGAGACCTTGAATTCCACCTTTGGTAGTCATATGAGCACCAACCAGAGATTCATCTATGTGCAACATGTCTGCTATCTCTTGAGAAGTAGGAATACTCTCTAAGCCACTGAATGGCAACTGGTCTAGGATAGGTATACCCATAAGGTAAGCATACTCCTCAAGTGTAGGCAAAAGCTGGAAATCCGGAAATGTGAAACAACGGTACAAGGGATCATAAAACTGCACCAATACACTCATCAACCCTTCTTCCACCTAAGTAGTCAGAAGAGGAAGAAGCTTCCCAAAACGGGCCTTGAAACCCAAAGGATCTAATACATAGGATGTCAGATTCCTTAACTTTTTCAAATCTGGTTGTCTGAAACTGTACTTCTTTGTATTCCTTCTTTGTCTTTCCATGTCTGAAAATTTTGCAAATAAGCCCTTTAAGTTCCTTGAAAAAATTTCTTTATTATTGATGATATGCATGCAAATGGGTGGATGAATGCATGAAGGCAACAATCACACTCAAGGATCAAGCAAAGCACACCAAACAAAGGTCATGGGATGGATTATGGCATCCTTAATATCAATCATCCATTTTGGTGGATTATGGTTTATACCTTATCAACACCCAAGTTCCATTGATATTAAGGATACATGAACGGATCAACCATGAATCAAGGGTTTGTTGCGAGTCACGAGCATGGGGTCCCGGTTAAGAACCAACCAAAGGGAGTGTACTTGGGTTTAAACCTGCCAAACATGTTCTACAAGAGGTTCCCATAGTCATCATCCCATCTTTCGGATATTATCGGAGAAACGACTACTCGTATTCCAAAAATATTCTCAAGAGAGACTCTTATGAGTGTAGTATCGCGTAACAATCGTATCAAATCTTACACTTGAACGACTTTCGCACTACATTCTAAGAATAGGCCAAGATGGGCTTGGTAAACTAAGGTCCTTGGCTTCTAAAGTCTATATTGGAAAGAGTAATGTCTAACCACAACTTACTTGTGTAACATTATTGATCCCAACATGACCTCCACCAAGTGAATGGACTTGCAAGTCAACTTGCTAAGGAATAACTCCACACAAGTCAACAAGGCTACCATTCTCCTATCCTAAGTGCACTCGAGTCCGGGTATAGAACTCATCTCACAAAGATCACCAAGCATACAAGGAATTAATATTCAAGCAATTCAATCATTACATACAATACAGTAATCCTAAATTGCACAAAAATATGTCACAAAACAATACAACACAACAAATATGAAAAGTAGGCAAAACCTACTAGGCAAATTTCCCCAACAGAGTCGCCACTTTTCTGTAGCGGGGTATTCGTTACCATTAGAGATATTGACTAAATCCAAGGTAAACCATACAAGTCGAGTCGCTACCGCACTTCTATTTATCCAAAGGAATGGTTAGAAAGCGAACAAAAACCTAAAAGTTTTAACAAAAACTAGTAAAAGAGAAACAGAGATCTGGGTAAGGGGGTTGGTTATGTAATGGGAAGGTGTTAGACACCCAAGACATCCTAGGTACTCCTAGGGAGACCTTTCCATACTTGTTGCAAGGTTGTTGTTTTGTGAAAATCTTGTTTGTGCAAACATGATTGAAGAGATGAGAAGAGAATATACAAGTTATTTACATTTTGTGTTTGGAAGGATAAACCCATTGCCTACGTACCATCTTATAAAAAGATTCGGATCAAAACCTCGTAGTTCAGGGAAAAAATCTCAAAAAAACGAGTTGGTGAATTGATTGGTCCAAAAGCCTTGAGGTCTTTTGTTATCAAAGGGAGAAAACTCAACCTAAAACCACAAATTCACCATGTGAGGATAGCTTCAACATGCTAGTGAGGGGTTAACCCTATAATAAGCATGGAAGACTCATTGTCCATCACTAAGGATATAGGTGAGTATTACATATACCACAAGGATAACTCAAACCTAATAGTTAAAGGTTATGGAAAATTTGATTAAGAAAGTGGCCATTGGAACCACAAAAAGACATTTGAATGGGTTATATTTACCAATTAGAAGTATATACAAAAATGGTCAAAGTTGACTTAAAGATTCAATTCAAAATAAGTGTTATGAAAAGAAGGTTTGAAAATCAAAAGCCTAAGGCTTAGGTTTCTAATGTTTGAAAACAATGGTTAAATGTTTGCACAAAAAAAAGTTTTGGCTTGGGTTAGAGTGGAGAGAAGAAGAAGAAGGGCTAAAGTCCTAAGAAAAGCAAAAAGAGGAGGGATAAAGAAACAAAACCACAATGGAGTTCCTCTCTTGAGATCATATAGATGATCCAAGTAGCTCTCATCCTTTGGAATATGCAATCACAATAATAGTAAGCTCAGGCAATCAAACAAGTCTCTTAAGAGATCCCCAATGTATCTTGTGTCTTTCACTTTTGATGAACATGGCAATTGCCCTCCAATTTGAGCTCTCATAGAATTCCCTAGCACAAAAGCTCACACATCAAAAGTTTCATGAAGTAAACCAAGGATGGACAAGAGTGAGTTTAGAGATTTGGTCCATATTCATCATTAAGGTCCTTTTACTCCAATTTTGCATAGGGAATGTCCTAGAATCTAAGTCCATTTCTCCATTGCATTTGGTTCTCATCAATCAAAACAAAACACAAGCATAATAATATATACACAATTATGTGCTCAAGTGAGCAAAAGGCAAATGGCATTAACATAAACATGTGCCCAAGTGAGCAAAGAGAAAAGCAAATGGATAATATGTGCAAGAATAGTAAATTGCATAAAAGTAAAGAAC
This sequence comes from Lathyrus oleraceus, assembly GCF_024323335.1. Taxonomy (NCBI): domain Eukaryota; kingdom Viridiplantae; phylum Streptophyta; class Magnoliopsida; order Fabales; family Fabaceae; genus Lathyrus; species Lathyrus oleraceus. The sequence continues at coordinate 293,067,921 of NC_066584.1, forward strand.
AAAAAGTAAATGTTAATTGTTAATGGTTAGTGTTAGTAATTAGTGTGCCATAAGGCAAATTTAGCGCTATGTTAAGCAATCGTAATTGGACTTATGCAGAAGTCACAACTATCTGAGGCCGGTCAATAATAATGTAGGCAATAACATAAATTAGAAGTCTTGATTAGTGAACCAAGTTCCAACAACTTGCCATGCCAAAAAGGAAAAGAGAATTGATCTTGTATTCGTTTAAGCCTTTTGCATGATTTAGAAAACAACTTATCCTCAATGAAAAGCCATTCACTTGATCAATTGATCAAGATGAATTAGATTTGAATCAAGGAAGATTAAGTCTCCCTAAACAATGCTAACTTATCAACCTTCAACTCATTGATCAAAAAGGAAGAAGAAAAAGAAGAAGAAGATGAAGAATGGATAAGGAAATGGAAAGATCAAAATGCATAAGATGAAATAAGATGTACCAATCCATATGTATTGACCAATTGACATTGAAAGTCAAAGTCAAACAAAAAGAAATCAGAAATGAGATGGAGATTGGAGATCAAACAATGAGCATAATATTTTTTTCATTTTTAATATTAAAATAAACTTGAATTAAAAATAAAAGAAAGGTCAAACTTCAAAATTACTTCAAATCAACCTTGAAAGGTCCAAGTAATTTATCCTAATTTCAACAAGATCAAACAAAGTTTGACAAAAAAATTCAGCATTTTTAAAAGTCAGAAACTATTTTTAATCAATTAAAAATGAATAAAAATAACCTAATTGAACTAAAATCTCAAATAAATCTCAAATCAATTAAAAAATTGATGAGAATATTTTTCATAGATTCATCACCATTCAAATAGGTTAGGAAAAAAAATTGTATTTTTTGAATATCAAAAACTATTTAAAATGAATTAAAAACAACCAGAAAAGAGAAAATTCATAAAAAATATCAAATGACAAAATAAAAAATATTAAAAATCATTTTAAGAAACTAGAAATTATTTGGAGACTAATGCAATTGGTCCCATAATTTTTGGATTAAAAATGAGAGAGATATGAATTTTTGAAATAAAATGAAATAAAAGAAATTAAATCAAAAAATTGGAAATTCAAAAAAACCAGGAGCGTCAGATCTGAGCTCATTAATTGAGTTGGCAGATCATACGCTCCAGATGTGTGCTCCCACCATACTCTTCAGTCAATGCGTGCACACCATGTATTTAAAAAAGTCAAATAAAACAAAGGCTGAGATTAGATCGTGCACATGAGATCCAAGGGTTGTGGTTTGATCTGGCACTGGGACGGCCACCGGAGCCACGTTCTTCTCCGGTGAGCCTCATAATTCCGGCCAGAGTTGCAGGTTTTCATACCTTCACCAATTTGCACGATCCTTATACCAAAATGAAGTTGGGGTGATGTACATCACCCCTGTAACCTTGAATCACACTCAAGATTCCTATAGGTTGAGAAATCTGAGGTGGAAGATTCAGGTATGAAAAATGCAGATCAAAGAAAAACGAAATTGAAGCTACCACTAGCTTTCCTCTCAAGTGAGGACTTCAGAAAACACTTTGGCCACGAAAATAGATCAATATATGATGAGTTTCGAAGAGAATACCAGTTGAAGAGCACACTTGAATTCTGGAGATTTGAGCTTGATTCTTTGCTTTCTTTGCCAAAACAGAAGATCAATGAGCTGAATGATGAAGGTTTAAAAGCTTTAGATCCAAGGATTCAACAAGATGTAGTTGAATTTTGGATCTGAAAAATTTGAAAGAAAGTGAGATAGCTTCTTTGGTAATGGTTATGGATTTAGTTGTGCAGCATCTCAGGCGCCATTAGGTTAAGAATTGAATGAAGAGGAGCATGTATTTATAGTTGAGCTTGAAGCAATGCAAGGCAATACTCGTGTGCATGAGAATTGGGTCCTCCATGCATGGGCCTGTACAGGCGCATGTGAGGCCCAAGAGCTGATGCAAATGAATGCTGAACACAAACCAAGTTGAATTGGACGTGTAAATTGAATGGCATTTGCTTGTGTATCAAGATTTCATGTGAATTCCATATTTGGACCTAAAAGTTCCCTTCTTCGAAAGTCCCATTTGGAAAATCCAAACATAGGCATGTGAGTAATGGTTGGAAAGGTTTTGATGTAAGGAACAATTGTTATGTTGGGTAAAAATCCATTTGAAGTGTGGAAATTGGTGAAATTGGAGTTTAAAGTGCAAGGTGCAAAACATACAAAGGCAATGTTTCTAAATTTGGCCAATGTTCACGCCCCTCTGTTTCAATGATGCAAGCCTCAAATGAAAAAACCTCCAACAGAAACGTTGTACATCTTTTCAAGAAAATCAAAATGGACTTAAATTTTGCATCATTTGGGTTTTTGATGAAATAGTTATGGGCACTTGAAGTTGGACTTTTTTGCCTTTTAATGCATTTGGTCCAAAAGGACATATAATGTCTTGCATTATCACATGTACTTCCTTTGAGATTTTGAAATTTTATTCAACATAACATTTGAATTAGACATCTTAATCCTTCCAATTCATTTGAATCCACCTCAAAATCATAAAAAATGGATGAGTTATGTCCTTGGAAAGTTGACCCAAAATTAGGGTTTCAAACAAAATGACCTATAATGTCTTGGAATGGGAGATGACCTTCCAAGCTTCAAATAAATTTTTGATGAACATGAAAGTTGTTCATATTGTCCTTAAGAACGTAGTTTCTTTTGGAACCATCTCCATTTGACCAACACACAAAATGTTAGGTCTCAGTGCATTTCAAAATAGTTAGAAGAATTGACTGATCAATTTCTCAAGTCCATGACTCATATCTTGATGAATTAATGATTGAGGACACTCAAATAAGTTCAAATATGCATTAAAATATGAATTAAAGAACTTCCCTTGATTGTATTTGATCATGGGCTGAGGTTGCTTCAAGAGCAAGGCCTTGTGGTGCACAGATGAATTAGGGTTTCCTTGGGGAACAAACCTCAAACCCTTTGACTTGCTTTGATCAAAATGATGAATTGAGATGCTAGGGAGGAATATTTGATGGATGAGATCTTTGGGAACCATTACCATGCTTGCTTTCATCTCCTCTTGGCCTTATCATTGCATAAAAGATCTCCTAGAAGCTTTGGACCTTGTGATTGCTCAAGCTACAAACAAAAGATGTCAGTGACATATTTTTGTGCTTTTTGGTTAGTGAACAAAATAAGAAAAGCAATAATATACAAGTCAAGCATGCTTGGTGATCTCAAACCACTCACAAGAGGTCCCACCCCAAAGGCAAAGAGAACCAAGATGCTCATGATCCTTGAGGCAATGCAAGTGCAATGTTATGATGCCATGAGGGATCTTAGGGATAAAATTGGGGTCTTACTACAGTACTTGATAATTCCATGGGTTGTGTTCTCGGGCAACACGACGAGACAGGTAGGAAAGAGCATGCCATCTACTACCTGAGTAAAAAATTCACAGATTGCGAGTCGAGATACTCAATGCTTGAAAAGACATGTTATGCACTTGCATGGGCTGCTAAGCGATTGAGACAATACATGCTGACTCACACAACCTTACTAATCTCCAAAATGGATCCAGTCAAGTATATATTTGAGAAACCAGCTCTCACCGGAAGGGTTGCTCGTTGGCAAATGGTACTGACAGAGTACGACATCCAGTATACATCCCAGAAAGCCATCAAAGGGAGTATTCTATCAGACTATCTTGCTCAGCAGCCGATTAATGATTATGAGCCGATGAAGTTTGATTTTTCGGATGAAGACATCATGTTCCTCAAGATGAAAGACTGTGAAGAGCCAGTTGTTGAGGAGGGACCTGATCCAGATGAAAAATGGACTTTAATGTTTGATGGGGTCGTCAATGCCAAAGGAAGTGGAATTGGTGATGTCATTACCACTCTGAAAGGTGCCCACATGCCTTTCACCGCTCGTCTGACTTTTGAGTGCACCAATAATGAAGCTGAGTATGAGGCTTGTATCTTGGGTATTGAGCAAGCCATTGATTTGAGAATCAAGACTCTGGACATCTTCAGAGATTCAGCTCTAGTGATCAATCAAGTGAATGGTGATTGGAATACTCTCCAGCCTAATCTGGTCCCCTACAAAGACTACACGTGAAGACTGTTGACTTTCTTCACAACAGTAAAGCTGTATCATATACCTCATGATGAGAACCAGATGGCAGACGCTCTTGCTACTCTATCCTCCATGATCAAAGTGACTCGGTGCAACTATGCTCCCAGGATCGATGTTATGCGCCTCGATAGGGCCGCGTATGTGTTTGCTGCTGAACTGGTAGTTGATGACAAGCCCTGGTATCACGACATCAAGTGCTTTCTGAAGAACCAAGAGTACCCTACAGGGGCATCCAACAATGATAGAAAGACTTTGAGAAGATTGGCAGGCAGTTTCTTCTTGAACAAAGACGATGTGTTGTATAAGAGAAACTTCGACATGGTTCTGCTCAGATGCGTGGATAGAAACGAAGCGGACATGTTAATGCAGGAAGTTCATGAAGGCTCCTTCGGTACTCATGCCGGAGGACATGCAATGGCTAAGAAATTGTTGAGAGCGGGTTATTACTGGATGACCATGGAATCTGATTGTTTCAAATATGCTCGGAAGTGTCATAAATGCCAGATTTATGCTGACAAGGTGCATGTGCCGCCAAACCCTCTGAATGTGATGTCTTCGCCATGGCTGTTTGCTATGTGGGGCATTGATATGATTGGAAAGATTGAGCCGACTGCTTCCAATGGGCATCGCTTCATCCTTGTTGCCATCGACTATTTCACCAAGTGGGTCGAAGCAGCGTCATTTGTGAAGGTCACCAGACATGTGGTTGCCCGATTCATCAAGAAAGAAATCATTTTTCGTTATGGGATTCCCGAAAGAATCATTACTGATAATGGTTCTAATCTCAATAACAAAATGATGAAGGAGTTGTGCAAGAACTTCAACATTCAACATCACAATTCTTCCCCTTATCGTCCTAAGATGAACGGTGTTGTTGAGGCAGCAAATAAGAATATAAAGAAGATTGTGTAAAAGATGGTCGTTACGTACAGAGATTGGCATGAGATGCTACCCTTCTCCTTGCATGGGTACCGTACTTCAGTACGTACATCGACCAGGGAAACCCCTTACTCCCTTGTGTATGGTATGGAAGCAGTCCTACTTGTTGAAGTGGAGATTCCTTCTCTAAGAGTCATGTTGGATGTCAAGTTAGACGAAGCTGAATGGATTCAGACGAGGTTCAATGAGTTGAGTCTTATCGAAGAGAAGCGAATGGCAGCCATCTGTCATGGGCAGTTGTATCAGAGTCGGATAAAGAGAGCCTTTGATCAGAAAGTGCGTCCTCGATGCTTCCAAGTCGGAGATTTAGTGTTGAAAAGGATCCTTCCTCCTCAGACAGATCACAGGGGCAAGTGGACTCCTAACTATGATGGACCATATATTGTCACTAAGATTTTTGATGGTGGAGCCTTAATGCTTGTAACTATGGATGGTGAAGACTTCACTTCCCCTGTGAACTCAGACACAGTTAAAAAATACTTCGCATAAAATAGACCCGCTGGACGATAAAAAGAATAGTCCAGGCAAAAAAATGGGCATCCCGGCGAACCAAGAAAATGAAAAAGGTTCGGGCAAAAGTTAGGGATTAAAAATGAAAAGATTGTACACCCGGTAAGTTGAAACCCTGAAAAGCCAACTTAGGCAAAAATGGGTATCCCGGTGGATTGAAAACCCGAAAGGGCGATCCAGGAAAAAGTTAGGGATTAAGCGAATGACTGCGTTCTGAGTAGTTCTGAATCTCATCTCATGTCGATAACTGGAAATTTTCGAAGGATAGGAAACATTCCAATCACCTTTTTCAGAAAGCTGATCATTTGGAGGATCTTGAAGACGAACGAGTAATAGCAGAATTGGAACCCGATAGAAATCCATTTCACATTGCCATTAGATTAATTTCTGTTTTTATCTTTTGTGCAATTACCTCTTTCCAGGGATTGCTTCCTGATGTAAATGCTTATTCAGAGGCCATTCAATCAATAAAATCATGTTATTCAGTATATCTCTGTATTCATTTTCATTTTACTGTTTTGTTTGCAAAAATGACGTCCGAATTTTTGATAAACATTGCATCATGAAACATAAGAGCTTTACAGGTACATGCTTAATAAACATTTAAAATTGCTGAAAATTTTAAGTGCTTTGGATCGTCTAATCAGAACAGGTACACTCGGGGCATTTCCTTAAGGTTCCCAGAAGATGATTGCGATTGTTTTTCTTCAACATTTGGTATTTGGTATCTTATCCCTGCAAAGTTGGTCCAAGCATTGGGTTCTCCAATCCCCAGCAGTTTCTCACTATTGTACCTCCCCAGTAGAGTCGACAGTGTCAGACTGTATATCCCCATTGGAGTTGACAGTGCCAGACTGTATCTTCCCAGCAGAAGCAGCTGCTCCTCAGAGTTCGATGTCAGATCGATGATCTCGACGCTAGACCCTTGGTTTCCTTCCTCGAAGCAGAATCTCGGTACCGTATCAGTGTTTGCTTCCCCTGCTGAGTCGTCTCTCTCGTAGATTATGGTTGCCAGAACCACTGTCGTTTTCCTCAGCAGGAAGCTTTCAGTGCCATTCTCTCCCCAGTCAGAGTCTCGGTATTTTGTTATTGCCAGAACACCGCATGGCCGGTCATTTCCCCACAGAGTTCATTGTGTTGTGTATCTCCAACAGTATTGCCTGGATCCAGAAGATCGTGGTCATTTCCCCAGCAGAATTCCTTGCCTCGGCTTGGCGTTCTCTCTAATCTAACATTTCACATCCCTGCATGTAGAATCATATCGCATTGCATCCTCCCAAATCGCGTAGCATTTCCATTTTCATGGAGCATTACGCCATTGAAAAATTCAAACATACGCATGTAAAGCATAAGACATTCTTGGTATCCCAAGTGATAAACCAGAGGTTTTGTTTCCAGTACTCAGACTGAAGGTTGTTCATGACTTTTCTTTATTATTCCCAGCAGGGGTCGTTGGCCCACGTGCCGCCTCAATTATCATTTTCCCTATTTCTGCCGATGCTGACAGGCATGAAAGTTTACCCGGTATTCAGACCGAAGTGGCAGTCAGGCCAGTTTTCCGATGTTCAGATCGAAGAAGTTTCCGACGTTCAGGTCGACGCAACTTGTGGCATTCAGGCCAGTTTCCAGTATTCAGACTGAAGTGGCATGGTGAAACCTGAACTTGAGGCCCATTTTTCACCTTCTTCCATTCATCATTTCAACTTGTGCTTAACATGAAAGATGCTAAGCTCCATGAAATCTTTCTATTGTTTGCATTGTCTTACCAATTGGTCATGTTCTCATTAAGATATATGGCCACAAAGTCACTATCTTGGACTGATTTCATGTTGCACAAGCCAAGCCATGCCATGCTACAAAACCAACCAGCCCACGTTTTTACCTCATTTGGCCATGCACTCTTATTTCCACTCACTCAAATTTTGCCAAAATAAGAAACTTGCTCACACCACCTCACTTTTGCTTCAAATGCACATAACCAAATCAGACCATTTTTCAGCCCATTAGACACCTTGATCCATCATATTTAAAGCACTAAAACCCTAAATCTGAAGGCCATTGTGAATTTTTGAGCTAAGCAAGGAAGAGAAGTCATTAGAGTCAGCTTGCATTTCACAGCAAAGTTCTCAAAGTTGAAGTTTCAAAGCACCATTCTTCTTCCATCTTCTCCATTACCAAGAAGCAGTGGACTAACTTCCACTAGGTAACCTCCTTGTACCATCTCCATAGTTATGTTGTTGATACATCCATGCTTACCATGCTCATCATGTTTATTATTCCATTTCCATGCTCATCATCATGTTGTTTTCCATGTTAATATTATGCCATGCTTGCTTCTGAAGTCCTCAGTATGAGGCATTGTTTGTGTTGCTTGATTTATGTTATTGATTTCTCCATGCCCGTGGCCATGGTGTCATCTTGTGGTCGACATTTCTCCATGTTTGAGTCGCCATTTTACCTAAAATAAGATACCATGATACTCTTCACATTTCATACTTGAACTTTAGTTTTTATTTCATGATTTTTGGTGCACTATCGTGTTTGCATTTTGGAGTTGAAGATTGAAGAAACTCACTGATTTTTCACGTTTTCTGCATTGCATGGTGTTAGGGTTTAGTCCCATGAGGAAGACGACCATGTGTCGTCTTGAGGACCCTTCGATCCCTAGCGCATGTTGTAATCCTGGTCGTTGGTTGGTTTTTTGTCTCGTAGTGTTTAAGTGAAACGTGACCAATTGACATCATGTTACATGTTATTTTTAATTAAACGTTCATTTTAATTGTGTCACGCGCTGATTTAAATAATTGTTTGGATTGGGCTTCCACCATTCGCTTTTGACACCCCCACGCCTAAGGCCCAATCAGCGCTTCATTTCATTTCCCAGTTCACATTAAATTGCCAATACACCCCTTCTTTTTATGTTCATTTTAATTTCCATTTTTTATTTCTATTTTGATTTTAATTATTTAAAATATTTTCTTTATTCATAAAAATACCCAAAAATATTTTTCACTTTTCTTGATGCATTATTTAATTTTATTTAATTTTTCTTTTCGTATTTATTTAATATTGATATTTTATTTAATTTTTTGTTCCAAGTGATTCATTTTAGCATACTCTTTTTTATTGATTTTATTTTCATGACTTTAAATTCTTTTTAGCTTTTGATTTTTGGGATGAAGGTTGACCACTGTCCCATGGTCAACCTGACCTTTTCTTGGAATTTTGTTTCCCATTTTCAATTTATTTGATAATTATTTTGGTGGGTTGACTTTTAGTTTGACCTTTGTTTTATTTCATTTAATTCACATACCAATTTTCATTATTTTTGAAATCTTTTTGGGGGATGATGATGTCCTGACCCCATCTTATTTAGTTTAATTTTTCATGATTTTCTTGATTAATTTGCTATTTATTTCATTTTTTTTTAAGTTGACTTGACTTTTCAGTTGACTTTTCTATGATTGATGTTTGACTTAGGGATTGCTTATGGCAATTGAAGAGATCTTTTGATCCTCCCTTGTTCATCTCATATGCCATGTATTAGAGGCCTTTCATCTTGATTTTATTTGATCCTTGCATCATTTCCTGATTAAATTATTCAGTGAACCCCTTTTGTGCATATTTTCATCTGTCTGATTCATCTGTCATTTGTTATGCTTGTTTCTTTCATCCATGCTTCTATTGTTTGATTGTTTAACATGTTCATACTTCCCATGCATTGTTTAGTGCTCTATTATTCTATTCTTTGATTCTTTGACTTGATTATATACATGTTTACTTATCTGACTTGATTGATAAATGTTGCCTACTTGTATGATGTATGAGGCATATATTCTTATTGTTTGATTGCCATGAACAATCCCCATTCATAACAAATGTACCCCTCTCCCATGAAGTGTATAATATTTATTCTTTCATTCTTTATTCATCTGTTAATACAAGAATTAAAACGAACATCCGATAACCATTTCAAAACAAGATCAAAAGCTCGATCCAACGTCGAGTAATCATTTTCAAAACTTAACAGAACCAGCACGTATTTATCTATCCTCTTATAAGTCGATTGCTTTTGGCATCGCTATTTCTCTTGTAAGTCGATTGCTTATGGCATCGCCATCTACCTGTAAGTCGATTGCCTCAGGCATCGCCATCTACCCTTATCCGTGATTCCTCTCCTTGCTCCGTCCGTCGACTCTTGTTCCGTTTAGGTAGCACCCATTAGGTAGAACCCTTTGTATGATAACATAGGTAGAATTCCCTTATTCTTTGCATGCTAACATTAGGTAGATGTTCCCCTCTGTAAATCCTAACACATAAGTCCACATTGCATGACAACACTAGGGCAGAGCTTCCCCACTTTTAGACCTTCTGTGCGTCTCCAATCTTGTGGCATGTCAGTCCATTCTATTGCAAAGAGGTAACTGCCTAAGACCCGATTCAGCGAGCTGCGACACCTACTGCTAGGACGTTGAACACATTGCCCACTTTCCTTTGACACAGCTGGTGTCCTCTTTTGTAAGTCCATGTTCAGATGGCAATCCTTAACCCTTAGTTAGTCGAACTACGACAACTCTGATTCTCATGTTCAGATGAGATACGTAGGCACGAGATGCGATGTCTTGCCTCATTTTTGACTGACGACTAACAACTAATCCTTGCTTGCTTTCGCCCTTGATCGCGACTTTGTGAGTCTATCGGGGTATTAACTGCAAGTGCACAATCTAATCGCGTAGTTTTAAAAGATATCGATCCCACAGGGAATTAATGAATCGATATACCGTTTTTCTAGGGTTACTGCGTAAAGCTAAGGCTGATGATACTTTGATGATTAGGGGGAATATTAAAACTAAATTTAGATCTAGATTAAATATCAAATAACACGGATATCGGTATGTAGTTCGTCGTAATTAGGGAATCAAATCTCCGTTAGTCTTTTTCTTAATTTAAAATAAGTCCTTTCAGCAGACACTATCAATTAAAAGTCTTTTTCTCAAACTCTCGCTCTGTTGAATTAGACTATGACTTTATATTAACGTACGCTCTCACTTGGTTCGTTAATTCTAAAATCACATTTTGAAAGTAATAGAATCTATAGAAACTCTTTTTAAGAAAACACCAACCGTTTAAACACCCTCGTCTCAAACTCTCGCTCTGTTGACTTAGATTATATGATTAAACTTAAATGATTAATTCTCGTCCTCACATTTAACCTTTAAAAATAATTTTTGAAAATGATTAGGATTTAATTAACCTTAAAAATTGCTCTCGCCCTGATTTAAAGTTAATGTCCAATTTACACTATCCAGTTAAAAGCTCAAACCGTCGTTATATTGATTTTAACTTCTTTATGTCTTTTACTCTCGTATAAAAACTTTGGTATTAACTCTGTAAATTGAGACCAGAAAAAGAGTGACTATATTTTGAAATAAATTTAAACCAACTCAATTTTGATTCCTTTATTCCGCTTACTTTACATACCGATATCTAAATTAATTAGCCGGACATGCTAAACACGCCTAAACAATAATCATGCATAAATACGACCATATCAAACAGACAATATATATAAATAGCAGCACAGAGCATATGTAAATTAAAATAATAACTCAATTAATTAATGAACCTGGAAAATTACTAGAAATCTTGGTTTTATTCCTAGCTTTGATGCTCGAACACTCCACCACAAGTCGGTTGGATTTGTTCTTCACAATTCTTGATCAGACAGGTAAATAAAAATAAGGAAATAAAATACTATGATCTAACGTAAGGTTAGATCCAGTAAAAATTACACAATAGTTTCCGGTGTAGAAACTATCGTGAGAAAATAAATTGAATGCTTAGTAAATTAAGCTAGCAAAAAAAAGTTAATAAAATGCTAAGAAAATAGAATGCTGGAAAATTAGGAAGTAGGGAAAATATTGCACGGCGTCGAGAGATGTCAATTGGATCCTTTGAGGTCTATTTATATTCATCCATAAAGTAACCGTTTTCTCAAAAGTATCTTCAGTAGGGTTTCTAAAGCGTCAACGAGTCAAGAGGAAAAATAGGAGAGAATGTCCTTCTGTTACGCGCGTCAAAGCCAAAATATAGGAGTGGGGGTGTGACGGCCGTCACACTATGTGTTACGGTCGTAACACTAGGTAAAGGGGCGTGACGCTCGGCACGTGAGTGTGGCGGTCGTCACAGCCATTTTGCTTGCCCCAAACGTGGGTTGGGCTTTGTGAGATGCTTTTCCTAGAAAATCCTCTTTTTGCACCCCTTTTCTTTCTTTTTCTCCCATGCTTTAAATAATGACACCTGAAATAAATAAAAATAAAATACCAAGTAATATCGAATAATATAAAATAAATCGAATCAAATAACAATATAATTTAATTAAATCAAGTCCAAAAATGTGATATAGTTTCATGTTATCAAACTCCCCCACACTTAGACTTTTGCTTGTCCTCAAGCAAGATACAATGTAGAAATCGTTTTAAAATATTAGCCAGATGAAATTTCCAAACACACGTCAATTCTTAATAGGTTGCAAGTAAATCTCGTTTAGAAATAACCTGAGCTTAATCTTAACATCAAAAATTACTGTAACAACACTAGATAATCCCACCTTATGCAAACCAGTTCGAGTCATGCTATTATAGCTAGTCTAGTTCTTTTACTCTTATTTCACCCGTTTTCATTCTAGCGAAATCACATTAAGCCCTTTATCTTTTCGCGCACATAGTGGAGTAACCGGTTAGCGATTCTGATCCCCTTTTTAGCTGGAAGTTCTGGTACATAAGTTAGATAACTTCGTTATTTAGTCCATTGCAAATTGCGGGGGATCGGACCGTAGTCCGCCCTACCAAGTTCAGCACCAGAAACCGCTGAACCAACTCATAATGGATCGTTCATACCATGTTTTGTAGGGTCCGCAACCTTTGGATTAAATGATCGGGTAAGGATCACCTAACTTAATTAGTGCATTCCTTGGTTCTTAATATGTTGTTTTGGGAATCATTCACTTATATTCATCGGCTCTCCACGTAGTTTGCTATTAAGATGGTGCCGACTACTCGTATAAACTACTCGGGGTTACTATAAAACTAAAAGTGCAAGGAATTGGTATAATAGGTACTTAGCCTGATCTAACATGCTGAGGTTTTTAGAGTGCTGGGGCGGTAATAATTTTGTCTTAATTTCACTCAGGTTTTATAAAATAAGCATCCTTTATACTTATTGAGTGTGTTGAAGTTTGTTATGGCTCAAGAAATTTTGAGGGGAATAGATAATAAAAATTGTTTTACACTAGGGACTTGACTTAAAATAATTTTTTTTTATATATATATATATATAAGGGAAATAACATACTTGAAAGGGAAATATTGAAAGGTAAATAAATATAACTGAAACAAAGTTTTCCCCCCTACACTTAAATGAAACATTGTCCCCAATGTTTCAAAAAACGAAAGAAAAGGAAAAAAAAAGAAGGAACCCAAACTCAATTCTGCCTGCGTCCTCTTGTTCTCGGACCCGGTGATCGTTGACGTACTTCCAAGTCATCAAACCTGTTAAGAAAGTCAGTGAACCGCTGGTCGGTTATTGCATTCCTCGCTTCTTGTTGTTGTTGCATCTGGCATATCAGTTGCATTACTTCGTTATTCTGCGCATGCATGGCATCAAGTCGTTGGGCTTGATGTTCAATAGCATCCATGATGTCATCATTTGTTGCGGGCCTTCTTCTTCGACGACATCGGGAGGATGGACCAGCTACATTATCGGAAGGATTAAGCGGGACCGAATGTTGTTCAGGACCTTGATCACCTTGCTCCATTTCATCAAACTCGTCTGGGGGCGGGTTTGCTTGTGTAGGCTCGGTGGGTTCGGGAGCATTCAGATCGTAGATGAATCGGTTGGGGTTGGTGACATCTGTAGGGTAATGTTGGGCAAAACAACGCTTGGGACTTCTTGGTTATTCACCATAAGATAATACTTCCCGCCTACCCTATTTTTGATTAAGCGGCTGGAGCGACAATAGCTTATATCCATAAACAGGGGTGGCAACGATTGCAAATTTTGAAGTCGGTCTCCTAGATTCAAGCCGAGTGCGATGGTGGTTATTAATCCTCCAATCACAAAAGGTTGACGGCCTCGAGCGCAAAGGGTACGGATATGGTGAAGTAAGAAAGAGGCGGCGTTTACCTTTGTGTCGGCTGAAAAGATGCAGTGTAGGAAGAATAATTCTTTCGTGTTGACTTTGCTGTTGTTGGGTCTTCCAAAAATGGTGTTTTGCAGAATACGGATAAAATACCGGATAGTGGGGTTGTGTATGTGCGAAGCAAGTAAGGCGTCCCAATTGGTGGTTTCCAAGCCGGATATTTTTCCAAAGAGGTCGAATGCGTTCGTGTTCCACTCTGAGTTTGGAGGGATTCTTGGGTGGACTTGGTCTCCTACAGGAAAGCGTAGCACTCAGTGTTGAACATACGGAACTTTGCGGTACCGGTTAAGTATTCGTCCTCACCGGGTGGAGTGGTGTAGGAATAAGAACTTAAAAACTCCAAGGTGAGTGATGGGTATGTTGGGTGATTTTGTATGCAAAGAAAAGTTAAATCAGAAAGCCTAAGCAGCCATTGTACACCTTGAAGTAATCCTAATTCTTGTAAGCAATTTAAATCTGGGTACCTGGTGGATATGACACCGCGTTGTTGGAACCGAACGAACTGCTCCTGTTGATAGTTGTTATCTTCAGATCGGAAAATAATATTTCTGAATTGCACTTCTTGATGTTGATTCTCCGCCATATTGATAGGTAGGTAGAAAGAAGGAAAAGAGGGTGAAATATATTTGTATAGAATGGTTTGTTAGAATGATGTGGTGTAGGAAGAAATGTAGTGTAGGTATTTATAGGAAGAGTTTTAAAATTGGGAAGAGGAGTGGGTGAGAGAAAAATAAATGTGGATGAATATGGATGGAATGGAGTAAAGAGGTGGGTTGAATGGGGAGATGAAAAGATGGGGAGTAACGGTCATGACCATAACGGTCAACAACGTTTACGAGGAATCACGCTTTCACGCTCGTGACAGAGTGTGTTACGGGCGTCATGGGTTGCATGGCGACCGTGAAAGTATGTGTGACGCTCGTCACACTTCTGAGCATGCAACGGTCACTACGCTCGTGACAGCATGCGTGGAAGCTTAAAAAATGTTTTTTTTTTTTTTTTTTTTAGTTTTGTTTATTATATTTGCTATTATTTTATTTTTTTTGAATTGCCATGAATGCTACTCTACCACACCACAGTGTATATATATATTTTCTAATAGGCCATGTAAGTAGTAGCATACAGTAAATATCGTTATTGGTAACTTTAGATAGTGCATAGATCAAGATAAAATTTAATTTAACCAATAATGCCAATAGCTTCATAAAAATAAACATAATGGAATATTTGAAAATAAAATAAAACATGCGAAAAGTAAATACTAAGATAAAAATAATGTCAAACGAAACTATAAATTTCCTAAAACTAAAACTAGTTAACTGCAATTCTTCAAGTCACTTGTAGAATCTCTTGTCGAAGGAGCAAAGGAATTGACACGGTGTAGCAACTCGTAAAATTGATTTGTCATTCGACTCATGTATTCCATAAATTCATGTCCCATTTTAGTTAACTCTTCTCTAATGGCATCTTGTTCTGACATCAAAGCTTGAATAGCGGTATTATAATTAGTTCCGGGCATATGATGTATAAGATCAGGTATTGCCGATTCTGCAGACGGGATAGGATGAGGTGGAGAGGCAGCATCATGGTAACCAGTTGGTGTCTGCGAATCAGACTCAGCATAAGGAATCTGGTTGCCAAGAATCTCATAATCTTGGATGGTTTCAATAGATCTAACAGGAGAAGGTATTCCATCCAGGTTATAGAGCCAATTATTTCGGTTATGGACACTAGTCATCGGGCTAGGCATGGTGAATAGGTAAAAAGCTTGGTTGTTAATTAATAGTTCAAACTCTTCAGGTCCAAGGTTTCCTACAAACATAGTGTTGAAAAGGAAAAGTATATTCATAGGCTGAATACCACAAAAAGGGTTCAAATCAAGCATGGGTTGGCGTAATCCAATAGCATTACCAATCATAGTTATCAACTAATCCTTTTTGAATCGGTGCACGATCATCTTGAATAAGGAGGTCAAAACTCGCCAACATATAAGTGGCACCATTCACTGGACGGTTCTGGGAAGCACAAAATATTATGAAGAGTTCATCACGTGATACTGTGGTGATGTTTGATCTTTTCCCAAAAAGAGTGTGTGCTAGGATCTTGTGGAAATAACGGAACGCTGGGTTATGTATGTTTCCAGAAAGAAACTCATGTTCCTCGGGATCGTCATTTCTCGTCAAACTTCCCCAAAAATGCTCAAGCTCTCGATATTCAAAAAGGTCTTCTTGGCTCATGGTGAATGTGTCAAAATAAGTAGGGAACCCTAAGAGGTTAGTAAATTCTTGAATGTTATACTGATACTCCATATTGAACATCCTGAACTGAATGAAACCTCGGTTTATTCCTTTTCCATGGTTTGGTAAATAAATCAGGGAGCTAAGGAATTCTAGAGTTAGTCTCCGGTAAGTAACAAATTGTCTTCAAATAGGAGTGGTTTCCCACCCTATTTGACTCAGCAGATATAGGACACTATCTCTTAGCCCAAGAACGGTCATTGCACAATCATCAGCATAAAAACTTGGGTGCATCTCTCTCTCAGCTAGTTCTTCAATTTTTTGTCTCTGAGCTCTCCCTCGGAATTTGATACCCATGCGATCAATATGTCCCATCAGGTTAGTGTTAACTAAAGAAAAGGAAAACAAGAATTTAGTTAGGATTTGGCCAGATGCCGAAAGAAGAAAAAAAAGGAAAAATTTAATAAAATAAAGAAAATGAAGAGTGAAAACTGAATAAAATCAAAAAGGATAATCAAAGAAAAATAAAAATTTGTGGGTTGTCTCCCACGAAGCGCTTTGTTTAATGTCGCAAGCTCGACATAAAATTATTAAATGTTAATCTATTAATTTTGGAGACAATATGTCTAAGTGAAGGACTTGCGATTCTTCATTGTTTTCATCATAATGATAATGTTTTAGACGTTGCCCGTTTACGATAAATGATTCAATAGATTTTCCTTTAATTTCTATAGCCCCACTAGGAAAGACATTAGTGACTTGGAAAGGGCCAGACCACCTAGAGCGTAGTTTTCCTGGGAATAACTTAAGTCTAGAGTTAAACAATAGGACTACATCGCCTGGTTTGAAACTTTTTCTTGATATACGTTTATCATGCCATTTTTTCGTTCTTTCCTTGTAGATTCTGGCATTTTCGTATGCGTCTTGTCTAAGTTCCTCTAATTCGTTTATATCAAGAATTCGCTTTTCACCAGCGGCCTTATAGTTTAAATTTAAATTTTTAATAGCCCAGTAGGCCTTATGTTCTAACTCCACCGGGAGGTGGCAGGATTTACCATAAATAAGCTTAAATGGAGTTGTTCCTATGGGAGTTTTGTAAGCGGTTCTATATGCCCATAAAGCTTCGGGTAATTTTGATGACCAGTCTTTCCTCGATGTAGCGACTGTTTTTTTCAATATCTGTTTAATTTCTCAGTTAGACACTTCCACTTGTCCACTAGTTTGAGGATGGTAAGGTGTTGCTACTCGATGTTTTACACCATACTTAAACAATAATTTTTCGAGTATCTTAGATATGAAATGAGATCCACCGTCACTGACTACTATTCTTGGGACACCAAATCTTGGAAAGATTATATGCTTAAAGAGTCTAATTACTACTCGTGTGTCGTTTGTTGGAGAAGCTATAGCCTCAATCCATTTTGATACGTAGTCAACCGCTACGAGTATGTACTTGTTACCGAAAGAAGGTGGAAAAGGTCCCATGAAATCTATTCCCCACACATCGAAAATTTCTACTTCCAAAATGCCTTTTTGTGGCATCTCGTCACGTCTAGATATGTTTCCTGTGCGTTGACACCTATCGCATTTCTTGACAACGGCATGCACATCCTTCCATATGTTTGGCCAATAAAGACCGGCTTGTAGGATTTTAGAGCAGGTTTTGGATGTACTTGCATGTCCACCATAAGGAGCGGAATGACAATGTTGAATTATACTTTCTACCTCTTCTTCAGGTGTACAGCGACGGAAAATACCATCGGGGCCTCTTTTGAAAAGTAAAGGGTCGTCCCAGTAGTAATGTTTTATGTCATGGAAGAATCGTTTCTTTTGTTGGTAGGATAAATCAAGCGGAACCACTCCGGCGGCTAAATAATTGACAAAATCAGCGTACCATGGTGTAACGCATACCGCCAAGGTGGTCTCTACCTGTTCATCAGCTCTATTTTCTTCTAAATTAGCTATAAGTTTATCGTACGAGAAATCATCGTTGATCGATGTTCTTTCCGGTTCCAGGTTTTCAAGTCTAGAGAGGTGATCTGCTACTACGTTTTCAGTTCCTTTTTTATCTTTGATTTCCAAATCAAATTCTTGTAGCAACAAGATCCACCTTAGGAGTCTAGGTTTAGCGTCCTTTTTTGTTAAGAGGTACTTAATGGCAGCGTGATCAGTGTAAACGATTATTTTAGCTCCGACCAAGTAGGAACGAAATTTATCTAGTGCAAATACTACTGCTAAAAGTTCTTTCTCGGTCGTGGTGTAATTCATTTGTGCTTCATCTAGAGTTCTACTCGCATAATATATGACGTGAAGTTTTTTATCCTTTCGTTGTCCTAAAACAGCGCCTACGGCGTAGTCACTTGCGTCACACATTATTTCGAAAGGTTCATTCCAATCCAGGGTCTGCATTATGGGCGCGGAGATCAATGCTTGTTTAAGTGTTTGAAATGCTTCCAAACATTTATTGTCGAAGATGAATTCAGCGTCTTTCATTAATAATCCGGTTAAAGGTTTAGTTATTTTAGAGAAATCTTTAATGAATCGTCGGTAAAAACCGGCATGTCCTAAGAAGCTTCGTATTTCTCTCACAGTTTTCGGAGGTTGAAGGTTTTCGATTACTTCTATTTTGGCTTTGTCTACTTTAATTCCTCTATTTGATATGATGTGTCCCAAAACAATTCCTTCTTGTACCATAAAGTGACATTTTTCCCAATTAAGTACTAGGTTTACTTTTACACATCGTTCTAGAACTCTTTCTAGGTTTTCAAGACATTCTTCAAAACTTTGTCCGCATACGGAAAAGTCATCCATAAAGACTTCCATGATGTTTTCGAGAAAATCGGCGAATAATGCCATCATGCACCTTTGGAAGGTTGCAGGAGCATTGCACAAGCCAAACGGCATTTGTCGATAAGCGAAGGTACCAAAAGGACATGTGAACGTTGTCTTTTCTTGGTCATCAGGATGAACCGGTATTTGAAAGAAACCTGAGTAACCGTCCAGATAGCAGAAGTGAGAATGCTTGGCTAGTCGCTCTAACATCTGGTCTATGAATGGTAAAGGAAAATGATCTTTTCGGGTTGCTTTGTTTAGCTTTCTATAGTCAATGCACATTCTCCATCCCGATTCAATTCGTTTGGTTATAGTTTCTCCTTTTTCATTTTCGATCACTGTTATACCTCCTTCCTTTGGTACTACGTGTACAGGACTAACCCATTTGCTATCGGATATAGGATATATGATACCTGCCTCTAATAACTTTGTTACTTCCTTCTTCACTACCTCACTCAGGATCGGGTTTAGTCTCCTCTGATGTTCCCTATAAGTTTTACAGTCTTCTTCTAGCATGATGCGGTGCATACAAATAGAAGGACTTATCCCTTTAAGATCGGTGATGTTGTATCCTAGTGCGGTTGGATATTTTCTTAAGATATGTAGGAGTTTTTCGGTTTCAAGTTTTCCTAGGTTTCCATTGACTATCACTGGTCGTTCAAGTTCTAAGTCTAGGAATTCATATCTCAGATTTTTGGGAAGTTTTTTCAGGTTGAGGGTTGGTTTCTTGAGGCATTGCGTAGGATCTGATGTTATTGCTAAACATTGGTTCAGTCTGTCTTCTACACGATAGTCGGACAATTCATCATTTTCTAATTTTGTTTCTTTTATGCATTCATCGATGATATCCATGAAGTAACATGTGTCTTCTATTGCAGGTGCTTTCAAAAATTTGGAAAGAATAAACTCAATTTTCTCTTCTCCTACTTCGAAAGTGAGTCGTCCTCGTTTTACGTCTATGATAGCACCGGCGGTTGCTAAGAAGGGTCTTCCCAATATAATAGGGGTAACTTCATCTTCTCTGATGTCCATAATTATAAAATCGGTGGGAATGTAGAATTGACCTATGCGCATGGGAACGTTTTCAAGAATTCCTACGGGATATCTGACGGAACGATCCGCTAATTGTACAGACATTTTGGTTGGTCTTAATTCTCCCATTTCAAGTTTATTGCATATGGACAAGGGCATAACACTGATACCGGCTCCTAAATCGCATAAAGCTTTATCTATGACAAATTTTCCTATGTGACAGGGTATAGAAAAACTACCAGGATCTTTAAGTTTAGGAGGCATATTCTGGATTATTACGCTACACTCAGCAGTGAGTGTAACGGTTTCGCTGTCTTCAAGTTTCCTTTTATTAGATAAAATTTCTTTTAAGAACTTAGCATATGAGGGCATCTGTGTAATAGCTTCTGTAAAAGGAATTGTGACGTTTAATTGTTTCAGTAGGTCAACAAATTTTTTAAATTGGCCCGCGTCTTTGGTTTTAATTAGCCTTTGAGGATAAGGGATAGGTGGTTTGTAAGGTGGCGGAGGTACATAAGGTTCTTTGTTTTCTACGGTTTCTTTATTACACTCTTCCTTTTCCTTAGGTCTACCTTCTTCCTCAGTTGACTTTTTAGAGTTTTGGTTCTCAATCCTTGGGTCAGACGGTCCTTCTACCTCTGTTCCACTTCTTAAAATAATTGCATGAGCGTGGCCTTTCGGATTAGGTTGGGGCTGTCCAGGAAAGGTACCAGTTGGGGCAGCAGTAGGCGCTTGTTGTTGAGCTACTTGCGAGATTTGTGTTTCCAGCATTTTGTTATGGGTAGCCAGGGCATCTACTTTACTTGCTAGTTGTTTTATCTGTTCGTTAGTGTGTACATTCTGGTTTAAGAACTCTTTATTGGTTTGTTGTTGAGAAGCTATGAAGTTCTCCATCATGATTTCCAAATTGAATTTCCTAGGAACGTTATTGTTAGGTGTAGATGGGGTCGGCTTTTGATATCCATGAGGTATAGTTGGGGCTTGACTAGGAGCTTGACCTGGTGCGTATAAAGCGTTGTTACTTTTATATGAAAAGTTAGGATGGTTCTTCCAGTTTGAGTTATAGGTATGCGAGTAAGGATTTCCTTGAGCGTAGTTCACCTGCTCTGTTTGAATTCCTGTTAGGAGTTGACAATCTGTAGGCATGTGACCTTGAATTCCACAGACTTCGCAATTTTGAGTTACGGCAACCACGGTGGCTGGAGGTGATACATTTAAACTTTCGATTTTCTGGGCAAGAGCATCCACTTTTGCATTAACATGATCAAGGCTACTTATCTCGTACATGCCCCCTTTTGTTTGAGGTTTCTCTACCATTGTTCGGTCGCTTCCCCACTGATAATGATTTTGGGCCATGCTCTCGATAAGTTGATAAGCGTCAGCATAAGGTTTATCCATAAGCGCACCACCGGCGGCGGCGTCTATTGTTAACCTTGTGTTGTACAAGAGACCATTGTAGAAGGTATGAGTTACTAACCAGTCCTCTAAACCGTGGTGTGGGCAAAGTCTCATCATGTCTTTGTATCTTTCCCATGCTTCGAAAAGAGACTCGTTATCTTTTTGCTTAAATTCATTTATCTGGGCTCTTAACATAGCTGTTTTGCTTGGAGGAAAATATCGGGCAAGAAAGACTTTCTTCAACTCATTCCATGTGGTGACTGAGTTGGAAGGAAGAGACTGAAGCCATCTTCTCGATTTATCTCTTAACGAGAAAGGAAAGAGACGAAGTCGAATTGCCTCTGAAGTGACACCATTAGCTTTAACAGTGTCAGCGTATTGGACAAATACGGATAAATGAAGGTTTGGATCCTCGATAGGATTTCCAGAAAATTGGTTCTGTTGCACTGCCTGCAACAGTGAAGGTTTAAGTTCGAAGTTTTTCGCTTCGATTGCGGGTGGAGCAATACTCGAATGTGGCTCATCTTGCGATGGAGCAGCGTAATCTCGAAGAGCTCGAGCTGTTTCTGCCATCGCTGGTAGCGTCGATGGAAGGAGATTTTTGAGATCAGGAATTTCGATTGGAGGAAGATTGTTTGTAGCACGATACTCCTGAATTCGTCATAATAATCGGAGATATCATTCAACGTTGTTGATTCGTAAGTAGTACGGTTCGCCTTGTGAGCGAGTGTGTGGTATACAAATCAACAAAAAAGAAGGAAAAATAAAAATTGCCTTAGTCTCTACAGCGTAACAGAAGAGTTACGATATCGACTAAATAAAAGTCCCCGGCAACGGCGCCAAAAACTTGATCGCGGCTTTGTGAGTCTATCGGGGTATTAACTGCAAGTGCACAGTCTAATCGCGTAGTTTTAAAAGATATCGATCCCACAGGGAATTAATGAATCGATATACCGTTTTTCTAGGGTTACTGCGTAAAGGTAAGGCTGATGATACTTTGATGATTAGGGGGAATAGTAAAACTAAATTTAGATCTAGATTAAATATCAAATAACACGGATATCGGTATGTAGTTCGTCGTAATTAGGGAATCAAATCTTCGTTGGTCTTTTTCTTAATTTAAAATAAGTCCTTTCAGCAGACACTATCAATTAAAAGTCTTTTTCTCAAACTCTCGCTCTGTTGAATTAGACTATGACTTTATATTAACGTACGCTCTCACTTGGTTCGTTAATTCTAAAATCACATTTTGAAAGTAATAGAATCTATAGAAACTCTTTTTAAGAAAACACTAACCGTTTAAACACCCTCGTCTCAAACTCTCGCTCTGTTGACTTAGATTATATGATTAAACTTAAATGCTTAACTCTCGTCCTCACATTTAACCTTTAAAAATAATTTTTGAAAATGATTAGGATTTAATTAACCTTAAAAATTGCTCTCGCCCTGATTTAAAGTTAATGTCCAATTTACACTGTCCAGTTAAAAGCTCAAACCGTCGTTCTATTGATTTTAACTTCTTTATGTCTTTTACTCTCGTACAAAAACTTTGGTATTAACTCTGTAAATTGAGACCAGAAAAAGAATGACTATATTTTGAAATAAATTTAAACCAACTCAGTTTTGATTCCTTTATTCCGCTTACTTTATATACCGATATATAAATTAATTAGCCGGACATGCTAAACACGCCTAAACAATAATCATGCATAAATACGGCCATATCAAATAGACAATATATATAAATAGCAGCACAGAGCATATGTAAATTAAAATAATAACTCAATTAATTAATGAACCTGGAAAATTACTAGAAATCTTGATTTTATTCCTAGCCTTGATGCTCGAACATTCCACCACAAGTCGGTTGGATTTGTTCTTCACAATTCTTGATCAGACAGGTAAATAAAAACAAGGAAATAAAATACTATGATCTAACGTAAGGTTAGATCCAGTAAAAATTACACAATAGTTTCCGGTGTAGAAACTATCGTGAGAAAATAAATTGAATGCTTAGTAAATTAAGCTAGCAAAGAAAAGTTAATAAAATGCTAAGAAAATAGAATGCTGGAAAATTAGAAAGCATGGAAAATATTGCACGGCGTCGAGAGACGTCAATTGGATCCTTTGAGGTCTATTTATATTCATCCATAAAGTAATCGTTTTCTCAAAAGTATCTTCAGTAGGGTTTCTAAAGCGTCAACGAGTCAAGAGGAAAAATAGGAGAGAACGTCCTTCTGTTACGCGTGTCAAAGCCAAAATATAGGAATGGGGGTGTGACGGCCGTCACACTATGTGTTACGGTCGTAACACTAGGTAAAGGGGCGTGACGCTCGGCACGTGAGTGTGGCGGTCGTCACAGCCATTTTGCTTGCCCCAAACGTGGGTTGGGCTTTGTGAGATGCTTTTCCTAGAAAATCCTCTTTTTGCACCCCTTTTTTTTCTTTTTCACCCATGCTTTAAATAATGACACCTGAAATAAATAAAAAGAAAATACCAAATAATATCGAATAATATAAAATAAATCGAATCAAATAACAATATAATTTAATTAAATCAAGTCCAAAAATGTGATATAGTTTCATGTTATCAGCCCTTGTTGCGATTCTTTTCTCTCGCCCTCATTGCGATCGAGACCTTCCCTTTCTCTTGCCCTAGTTGCAATTGAGACCCTTGTTCCCGTAGTTAGCTGAACTACGTTTTGCTCTGATTCTCATTCCAGATGAGATACGTAGGCATAAGACGCGACGTCTTAGCGAGCACACTTCTCCTTAACCCATAGGTAGCCGAGCTACGAAGACTCTGATTCTCATACTCAGATGAGATACGTAGACAGTGGATGCGACATCCTTGCGAGTCATTTTCATTTTATTTTGACCTTCTTTTAGTAAATAATACCTTAGACATACCTACACCCTATAGACTAGAACCACAAGAGTGGATCCCGTAGAGTACTACGGATGCGTAGGGGTGCTAATACCTTCCCTTTGCATAATCGACTCCCGAACCCAAGATTTGGTTGCGAGACCTTGTCTTTTCCTTCTCTTCAGGTTTTCTTCGATCGTTTCCTTTCCCTCCTTTAGGATAAATAACAAACGGTGGCGACTCTTCTATTTTCTTTTTCCTCGCCGGTTGTTTTTTTTTGCACCCGTTGCGACAATGACTATAAAGACAGTTGATGGGTACTCCACGAAGCATGATAAGGGACATGAGTGACCTAGGTGGAATTTGCCCATCCTGCGTAACAGGATAAATGTCTATGGGCCCAATATTGAACTGGACAAGGATGACACGGCCTATGCCTTGTGTTCAATATAGAAATAAGGGCAAAAGGGTAATTGTATACATAAGTATTATCACAAAAGGATTTGTCAGATCACATGACATTTTCGTGTCTTGGGTAGCAGTGATGTGTTGCTAGATACCGCTCACTGTTTATTATGTTAAATACATCATTTAATACAATTGCCAATGCTGCGAAAACCTATAAGGTCACACACAAAAGGATGGATTGATGAGGGATAGAGTAACTAAGGAATACCGTAATGTACGGCGCACTTAAGTGAATTGTAGAACATCGTAAGGTACGGTGTACTTAAGTAGAATACGAAATATGGTAAGGTACCACGCGCTTAAGTGATTTTGGCATATTATAAGATATGGGTCACATACACTTGAGTGAGTTTTGTAGCTTGCAGACCACACAAGTGGTTCTATAAATAGAACCCTTGTGTAGAAGCATTTGTGCAGTTGCAATCCGTTCGTGTGGACTGAGTAGAGGCGTTGTCATCATTCAACGTTCGTGATCGCTCCGTAGATCTCCATCAAAGGTTACAATCGCCACAAGAGGTAACGATTTTATCACTGATCATGCCCATTCGTAAGGATCACTAAAGGAGAAATTTTAAATTCCGCTGCGTTTTGGATCGCTCTTCTCCTTCAGTCATTACTAGGAATTACCTTCATTTTTCTACCCAGTCGCTGCTAGGGGAAGTAACCCCTTCTCTTTTACCAAGATTCTCATTCCTAGTAGAGTTTCTTCCCTCCGTCTTCTTGAAGTTTTAACATCAGAAGATGATCATATTGCATACATCGCATTGCAGGCATAATCATCATAACCATGCATAATCCCCATCAATTCAACTCATATCACTATTATCCCCCAACAGGGCAAATTTCTGATTACTCCTATTAGTATTTAATCCCCTCCTACCATGAATGTATTGGAATTCGTTGTTATCCATACCTTCAGGTCCGAGAAGATTAAAAAGGGGTAAATGTCATACCCTCAAATTTACCATACCCCACTTCACCTTCTTAAACCCTACTTTATGAGCATACATACCACACATGCCACCTCATATGCATTTATACTTAACAATCAATAATTATCCACAAATTCAAGGCATGGGATTCATTTGTGAAGATTTAAGACCCTTAGGCCATGTTAAGGTGTGCCCAAGCCACACTAACCCTAATCTCATCCTCAACCATCCCACAAAGCTTGGAGGATCCCTCAAGACATCTCATTTACTCCCCAAACCCAATTTGGTTGGTGAAACCCCCTTGAAGAAGCTTCAAGATTCATTTGGTCACCCAAGGACCAAACCCTAGTTCTTTACCCCCCTTTGGCTTGTAAAAGTCATGGTTCACCGTGTATTTTGGCCATGCCATTAAGAACCCCTCAAATCCAAAAAGTGTTCATGCCACATACCTTTTAAACATCTCAATTTGATCCTTGCATCTCAACCCTAATCCATCTGGCTTTGGTTCTTGACAAAACTTATGGCTCAAGAAACCCTAATTTAGGGATCCCTTGATCATTGATTTTGCCCAATTTTCACTATACAATCACCATACCATTCATTCCACATAATTTCATGCCCTTTACAATCAAAATCCATCATTTAAACATCCATTCAATCCATGTTAAAAGTAGTTGGTTTGTTCATGATTTTTCAACTTTAAATGCTTTGATCCACCCATCAACTTAAACTAAAATCATTCCACAAAGATCCAAATCTTATTTCCCATCATGGTATGATCATATGAACTCAGAGCATTCACTATTTTGTCTTATAAATCAAGAAATCACAAAATCCCATTTTTAGGTCATGTAGGTTGGTTGCATTTTGGCAAGAATGGCCTATGGGAAGTTCCAAAGACCATAACTTTCTCATCTCACAAGATTTTTAAATTCCACTTCAAAAAAAATGTCCTAAATAACTTCCTCTCCAACTTTGTTTCAAGGTATAAGACCTAATTCATTGAGGAAGGGCTTCAATTTTTCCATTGGCCAAGCTGGTCAACATGCCCACCATACCCTAAAATCATGTCAAGACCACTACTTTAGCACATTGCCATTTCTAAACCATAAACCCTTTTGACCTAGTTCTTTTTGCATTCAATCAAGGCCATTGCAAGGAATATATGGCACAAGTTTGAGACAAAATGCACGATCCAATTTCATTTGGCCTTGGTTCAAATATTGGTGACCACCCTGATGCACAAACCAGACCACAACCAGTCAGAATTTGCAAATGGATTCACCAAGTCACCAAATCAATCCAATATGATCCCAATGGTCCCCCAAGCATATTGCATATATTATTATGGTGTAGCAGAAAGTCAAGTTGGATGTTAAAACTCATCACATTGTAAAACCCGGGCCCATGTGCAAAATTCAGATTTTCCCCAAAATGGCAAAAAGCAAAATCTATAGCATGCCATCCATTTGCCTTTTCCTGTTCCAAATCGATGCTAAGGACCAAGACAAAGTAGTCTGAGGTGCAAGCAAGCTCAGACAATAACCACACTTGTCCCTCATGGTCCAACCTCAAGCATGCTTCGAGCCACCCAACAATCTAAAGTAAACCTCTAGTTATTTCCCTCCAAACCATCCACACACCTTCCCTATAAATAGGTGAAGATGTCCCCTTCATTTTGCACGCTGAAAAACCCCCCAAACCTATTTGCTAATCTGAGTTGAACCTCCAAGAACAGAGAATCATATTTTCATTTCCAGAGCATTTCAATCCCAAATAACCACCCAGAAACTTTCACTCAAGCTTTCACAAGCCTAACTCATCCTCCTCGAGTCTCATCTGAGCTGAGCTCAATCGTCGAAATACCTCTCTGAATTTTTTTTTATCAGGTAGTTCCCTAGTTACCTTCACCCCCATTATCCAAGCAAGTTCCTAATCACCTTGAAATGTTCTTCTGATTATTAACCCTAAGTTTCCAGTTTGATTACTCCATATTTAGAATTTAATTTTTAAATTAGGTTAACTGTGTTCATCTGGTTCATGGTGAAATACTCCACACTCAGAGCCAATCAATGGCTCATGAGTGTGGAGGGTGATTTTTTTTTATCATACAAGCTATCTCCATGCTTGAATCTGATTGAAAACACATATTTTTGAACTTTGATTTTCAAAGGTTGGAGGTTGAAGATGACAGTTGGCGCGCGCGTTTGAATTCAAAAATAATGGTTGTCACATTTTGATTGTTTGTTTAGCGCGTGCCTCTCATTTTGACTTTGTTTTTAATATTTATTTTCCATACGCGTTTTGTTGACACAACTGGGCCATTGGCCCAGTGGAGGAGGTGGTTGATCCCCCCATGACACCAAGGTCAAGGGTTCAACCCCCAGCGTGTGCAATCCTTTATTTTATTTTCCATTTTATTTGTTTTTATTTATTTATTTTACCATTTTATTCCTTTTTTCAGTTTATTTTGTACCCTCATTATTTTTATTATTCTAAAAAAATGTTCAACATAGACCCATGTTATTTTTGTCTCTAGTATTTAATTTTGTCTTATTTCAAGTCATTTGGATATTTTTTTAAGGGACTTATAGGGTCTTGAACCTTAGGGCCAATGAAATCTACTTTTTTTCATGATGTTGGCTTGGTTAAGGTTGATTCAACCTTCCTTGTTTCGAATCTACTAATGGATGATCAAGTATTCATCCACGGTACTTTGAATCATGGATAGGTTACTCCTATACCAATCAACTTGGGTCATCGGACATGTAGATGAGGCCTTGCATTTGTTAACTTGTGGATTCATATGGTACATTGTCTTTTCTTTATATTAACCCACTAACCTCTTTATACTTACTTGCTTATATCATATACTAACTCTTATTACCTTATTAATATTATGCTTTGATCTTATACTTGTTAACTTAACAACTTAATTAATCATTAACTTTCAACCTTGGGTTTGTTATAGTCTTTTTTTTGTCAATCTATTGATAGATGGACTTGGGGTTGAATAACTTTCATTGTTACAAATCTATGGTAAGTTGATTCATTAATCATCTTCCATACTTTGCATCAGTGATAAACTATCTCTTGATGCGCCATATTTTGAATCTATTGACTTAGGATAGATAATCCTCAAGTGTTGTCTCATTTGTTCATAATACCAATCTAACCTAACTTTACTAACTTTTGATTATCACTAGCCTTTTGTTATTGTTATTATAATTTATTATATTCAATATTATTTACTTTTATGTCATTTACATTTAAGTTTTCATTATCATATTCATTCTATAAACTTCATCATCCATACTTTATCATTTGTCTTTACTTCATTGTTATCATTATATTTAAAAACAACAAAAACATGATAAAATTATAAGACCAAAAACAATCCATTTCCCTTAATCAATTTGGACTTAGAGGATCTCATCCTAGGACCTTTGCTTGGAGACCTTTTCCATTACCTTTGTGATACTCTGTTAACCTTGGATTTCATCTGTAACCTACATTTCTGTTGTAAGAATGGCATCATGGCACCATCTTAGGTGGACATGTTTGTAAGACCATTATCCTTTGTTTATCTTAGGTCACTTTTGCACACACAAGGCTTTCTCTTGGGCTACCTTACAATGAGACCCTTTATTTTCTTGTTGGTTACTTTACATACATGTTGCATTACCCAAAAATGTCTCTAGAATTCATAGATGCATCTCCTGACGCACCTATTTCCCACAAAATTGAATGCAAACAACTGAGTCATCCCTGTTATACTTAATTTTAGTTTAGAGTTACATCTCTGAAAGTGTATTGGGGTTAATTCAGAGATACATATCTGAAAATGGCCTTGATACTTCAAATCGGGAATAGAGACAATATGAGGAAGATCTAGAAACAAAAACAACTTGACATTAAATTAAAACACTCAACATTACATAGATACTTGTTAACATAAATTTAAAATTACATATCGTTATAAATGGGTAGTTCAATACGTTGCAACATATTGATAATATCGTCGGTGGATCATGCAATCTTTGCATCCATTTTAATCGGACCCTTTGATATGTAACGTTAAAATATACTCCACATGACCTTTAAATTTCCATCCGTCTTCAGTTCACATCTAGTGAACTATATTTTCCCTTAGCTATCAAATGAGGGTGAACAATACTCGAGCTTGACACCTCTCTAATTTCTGGATATCGTAGGAGAGTATTCAATTTGGTTTTTAGATAGACGAGAAGTATGTCCTCGCATATCCGAAATGGAAGTGGGGGTTTTGAGAAATTGAAATACACAAACGCAAGATAAGGATAAGTAGTCAGTCTCTAATCATTGTGTGTTTTGTAGATAATATGGAATTAAAGAGACCTTATTTATACAAGTTTTAGGTCACTTTGGACCTTAGAAAACTTATCCTGTCGTAAGGGATCTTTTAGGATATGCATCTTCGGATAAACTCTATTTTTTTTTTGCAAAAAATGGTGTTTATGGATATGCACATATGTAAATTACCTTGTTGTGTTTTTTTTAATTTATTGTGGAATTTATCCAGATATGCATATCCTGAATAACCCTTAACCAGAACCACATCAAAAATTGTGTAAACAAAAACTTAAAATGTAAACCAAAACAGTCAACATTTACACCATCATTGATGAATATATATTACTTATGTATTAAATTGTATCAATATTTCCAAAATTAACGACAATACATTCAAAAAAAGTGTAAAAGATTACAATCTAAAATGTATTAAAAGATGCAACACTGTAAAAATCTACTATTGGTTCCTCCTTTGACTTTTCCTTATTTGATTCTCTTTCAATCTCACTCAATTTGGTGAACTCTTCCATCTACTTAGCATAGGACACTCCAATGATGTACTTAG
Source organism: Lathyrus oleraceus (assembly GCF_024323335.1). Taxonomy (NCBI): domain Eukaryota; kingdom Viridiplantae; phylum Streptophyta; class Magnoliopsida; order Fabales; family Fabaceae; genus Lathyrus; species Lathyrus oleraceus. The sequence goes on from NC_066584.1 coordinate 293,098,387, forward strand.
TATAAGACACCCCGATTTCAAATGAACCTCAATAAAATGTAGCTATTTTGAAAGTCACCTGATACACATGATGCGTCCGGATGGATCTTGAGTTGGGCCACTCTGAAGTAGAAAAAATGTCTTCAAGAAATCATATCTTGTCAAGATCCATGCACACCTTGTTATATGCACTTGCTATAAGATGGCTCATTTTAGGGAAGCGTATCCATTTTGACTAGTATTTGACCGCTAACAAAAGGAATAAGAGCATCGTGAATTGCATCAAAATGTTCTTTTTCCCCTTATAGCGATGTGTAGAACTCTGTATGTGACATCAACTCTTTCAAAAGTTGTTGGAGGATAAGAAAGTGATTCTCTTCTCTTCTACCGAGCAAGTCGGATACGGCCTGATAACCGCAATTACTATCACCCTTAAAATTTACAATCTGCTCAATGTGTTTGTTCATACAAAGTGGCATTTCTTCAATGTAGATTATTTTCGGCATCAACGGTGAAATAGGTGGTTTGCTAATGCGAGCACCCTTCTAAGCACTTTTTTGAGATTTTGGAGTTGAAGAATTCGGGAAATGTGAATCAACATGTTCAAAATATGAAGGATATCATTTCATTGAATTTTCATCTTGTGTCGATTTGACCTTTTTAGGAACATCTTTGGTTTTAACCGGTTTCGAAGGAGGTTTCAAATATGTGGTTTCTGGATAAGCAATCTTCCTCAGTGCTCTTTGATGTGCGATTTCATGGTTTCATATGCTTTATAAAATCTATCTTGTATTATTTCCCACTCGATCATGATAGTTATACTTGCTTTACCATCCTTCATCACACCATCGTCATCAAACCGGAGCCTTTTCCAGTGACTGTAGACTTCATTCATACATATCAAGGGCATCAGGCTTCATCTTTTTTGAAATGATACAAGCACATGGAAGATCGTAAGTCTTTCTAAGTGTACATCCATACTTTGAACTATCTAAACTTATCTTCTCTACTCGTTTAGCTTCGTGAAATATGAAATTCAATCCTGCATGAGACACGTAGTCAACCAAGTCTGAATAGAGAGTGTTGTGTTTGAATCGGTGTTCTAGCACGGTAATGCTCCGACCAAAATTTATTTTTATTTCATTATGTTGGTTTTGGAGCATTTGGTTCAAGGTATCCTGCTCTCTACAAAAATCACCCTTACTATCACCCAACCATTTCTTCAGTGTCGAATGTGCAAATTTGACTATGTTAGTTGTTATATTTCCAAGGTGTCTATGTAAAGTGTAGGATGTAGGAAACACCTTTGCAACTGAATTCATCAGTGCGGTGTCTCGACCAGTGACAATTACATTCGGCATGTTTTCTTGGTTCTTCAACAAATTCTTGCACATTTCCGATGCCCATGTAACGTTAACCTCTTTTTCGGATTCTAAAAACACAAATCCCACTGAAAAAGTCTTCTCCATAGAAGTAACACCAACAATTTCCAGAAGTGGAAGCCTATACTTGTTGGTCTTATATGTTGAATCAATTACGAGGACAGTGAGAAATGTGTTGAACAATTTGATACTTTCGGGATGAGCCCAAAATGTGTCACGAACAATGATTTTATCCTCACAAACTTTGTACCTAGAAACATAGCGGTTATTATACAAAAGCTTCAAAAGTTGTTGCATTTTGGATCTAGGACCTCTTATCGCCATGTTATTTCGATAACACGCATTGTATACCTGCTTGATATTTGAAACACTTTAGGTTTCTCCATTTCAAATCTGCAAGTATATTTTTCGACGCCACCCTATTAAATACATGTCTGAAACAATTTCCTTCTCTTTCGATTTAAGGCGACAAACGATGGAAAGAACGACTAACTCGGTTTGTAAAACATGATTATGTATACAAGAATCTCATTAAATTTTCATATATCTCTCACCTTACAGCAGAGACGGACCTAAAGCAAGGGGTCGGGGCTGCTGCCCCCACTAAAAATCCAATTATTATTAAATATTATATGCATATCATAATAAAAGATATCATAATAAAATGGCCAATCATTATGAAGTGTTATATACATAATACCATAATTAAAGATTAAAGTGAGGGACATTCATACAGGAGAGATAAACATGAATTATGTATATTCAATGTAACTTTAAATTTCAATATTTTATAACATGATATAATCATAAAACAAATATATATCATAAATAATTGGGTAAGATTTTAGAGATTAATTAATAAATAAATGTTGCTAAAAACTTCAAGTATATTAATATGTTATTATATTATGTTTTTTTAATTATTAAATAATTTTGTTAATGATATATATTTTTATTGAAAGTTTTCGTAATATCAAAGTTAGTATAAAAAAATAACATTATACTTGAAATTTTAAACTATATATTATATTTTTTTATAATATAAATATATAATAATTATCTTCACAATTCAAAAGTTTTGGTACCGTCCCTGCGTTATAGTGTTCGTGCAATTTAAACGGGCACTCACATTTTTTTATCAGGTGTCATCATATTTCAACTTTCGAATCATTGGAACATATGTGCCACTTCTGTCGCATCTCATGGTTGCAAATGTTTTCCTTTTATTTGAACCATTGTCAGACTTTTCGATTACAATGTCAAACCCCAATTTACTGGCCTCCATGCAAACTCATTCAATCATATGTTCATGAGCAGCAAATAATTGTTAATTTCTAAAATGTTGACCAACGTCTATCTCGACAACAATCGGTTTAACATCATCCTCACTTCATTTTATTTAACATCATTCATCACTACATTCGGTTTTGCATCATTACTTACAGCAACTTTGAGAAACATATTTGGGTGCACCATATCTAGTACAAACCAAAAAAGAAAAACAATTAAAAACTCACAGTAGTAGTGAAATTCAGAGATGCACATCCGGACGTAACGTACATTTTTTCAACTCAAGAACAAGATAATGCAAGCAATGAGGGATGAAATGAGTAAACTTTACCATGAATTGAAGTTTCTTTTGCTTCCTTTGATGTGATAAAACACAATAATGATGATTTGGAGTCGAAAAGTTGATTGAGAATTAAAAAAAGGGTTTTGGGTTATATAAGTGATATGGAGTGTGGGAGAGATGATTATGCAACGTGGTTTTACATTTAATTTCCTGCTTGATATTTTTGGAGATGGATTTCCAAAATTGTCACTAGATAGTTAAATAAATCAGCTCAATGAAAAATGTGAAGTAAATGGAGTTCATGGTTTTTTTTGGAGATGTATCTTCGAATACATCCAAGAAAATTTCGCAAATGTATCTTCAGACCAATTTTTTTTGCATAACTGGAATAACTATTTGATTTACAAAAAATAAGACGATCTAAAATGCATTCGAAAATGGATCTTTAAAAATACTTGAGAGCATTTTCAAATTTTCAGCTTTATGAGTCACACCCTAAGACTTAGAAAAGAGATTTTTTTACCCAAATACCCCTAATTTTAAAAAAAAAAATCCCAAAATAACCCTGATTTCAAAAAAAATCTCAAACTACCCCACTTTTAGGAGGAGGCGCCAATCCAATTGGCGTCTCCTCTTAAAATTAGAGAGGAGACGCCAATTGGATTGGCTAGGGCACATGGTGCAGCCAATTCAATTGGTGTCCATGTGTTACTTTTGAGAGAAGGCGCTAATTGGTCTGGCGCCTCAGTGCAAAGTACAATTTTTTTGTTATAAGTAGAGGTGTTGTGTGAATCATTTTTCCACGTCTCATTTCATCATTTTGCAAACATGTTTGGTGTTCGTCGCCGCTATGGAAAGGTGATTTATTCAAGAGACAAACCTCAGATGTTGATGCTCTTCTGGAACATCACTACTTTCGATCAACTGAAGAGGGAGCTGGTTCGTTGGTTAGATGGAAAAATACCAGAAGGGAAAAAAATTAGAAGTATTGAGAGACTCGACAGTATCTTTGGTTAGGTGCGAATGAAAACTGATAAGGATGCTAGGGAAATGGTGTTTGGACGAGATGACATCACTTTGATTGTTGTAATCAGTTAGAAATATTTTGTTTTCAGTTTGCTTATGTTATAATGATGTTTGTTGTGAACCTTGTTGTAACAAAAACTTAATGATATATAAAAATTGAAGGTTACAAAATTCCAATGTTACAAAAAGATTATGACTCAGATGATGCTCCTCGATTGGGACAGTTGTTCTTATTGTGTCCCGGTTGACGACAGATACTACATAATCTTATCATTTTACTTGTCGTATCCATTTATGTTCTGATATGTGTGCTGTTTAGTCGTCCTTTTTTCTTTCTACACATCTCGTCGTTGTGTCAAACTATGTCACCTTCATATGGAGACCAGTATTCCTCCATTGGTAACACCGAGAAGCTTTTGTTATAGACATTCATGACGGTAATGGCCTTGTAAACATCAGATAGATGGTTGTAAGCGTCCTGGAGAGTATGTGCGCATGCTGCAATGATATGGGAGCAAGGAATGCGGAAGGCCTGGAATTTTCCACAGTCGCACCAACTTTTGTTTAGTTTGACAGCATAGGCTAAATTTGGTTTCCCCTCATTGTGGTCAATTGTTTCCTGCAAGCTGAAATTTTGCCTATGACGGTCAAAGACTGTTACCGCGTGTGTGCTATCTTTAATGCTCTCCTCTTTCATCACTTTCATGCAACACTCACTGAATATTTGCCCAGACATTAACACTGCACTCCATCTTTTACCTCTGGTTGCGAAGGTAGAAGTCAACCTATAATAGGTTGATCTTACCAAGGCGGTTATTGGCAGATTTCTAATGCCTTTGAATACGCCGTTCATGCATTCCACAAGGTTTGTTGTCATGTGGCCCCATCGACAGCCTCCGTCAAATGCCCTTGTCCATTGCTCTACTGGTATGTTATTCATCCATCTTCATTAGATAGTCTAATTTCATCACGGTAATATTGAAATGACGGTTGAGTTAAAGCATACCCAGCATTCACCACTTTCTTGCGAAGGTTCTTATCTTTTATTACACGCATGAAGTTTTGTGCGAATGGTCTAATGCAATAGACATGGGTAGAAGGAGGATCATGTCATCCGTTGTCATGGTTATTGTAAGCACTCTCAATGGCAGCATGTCTATCAGAAATTAAACAAAGATTGGCTTGTGGAGCCACATGTGTTCTGATATGTCGAAGAAAGAAACCCCAACCACCAGCAGTTTCACCTTCAACCAGAGCAAAGGCAATGGGAAAGACATTGTTGTTGTCGTCTTGTGCAACCGCCATAAGCAAAGTACCCTTGTATTTGCCGTATAACCATGTTCCATCAATTTGAATAATAGGTTTGCAAAATGTAAAACCTTTGATGCATGGGCCAAACGCCCAAAAGAGGCGGTGAAAGATTCTATTTTCAGTAACACAGGTTCCGTCTGGCGTCATTGCTAACAATGTCTCCATAATTGCAATATTTCGTGGCACATATGTTTTTAGTGGCCGTAAAAACCGTGGCAATTATTTGTATGAATCCTCCCAGTTGCCGAATACCTTTTCAACAGCCTTTGTCCTCGCAAACCACGCTTTCTTGTAAGATGGAGTATAATTATATCTTGTTCTGATATGAGATATAATTATACTCACCTTGATTGATGGGTCTTTTTTAACAAGCGGCAAAATGTCTTGACATATCAATGCAGCGCTTAATTTACGGTGATCTTGTTCAACGTTAGTTGCAATGCAACTGTGAGGTGGGTCTATTGAAGTTATCTCCCAAGAGTCGCTTTTCTTTTTGTGAGACGTAGCCAACCGAAACTTACAAAGGATGTTACGACATTTGATGACATACCATCTTGAATCAGTGCGTTTCACTGTGAAATCAGCAGAGTTATTCATGTGAAATTTTTTGATAGCTCGCGCACATTCTTCTTTAGTGCAGAACATGTCTCCCACCTTTAACTCGCCTTCTAATCGTCGATACGGGTTATAAAAAACATTGTTTGATGTTTCATCATCATGCAGATCCATGTTTGTCATATGTTGAGGCGGATTGTAGATATGACTTGGAGGTAATGGAGATGGTTGATCATCATCTTTAATGTTTTTGTTCAACATTTCATCGACCTGTGTCTCGGTCTCTTCTTCTTCTTCATCAACGACGTTGACTTCTGCTTCTACTTCTGGGTCGACGTCGTCTGAGTATTGTGAATCAAATTCATCAAATTCATCCTGATTAGTTATTTGAGATTGTTGAGATGGTATACTTGGTTGAAGAGTAATATACAACTCAATACAGTTGCAGCCAGAATGTTCGTGACTAACAAACATGTATTCAACATCTTCATCATCCCGTACCTTTAGCGGGAAAAACTTGCATTGATTGTTCTAAAAAAATGGATTTTGATACGTGATCTTTAACACAATACCAGATCCTATGCAGGATTGAATTCGTTTTTTCAAATGCAAGAAATTTGCATTTCTCTTGATCGTAAGTCGAATGGTATCGGTGTTTCGAAAACAAGACCTGTATAACTCAGACTCATATGTCTCACCATTGCAGTGAACATTGACACTATATTTTGGTGAAGATGACATTGTAATATTTCTAGTGCAGATGAAAATTAATTTCTTACTGCAGATGAATGTGTGTTAATTGTTGGATGTTGATAGTAAGACACTTGAATAGGTAAGTGATTTGTCTAACATGCAAGCAAGTCCGAAGTGATGTGTCTAACATGCAAGCAAATCCGAAGTTACGTGTCAAACATGCAAGTTATACGGAAGTGATGTGTCCAGCATGCAAGAGAGAGGAAAGCCATGTGTCACACATCCAAGCCCTAACTCCAAATGAATTGGCACCTCCTTGCAATCCTTGCACATGGGCGCCAGTCCATTTGGCGACATCATGTCTTGCATGCATGCAAACCTCGTAACCAAGCATGCAGAGCTAGATGTGTCATGCATGAGCCTAGGGAGGCGCCAATTTGAATGGCGTTAGCATATAGAAAATGCACATGGGCGTCAATTCATTTGGCTAGCGCATGCAATCACATTTTTCCAAGCTTCCACACTTTTGCATGTCACACCATATAAATAGGCAGGTGACTAACATTTCTTCCACACCATCACTCATTACTGATTTGTTAGATGATAACTCAAGAGGCCAAGATATACTCATTTCACGCCTTAAGTCATACTATAATAGTTTACATTTAGATGAGCATTCTACGGAAGAGGCTCGAATAATAAAAACTAGGTGTTACATTATGCTTTTAATTGGTTCTTTTTTATTTCCCGAAGGTAGTGGTTCTAGTATGCATGTTATGTATTTACCTGTACTAAGACATGTAGATAGAATATGAAGTTACAGTTGGGGATCCGCTTGTCTGGCCTATCTTTATAGCTCTTTGTGTAAAAATTCACACAAAGACACATCTACCTTTTCTGGATGTGCGGTTTTGCTCCAAGCATGGGGTTGGTCAAGACTACCGTCCCTAGCGCCCGTCAACAACAACCCTTTCACATTCTCGTATGCACAATAGTAAGTTGTTTAAAATGTTATATATTTACTTACTTTATTGATTATTATCTCTAACTAATATTTCTACCTTTATGGTGCAGATGGTCGGCTCGTGGTATGAGTTATAACAGATGTCCTAGACATTGTATTACCCAGTATCGCAATCTCTTTGATCACTTTCGACCGACAGATGTATGGATAATAACCTAATTATTTCGTAATAATTTGTTAATTTCTTCTACCAAGTTTATAATCTAACATACGTTCACATTTCAGTTCATTTGGCGTCCATACCTAAATTTGGATCATGACCACGAAATCAACGAAGAAGACGCAGTCGTATGGACTGCATGCACACCGATCATAAGATTCACAACTGTAGAGATGCACAACAGTGATCGTGTGAAATTGAAGTTCGGTATGCTTCAACACATCCTAGATCCCCCAGCAAACCTAGGAGAATGGCATCTGCGCAAAGTTAACGACCAATGGAACTTCAACCCATGTCAAAGCTTCGCTAGATCTGAGTGTCACAAATGGAAGCACCGCCATGACCATGTCTTAACTGACGCAGTGATGCCAAATGAAGAAAAACCAAGTCGTACTTATATGGCTTGGTACAGATCGGTTGGTTTTGAGTTCATCGTCGAGAATATGTACCTATACGACTCACGCCAACAAACTTACACACCAGACGCCTCAACATCTAACCCCTAACAACATTGACAGATCGGTTACACACAACCCCATATCCGTCAAACTTTCCGTTCCACAAACACACAAACGTACAACCCTAACATGCCATACACCCAACCACAATACCAAGAGCATACCCCGTACCACCACCAACAAATAGATCATCAACCAAAGACCCAACATCGCTTCGCACCTACACATCACCCTACCAAAGTCGCCTTAGCCAGAACACTCAACGATCATTTAACACCAACTGCCCTTCCTCCTACCATAGTCAAGAAGCTCAAACCTCACAAAACTGAAACCTTCAACAACCCTATCTCTACCAAACACCACAGCAATCTTTCCAACCTTTCCTTGATGCATCGTTCACACCAATGTCTCTCTTCAACCGTCCCGGTCACCCACCAACAAGTCAAACACAACCCAACTACTTTGGCATGGGTCATGAACTCGGTTATGGCGGTACACCTTCGATGCATACTCAAGACTACGATGATTTGTTTGAATATCTCAACAGGTCATCTCCTGCAGTTAGTAGTGATGTTCCTGGACCCTCAGATGGTCAAACACCAGTGGTGAATCATCAACGTGGATTAGGGTCACGGGTTCGGGTAGCTAGGAGATGTGGGACCGGAGGTCGGTTTAGGTGATCTCTATCATCAACATTAGTCTTTTTGTGTAAACGGGAATTTATATTAATATGAATTTGTCTGATTTCGAAATTACGTATCACGTGGACGTTTTTGAAAAAAATTACAAAATACACTGAGATGTCAATCCAATTGGCACCTCTCTTTAATCCATACACATGGGAACCGATTGAATTGGTTGTACCATGTGCCCTAGCCAATCCAATTGACGTCTCCTCTCTAATTTTAAGATGAGACGCCAATTGGATTGACGTCTCCTCCTAAAAGTGAGATAGTTTGGGTATTTTTTTGAAATGAGAATTTTTTTGGGAATTTTTTTAAAAAACGGGATTATTCTTATAAAAAATTCTAGAAAAGAAATTGCCTACTTTTCTTCCACTCATTTGGCTCATTTTTGTTAAAATGCTCCCGACAGTGTTCCACCAATAGGCAAAATGTAAGTGATTTGAAAATAGCCGCCTGTAAATACATACAATTTAATCGGTAGTCGCAAAGATATCCAATTGAATGAGGATAGGTCCAAATATGTGCGACACTTCGCATAGAGTGAAAATTTAGCCCCTATACTATTTAGAAACAAAAATGTGGGTCAAGATCATTAACATAATAAAATAGAGACCAAAAATATAATTAAGCAAAAACAATTTGTCAATCCCTTGATAATCAAACAAATTCATCAAAAGTACGAACAAACACATACAATTGATTTTCCTTCACCAATCCTCTTATTCATAAGACAGCATATATTGAATTGTTAATTCTCAACTGCCATGAAATTCTCAACTCAGTCAACAAAACTAGTTTGTGTATGATCAAATGGTATCGGAGGACAAGAATCAGCTCAAGTATAAGCTTTAAACTTCCTTGTATTTGATTAGACAGTCATACAACCGTGATCCAAGATATTCTGCAACCTGAGGATGTTTCACCTGTAAGAGAAAAATTACAACAAAGGAAATATCAGAAAATAACATGAACACTTTTCAATTTCTCATATTTTAAGAAGCAAGTTCAAAAATGATACAAAAAAAACATTACCATTGCAATATTGATAGAATCACATTTAAATAGAGCATGGAGATTTGTTTCTATACCGCGACCCTGTCATAAGAAATATGTCAGTCTTTAAACTCACTATGCGCACCAATTTCTGACAAGGTTTAGTGAATAACTATATTGGACTCATTGGAGGATAAGAATTCATACCATCCCTTCTAAAATAACAAGATCTACATCACTGGCAAGGCAATTAAGCTCTTGTGACACCTTTGTAAGATCAATAACCTGCAATCCATAGAACAAAACAACAAAGAAGCATGCAATCATGTAATCATCATACATGTCAGTGATTTGACAGTATAGGCCATAAAATGAAAGGAAACCAGAATTTTCCTAATATAACAAACAAAATATTTCTGATAAAAGCCTTACAGGTAAACCATTTCCAGAGTTGGCAATTAAAAGATTTGAAGTGCTGACACCCAAGAGACGACCTTCTTCATCCTTTAACTGGCAACCAACATGGCTGAGTTAGGAAAGGAAACAGGTTTGGTTATATCAAAAATTTGTTGAAATTAATTTGTGTTACCTTTGATACAATTTCAATTAGCTCAGAGTAAGTCACATCATTGATAGAAGGTAAGTCATTAGCAGCCAAAACAACCTGCATTAAAATATTCAAACAACTTACAAAATGGACTATGAAACATGTCTTCTATAAATAAGTGTTAAGTGGATCTAATTTAAAAATCTGAAGCTCCTTATAAAGCAGAATGGATTCCAGGTATTTCAACATATTGATTTATTGTGTTCAATAATAAAAACACTACCATTATCCTCCTCATCCCTACCCCACTGCAAAAACACAATTGCACCAAGAAAAAAAAAAGCCACATAATTTACATGTTTCGACAGTTGTTGCCTCTGTCTATAAACATAGACACTTCAACAAAAGAACATATAACATTGTTTTAGCAATTGGTATCAAACTTCCAGACCATAAAATACAGTTGAAAGAGAAATAAATTAAAGTGTGCAACCTGACTCCCACGCCGAAGGAGCTCCCTTGCAAATGGCAAAACACCTAAAATAATATCTGCACCTGAGTTATCAACAAATATGAGAACCTGCCATGAAAAAGAAAATGATTATGACACTACCCTTGGACAAAAAATTGTCAGAAGACATAAAGGGCTTTATAAGAATTGTATATTTCTTTAGCCATACAACACTTGCCTTCTTCCAGGACTTCTTGCTCCATCTCATTTTGAGAGCGTCAAGGTCATCAACAATCCAAGGTCGAGGGAGAAGATTTTCACAAGTAGTCGAAAACGACATTCCATCCCTAGAGAAAACTTCAGCAAGCTTCAAGAAATTGAGGGAAGAAAAAAAGTAACACATCAACTACAAATACTTAATATATAATCCTCCAAACTATGGCAATGATTGTAGTAAACAACAGTCTTCTAGTAGGCAAATAAACTCATTTTGATGTAAAGTTCCCGTGCAAATTGTCTGCGAATGGTTGTACTAAAACAGTTCTCCATATAGTTCAGTTAAATTCATACTAACTAGCCTCATTTTCAATTTGTGGGAGTTATTTCACAGCGATTAAGTTCATTTCTTTAATCAATTGTTAGCTACCATTACACCAGAAGTGAACAAATTTACAATAGAAAATCAACCTACCTCAGCAGAACCAAGATCAAATATGTTCCCTGCGAAAATTCCTCTAACTAAATTCTCAAGTCGCTTGCCTTCATCTTCAATGGCATCATTTAGACTAACAACATTCTCAAATAGAGAGATGGCTTTTGCATTCTCTTCATCCTGTTGTATTCAATGTAAAGGAATTACAAATCATGGCCAAAATAACAAACGGAAAGAGCCCGTTTGTTATATATTAAAAAAGTGGTTTATCTTTGTATTTTCAAATTTGATTTTTCTAAGAACTTCAAAAAATGTAAAAGTTGTTTCAAACTCTTTGTTCTAAATTAAAAGAGTGATTTTTACATCCAATAACTTAAATATTCATTATTATAGATTTTAACATCTTGAAAATACATAATTTTCAAAAAGATACATGTCAAAAATGATTTTCATGAAAAGCTATTCAAAATTTAATTGAAATTTTAACATAAAAAAAGTCATAGCTAAAGGATGAAATACATAAATATTTTTTTTAATCAGAAACTATCCTCGAAACTACATGATGATTTATTGATAGTTAGAATAATACTCCATCCCATCTCTTAATGACAATGAAAAGTAATGGTGTTAAATTTCTTCAACTTTGGGCAACAAAAATATGAAGAGTATGCAATTAAATTTTGATATATTCTTGATGCAAGATGTTAAATTACTTCAACCCCAATAATCAGATATTCATACTTTTCTTCCATATTTTAGCTGAATATATTAGCATTTATCACATAGAACAGCAGATTTATTGCTTAAACATGCCTTGATTTTCTTGAAGATATCTCTGAATCCCACTTCTTTAAGGACTTCCTCGCGAAGTCTGCATAGAAGCTAGAACAAAAACACAGAATTAAGAGAAATGAAGAAAAACACAGAGGGGGAAATCAGACATATACCAAACATTTTACTTTTTATTATTTTTCTCTTTTCCATATAATATCAAGTAAAAAACATACAGAGATATCAACAGGGTCGTCATAACTTGCCGGATCTTTCTTCAAATCTTCAAGTATTTTAGCATACCTTTTTGAAACAAACAGACGATGCAATATTGCAATTAACAACAAATTGAACATTATAGGATAAGGGCAGTACACGCCTGATGTCCATAAGAAAGATTATGCTTCCTAATAATTTCAAAACAGCATGCTGATCTTGCTAATAAATAAGATGTAAAAGCATAGGCCTCTAGTGCAAAAAACCTCTCATGGTGAACAAAAGGGGAAGGATGAAATAATGAGTGGTCACCTAACCTTTGAGCAAAAAGTTCGGCTCTACTTGCAGCATCAGGGACAGTGGTATCATTCTCAGCATGCTTCCTATACCAAATCAAAGTTATAAATTGATAAAAACAAGAAACTTTGAATTAATAAAATCCTTGCAATAATATAAGATTCATACTTCGCTAAAACAGAATTTATTCACATCAACCTATTTAATCCTTAGACGTAAGAAAAGGTATATTTGTTGGTTCTATGGTGACTCAAATTATAAGTCATCGCTGCCAAAAAAGGCATTCGAGATATGAATTTCTGAAAGAGAATCGTGAACCACATACACAAAAAAGTTATTTTTAACCAATATAAAGATAGATAAGTTATGAATGAAGATGCACCAATTTCGTTTTGAGAGAAATAAACTTTAAGTGTATGTTCGGTTCCACTTTTGAACACAGCAAAATTGATTTCGCCATGTTTGAATGTTCTCGAGTAAAATTGATTTTGCCTACATAATTGATTTTAAAATGAAGCTAGAATTTGGGGCTTTAGCCTCTAAAATTGATTTTTAGTCTCGAATTTCTTAAACCCACTTTACATAAATGTTTCCAAGAATAGATAATTTTACATTCAACTCACTTTATACAAAATCGATTCATTCAAAATCAACCAATCAGCTAGTAAGAAAGAACATACCTATAGGAGGGGATACCACCGTATAAGAGATTAATCCAAGATAACTCAGTGGGAGTGGGGACAGTTGGATCATCAGAAGGGAACCTCATAGGAATGCTACACGGTTTGTAAGTGTGAGTATCAGTATCATCCATCAACAAAGAGAATCTTACCAGCTGTAATCTACTACTCTCCATTACTTCTTCTGAAATAGATAGGTAGAATCCAATTAACAAAAGGCTACAAATAATACAACAGAATATTACTTTCAGTGTGGCTTTTTATCAAACAGTACGCATGCATACCTACAAAATGTATAATTATGAAAGTAATATAATTTAACCATGATAACTATATAAATTAAATTCAGGGAACTCTGTTACCTTGTGATTTGAAGTCTGGTGATTGATTGAAGGAGAGAGAATTAACCCTGCAAGAAACAGCACGTGAATGGAAGGACAATAATGAAGATGATGCAAAAATATTCGAAGCGCTGAACCTATGACTTTTAATTGGTGTTGGTGATACTATAAATGGTTTCAGTATCATCATTGAAGTGAAGCTGTTGCTAGTTGCTACTATCAAGTTGTGTTAAGAAATAAAGTCTAGGTTAAAAGTGTCGTTGAATATTGAAAATAGGATATTTAATTATTATTTTTGTCACATACCTCTGGAGTTTGATTATGGAACGTTATTTTTCGTAGCATTCACTAAGGTTCTTAGGAAGCCACCCACGCTGGAAATTCAACTCCCTGCCTTTGTGGAAAAATTCTCTACAGTGCTATTTTCACTAGAGCTGATGCACTTCATATCTGTACCTTTAAAATCTTAGATCCAATTATTTATTTATATTTTATGTGGCTAAAATTTCACAGGACAAACTATTAACCGGAGACAATATATCCACTTGCTTTTGCCCATTGTTTTTAGTAGAACAAAAGAAACTATTAGAAAAATGATAACGAGTGTCGCATGACCAATCTTTTAAGACTTTAAAATAGCAAGTCTTTTTTTTTAAATATACATATTTAATTTATTGGAAATTGAAATAATTAGTTTTTCTATAAAAAAAAATGAAATTTATAGACTGTCCATGAGACATTAGTTACTCAGAATATATATATATATATATATATATATATATATATATATATATATATATATATATATATATATATATATATATATATATATTACGATGATAATAATACTAATTCATTCATCCTTAAATATAAAGTTCAATAAAGAGTGAGAAAAAATGGTTCTGCTAGGGCAAAATTCTGAGAACAATGGAGAGGTAACAATGAGCAGCACGATCTAAAGGCGAGCAATACGAAGAAAACCAAGGGTGGATAAGATAGCTTTTCACCACATTCTTCGTTATCCAAAGACCGCATTGATATTTTGGGGGGTGGAGTGGACGAATCAAATGAGGGAGAATCGAATGGAGTCTCTGCACACGTAGGAGTAAAATCCTTCAAAGATATGGTGGTGGGGATAGAGAATCAGAAGTTAGCAGATGGAGATATGGAGGATGAAATGATAGATCTGAATGGTATAACGGTAGAAGAGCACACTAACGAAAAATATGAGTGTTCGGAGTTTATTCTTTCCAAACTTGATGAGAAAAGAATATTTAAACCATGGAGAAGAGGAATTATTGTGAAGCTGCTAAGGAGAAGAATTGGATACAAAGCTTTGGTGACATGATTAAAACAAATGTGGGTGAGGAAATGGGTGATTAATATCATTGATCTGGGAAATGATTATTATCTCGTCATATTCTCACATGATGATGATCATAACGTTGGGCTCATAGATAAACCATGGTTTATCTATGATCATTATTTGACAGTTAAGGAGTGGAGTCTCAATTTCCATCTGGCGAGTGAAACGATAGAGAAAGTTCCAGTGTGGGTGTGCATGGTCGGATTACCAATAAAATATTATGACTCTCGAGTTTTAACGATCATTGGAAATCAAGTTGGCAAAACTATCAAAGTGGATAAGAATACCTTGATGTAGGAGCGGGGGAAATACGCTCGATTATGCGTTGAAGTTGATCGTGCAGAATCTCAGTAGAGGTGGATAGGAAGTTAAAGACGTGCAGAATCTCAGTAGAGATGGATAGGAAGTTAAGCAATCAATGGCGAGAAAGACAAAAAAAAAAGCATCGGATGGCCACATGTATTAAAAGTAGGGGTGACAAACGTGCACGATCATCCCGTTTAAGCCCACCCAACAAAAGTCCACAAAAAACGCGGTTGAGACAGGGTGGGCTTTGTTGATGGTACGAGCCTAAAATCTTGTCCCGCCTCACAAAAAAAGAATGTAGAGCGGGTGGGCCCGCGGGCATTGCACCTTTTAAGCCTAAAAAATGAAATTGTTATGTGAATGTTCGCGCTTGCAAAAAAAATGGGACAGAGCGGGGCGGACATATTAGTGGGTGCGGGTCTAAGATCTTAACTCATCTTGCAAAAATATGCAAGAAAAACAAACATGTCTGACGGACTGGGCCCGTTTTGCCACCCCTAGTTAAAAGCTTTACCTTTAAAGGGGAATATGTGGGACAATAAAAGATACCAAATTAGAATGTTACAGGATTACTTGAGGAAATCAATATGGAGAAAAATATTGTTTCAGTTACATAACTTAAAGCAGAATGAGAAATATGCATGCACAAAAAAGTCAACAATTGACCAATGGTAGAACAGAGAAGGAAGACATGAGAGTTGAACTCAACATAGAAGAAGTAGAGCTAAATGTTCCATGTTCACCTAATGGGGGAGACAAAGCTCAAGATAATAAAAGAGACACAGATGATGGAAAAGAGGTGAATGTCTTGAATGAGGAAGAAAGTAGAGAAGCAAGTGATCCAGAAGTGTTGAGTTTTTGTGACTCTGTTATGGAAGTGGTGCATGAGACACCATATGACAATTAGTTGTTACTTTTGTCAGGAGTGGTTCTTTTTTGCTCAATATTAATTATGATGAGTAAAAATATGAATATTTTTGTTTGGAACTATAGAGGAGCAGCTAGTTCTGTATTTTATAGATATTGCAAACAACATAAAGATGAAAAACCCTAGCATGCTAGTGGTTGTAGAAACCTTGTGTGATCCATTGGAGTTGAGGAAGACATTTGAAAAACTTGATTTTGGTGGCTTTCTTTTTACAAAAGTTAATGGATATGCTGGAGGAATAGTGATAATATGGAAAATGGAAGATATAAGTGTTACCTTGTAGAGTATGAAGTTTCATTATATGCATATTAAAGTACAGTTTAATGAAGGAAATGTGTGGTACTTATCATCTATTTATGGTATCCCTAATATGGAGAATAGGATACTATTATGGGAAGAACTAAAAGCTATAAATTCCACTAAGTTTGTTACTTCGCGTGTTTGAATTTGAATAAATTCGTTGGCAACTTCTGATTGGTTCATTAACGTGTGCGTTTCATTTAATGTTGTGTTTTTATATTTTATTTGCTAAGCGTATTCTTTGACACTACAAGGTGTTTGGCCAAGTGGATGGGGGTTGACCCCATGAGCCCAAGGTTAGGGGTTCAACCCCTAGCGTCCTCACTTTCTTTTTCTTTCCTTTCTTTTATTTCCCTTTTTCTTATTTTTAAACTATTTTCTTTCATTTTGATTTTATTTTTTTACCTCTTATTTTTATTCTGATCAAACTAATTTTGTGAACATACCTTCATTATTTTTTCCCTTTTATTTTATTTCACCCTTGGTTTATTTTATTTTGACTTATTTTGTTGATTTTTCATGTCTTGATTGATGATGGTTAATGAGGTCTATTTGGTCATGACTTTGGATTTTTTAGGGTTGATAAAACCTCCAATGCTTCAAATCTATCAATGAATGATCAATGGATCATTCATGAAACTTTGAGGCATTGATAGGTTGCCTCTATTTAACCATACTCAAGTCATTTGATGCATAGATTAAGCCATTTGTTGTGATTCGAACTTGTCAATCCATTTGAGTTGTTTTGTTTCCATTGACTACTAACCCTCTAACACTTGTGATCCCATTTTAACTTGTATATAAATCAATCATTAATCAACTATTAACTTGTAATTATTGAGTGATACAATCTTCTATTTGTCAAATCATTGATAGATGGACTTGGGATTGTATAACTTTCATTGTTTTAAATCTATTCTTAGATGATCATAAATCATCTTCAATACTTTTCATCAATGATAAGTTATCCCTTGATGCGCCATATTTTGAGTCCTTTGACCTATGGATAGATAATCCTCAAATGTTTACCTTGTACATTTAACTAACTACTAACTTTGATATTGTTAACCATTGTTATTATTAATCTTGTTATTATTATCTTGTGATTTACTTTATGTCAACCATATTGGATTGAAATTTACTTCCAATTACCCATTATCATCATCATTGTATATACTCCTCATGCATGTTTATTATTGTTATTTACTCTTTGTCATCATACAATCAAAAACAACAAAAACATGATAAAATTATAAGACAAAAAAGATAGATTCATCTGTAACCAATCGTTGGACTTATAGGATTTCATTTAGGACCCTTGCTTGGATACCTTTCCTTAACCCTTTTACACTTTTCCTTAACTTGGATTTCATCTATAACTTGCAATCTTTCATTGTAAGAATGGCATCATGGCACTATCCTAGGGATACATGATTGTAAGACTATTATCCACTTGTTAGCTTATGTCACATTTGCACACATAAGGCTTTCTCTTGGGCTACCTTACAATGAGACCATTTACTTTCTTTCTTGGTTACCATGTAAATATTCATGTACGTCGCAATTTCAAAATCAAAGCAATAAACCCTTGATCCAACATCAAGTGGCATTTTCATAATCAAACTCAAAAAACGATAAAAATATTATTAGTATTGTGCGCCACGGGCCTTAAGTGATGGGGAATGAGTAAGGATGGATCTCTCCTACCCTTACTCTAGTTATTTTGGACACAAGACGCTTGGCTTGTTTGTCTAGAATATTCACCTTCGCTCCTAGACTTTAGTGCAATCTAATCACAAATAACCTTTTCATAAACCCTTCTTTAAGGTAAAATCAACACAATCCATCAAACTCATTTTTGCGCCTTAGGGCATCACACTGAAAACCTTTTTCTCAAAGGTAAAATCAACCAACCCACAAACATTTTCTACTATGAACTACAGAGCTCTGATTCTTCATCGCCTGATAAATGATACGTAGGCACAAGGGCCTCAATCCTTGGCGAGCACAATAATAAAAAACTCAAAGTCTCATTCTTTAACACTTTGTAAATAAATAATAAAGATATAAATTTTTATAAATAAATACTCAGGCACGCAGACAATTTAATTGGTTCCCATGGAGTATCATGGACGTGAGGGGTGTTAATATCTTCCCCTTGCGTAATCGAATTTCGAACTCAATCTTGGTTGCAAGACCAATCCATGTCCATATATACGTGCACTTCCTTGTGCATTCACTTTCTTAAGGGTTTTATCGACTATTTTCCCTTTCCTCTTAGGAGTAAATAAAATTTGGTAACGACTCTGTGTTTGCCTTTTTCTTTTAGTAGGCATTCCTTTTAAACGATCGGTATGGTTGTTCCCGAAACCTCGGTAGCGACAACTTAGACTAATGAAATGAATAGAAATCCAACGCTACAAGTATAAGACCCAAGACAATTTGAATGAGTAATGAAGTGAATGTGTCATACCCCAAAATTTGCCCACTAATCTTATAAAACATTTCTCGAAGCACTCCGACTTATTCTGCAAGGCACTGACCTTAAAGGAACAAAAGGCCAGCTCACAACGGACCCACTCCAGAAAAAGGCCCAAACTAGCTCGCTCGCTAGGCGAGCAATTCCTTCGCCTAGCGAACCCCTCGTTATGACACTCGCCCCAGCGAAGCACCAGATCCAGTAAAAGCCCAAACTAGCTTGCTCGCTAGGCGAGCAACTCCTTCGCCTAGCGAAGCTTGCGAATATCAGAATTTCTGGGCTTCATTCTGAGCCCATTAGGTCACAACAAGAACATTATAAATAGCCAAGCTTCAGTCAGGAAAGAGGAGGACGAAAACAGACGAAGACGGACGGAAACCCTGGCACAGAAACCCTGGAGACCAGCTTAAGGAATTCCGAGTAAAGAAACCCTAAAGGCTGCTCATCCGCTCCGAAGCTACCGCCGCCCAATTCCATCCAATACCAAGAGTGGTCAGTCCCTTCAACCTCGCAGCTCGGTTGCAAACAGGTTGGCGTATCTCTAATGTTTTATGCTTTTAATCGATAATCTCTACATACATAAGACATCATGATTAAATTTCCGGATATGTAATTTGATTTCACATGCGAACTTAAATATGCTTGAATATCCTGAATGTTTATCCATGATATTCCTGTAATTCAATGCCGCAAAGTTCAGGGTTCCGGAGATCATGCTGTCATCAAATTCAAAACCAGCAGCCGCTCGCTAGCACATCGCTAAGCGAGCTTGTAGCGAGCACTCGCTAAGCCTTCGCTAGGCGAAGCAGGAGCGAACGAGACAGTGGCTGTTTTGTTTCTTTTCTGTTCTGCCTTATGTTTGTCTAATCAAGCTTCATTATAATTCTGCATTATTTGGCCTGACTTTATGACTGTTGTGTTTATTTTGTGGTGCAATTTTCAATTGTACTTTACCTCGGTGCTCTAACCCGTGTGCTGAATTGTGTAAAGGTTTACATATTCCCGAGGAAATGGCCGGCTAGGTATTCCACCTTATGTGTGGGATATCCCTATGGAGATGGATTCTGAATTACTTGATTTTAATGTGGAGATTCATCCTAAATTCTCTAGTTGATTTTAATGTATTGATTTCATCGATGTTAATGTGGACCTAATTACCTAATTGATTACGGCTATATAATTAATTGTAAAACTTTGCCTTTTAATAAGTGATCTTGGACCTCTCTTTTGTTACCCTACGATTACGGTATTATGGTCATGTCCCACGAATATGGGGATACACTTAGCAAAGACCCTTCGGTTAAATCATCATAGTCCCTCGAATGTTGCCTTTGTCCCTCGATGACCCTTCGGTGTAGCCTACGGTTAAATGATGATAGTCCCTTCGAATGCTAAGGTATCCTCACAGCTGTTGCCTTCAATGACCAATTGATGATCCTACGATGACCCTTTTACATCCAAAGGATAAAACTACTTATTTCCCAATAATAAGGACGGTTTTACCCTCACGAGGATAGGAAATGCCCATCAAGACCTTGGGTAGGTATAACTCTTAATTGCTTACTCACAATGTAAAAATACTTTTCACACTTCACAAATACTAGAAAATCACCACTTGGTATATATTCATACTAGAATCATTACTGAGTTATATTTTTCTAAACCATTTTCAAAACTAAACGAGATAACCACTTTGTATACATTCATACGAGAATCATTACAAAGTTAAATTCTCTTTTTCAAAATATTTTCTAAACAATTCACGAACACTTTTTCAGACAAGAAAAAATAATATAAGTGATCAAGCAATTAAGAGCCCATGGATAACCATGGATACAAAGGGTGCTAACACCTTCCCTTTGTATAATGT
The DNA here is from genome assembly GCF_024323335.1 of Lathyrus oleraceus. Lineage (NCBI taxonomy): Eukaryota > Viridiplantae > Streptophyta > Magnoliopsida > Fabales > Fabaceae > Lathyrus > Lathyrus oleraceus. The sequence continues at coordinate 293,119,431 of NC_066584.1, forward strand.
ACCTCCCGAACCCAAAATCTAATTAAGGTTTTTCCTGTTCTTTTCCACCTGTCCTTATTGGATAAAAGAAAAGTCGGTGGCGACTCTTGCTATCCGCGACATTGCGATTAAAAGCAAAACACATAAAGTCAGTTCACCATATGACAGAACTGGCGACTCTGCTGGGGATCCTTAAAAAGAGAGGTTACCTTAAAAACAAGATCACTTATTTAAATTGTCTGATTTACTTTTAAGGGATTGCTTGGGTATGTTATGCTTGAGTGAAAGATCCCACACCCGGATCTAGTGTACCTTAGGTAAGTAGCAATAGATCATCGCGACTATCTGGCGTATACCGGAATGGTCAAAATGATGGCTACGGTTAATGTGACACTTTGGATGTCCTGATGTTCCTCATGTTTACTTGAGGAAAAATTTGGCATTCGCGTGGTGTCATCAAAGCATTAACCAGACCTTTAGAACCCTAATTGACTCATCCTAGCCATTAGAAAGTAGTGAGGTAACTGATTTCGGTTCCGACTGGGGTTGGTTGATACTCGATACTACACTCTTTGAGATTGGACTTTAGGGAAGCTTCGGTCAACCACTTGGTGTTGCACTGAAGTGGACTTAAAGAAAGGTCAATGATTTGAGATCCTTCTAGAACCCGGTTACTATTCTAGGACAGGTTGAACCAACAAAACTTCAGTGGGGAGGGTACTTACCTATGGAACTCATGCAAGCCTCAAAACTTAGGAATGATTGTTGTGTGACTTGCTTGTGCGTGTTATTTACTTAACATCATAACATCATAGCATCATAACATCATAACATCACGGCATTGTACTAACCATTTCAAGGGCTTAGGGATTTAGCTTTGCTCTGTTAAACAGGTTATGGCTCCCAGGAAGACTATCCGGATTAATCTTGTAGCAATCTCTCCTCAACTCAAGGATTTAGTGTCAGAACTTCCCGATCATGCTCAGTTCATCAAGAGACATGGTTCTATCCTCAAGTTGGTTACCATTGGTTTCAAAGAGGATATGATGAGGGTCCTATTCCAGTTCTTCGATCCTAAACATCATTGCTTCACATTCCCAGATTATCAGTTGGTACCCACATTAGAAGAATTCTCCAGGATGCTTGGGATACCTATTCTTGATCGGACACCTTTCAGTGGTTTAGAAAAGATTCCGAAGTATGAAGAAGTTGCCGCAGCTTTACACATGACAAAGTCCGACATTGAAACTAATTGGGTAACAAGAAGTGGAGTTAAGGGTTTACTTGCCAAATTTTTGATAAATAAGGCCCGAGAATTCCTAAAAATTATGGATGTCCATGCTTTCGAGGATGTTCTAGCATTACTAATCTATGGTTTGGTGTTATTTCCTAACCCAGACCAATTCGTAGATATGAATGCTATTAAGATATTTCTCACTCATAACCCTGTGCCTACCTTGCTTGGAGACATTCTGCATTCCCTTCACACTCGTACTATGAAAAAGCAAGGGACTCTCATGTGCTGCATATCTCTATTGTCTAGGTGGTTTATTTCACACCTTCCTCAATCAGTCTTGAAGAATGAGCAAAATCTGAAATGGTCTCAAAGGATAATGTCACTCTCCCATTCAGACATCCGTTGGTGTCCTCATCTCGAAGGAAATGTTACCCTCATTGACCGTTGTGGAGAATTCTCTAATGTACCACTCCTGGGGATAAGAGGAGGTATTACTTATAACCCAGCTTTAGCCCTACGCCAGTTTGGTTATGCTCGAAGAGATGGTCCACATGAAATAATTATCCAGGGCACTGTGTTTGACTATGACAATGATTCCCAAGGTCTCCGTCAAAGATTTGTACGAGCTTGGGGCATGGTGAAAAGAAGCACTTTAGGACAAAAAAACTCTATTCCTATGGAACCTTATCTCAGATGGGTACGAGCCAGAGCTCGTGAACTTGTCATGCCATACCTTGCAGTCGGACCGCTGATTATTGAACCAGAAGTTGAAGGAGGTACTTCTCAGATCATTCCTTATCCAGATATGCCTACCGATGTTGAGGAATTGAGGAGATCCTGGACCCAGTTGAGAGAGGAAAGGGATACTTTCGAAATTCAGTTCAATGCAGAAAAGAAGAAAGTACTAGAGCTCACCAGCCAGCTTAATGAGGAGCGAAGACTCAATGCATATCTTCGCCCAAAAAGAAGCCGTCCCTGGGAGACTTGAGCTTTTGTTGTATTTTACTTTTTGTAATGAACATTGATTAAAGAAATTATTAATAAAAGTTCCCCTCTTTTGGGTGGTTTACGCAAAGTTAAATTCCAAAAGTCCTTGAAAACATTTCATACATTGCATTGCATAACATAACATTGCATAACAGGTATTCTAAAAGATCAATGTTCTCACGGTCTTCATTGCAAACAGAAAAATGGACCTCGAACAAACTGTCAAAGATCTCCAGACTCAGAATGCTCAATTCCAGGAGTTGATCCTGAGCTTATCCAAAGGGCAGGAGGAATTGAAGGCTCTTTTGCTCGAAAAGAAGAAAGACAAGAAAGCTGTGAGTTACATCAACACGGGAAGAAGGCTTAAAAGACAGGCTGCGGGAGTCAAGTTTGGAATTCCGAATGGTCCAGAAGAGGAGACGGAGAATGATTCAGAGGAGGAGAATGTTGATTTCTCCAACCCTGAGGATGACGATGAAGATTATGAAGGTGAACAATACTCTCCAAGAGATGATAAGTACAAGTTGCTGGAAGAACGTATGCTAGCCATGAAGGGTCAGAAGGCGCCCGGTCTGGATTTCGAAAGTTTGGGTCTGGTCTCCGATGTGACCATTCCTCGCAAATTCAAGATCCCCACTTTCACTAAGTACGATGGTGCGTCCTGTCCTCAGATGCATCTGAGAGCTTATGTGAGAAAGATTCAGCCGCATACCACTGATAGGAAGCTATGGATCCATTTCTTCCAAGAGAGTCTGTCTGGCACACAGTTGGAATGGTATTATCAGCTCGAGAGCTCTGACATCCGCACCTGGACTGATTTAGCAACAGCTTTCTATAAACAGTACCAGTATAACTCTAAACTAGCGCCTACTCGGCTACAGTTGCAGAATATGACTATGGGATCCAAAGAAAGCTTCAAAGAATATGCTCAGAAATGGAGAGATTTGGTTGGCAGAGTCAAACCCCCTATGACTGACCGAGAATTAGTGGACATGTTCATGAGCACACTGACTGGCCCATTCTACAGCCATCTACTGGGAAGTTCTTCATCAGGTTTCACTGAACTTATACTGACAGGTGAACGTGTTGAAAGCGGCATTCGAAGTGGAAAGATACAGGCGACTACCTCTGCAAGCACCAAGAGGTCCTATCAGGGGAGGAATGAATTAAATGCTGTGTACGGTCAAAAGGGTCGTAACAAGAAAAATCGTGACCATACCATTGGAGCGGTTACGATTGCAGCACCGCCATCTCAAAACTTCCAGCCCAAACAAGACAAGCCAAGAAGGCAGTTTACCAGGATCAATATGACCTTGGCACAGGCACTGCAGGGAATGCTAAAGGCAAATTTGATCACCCTCAGAGATCCTCCTACGAATCCCAACACTACTTCTTCTCGTTATAATCCCAATGCCAGGTGCGCATATCACTCCGATAGCCCCGGGCATGATACAAACGATTGTTGGTCGTTGAAGAATAAGATTCAGGATATGATCGACGCTGGTGAAATTGAATTTGAGCCTCCGGAGACTCCTAATGTCATCACTGCACCTATGCCTAACCATGACAAGACTGTTAATGTTGTGGATGACAACTCTCACATTTCTAATGTAGCTGATTTAACATCTCCTCTCCTGATCATCAAGAAGAATTTATTGCAGGCTGGTTTATTTCCAGGTTGTGCTGAAAATTGCGATCGCTGTATACTCCGACCCAATGAGTGCTTGAAGTTGAGGAATGGTATTCAACGGCTGATGGATGATCGCACAATTCTCTTCGAAACGGTTCCTAAGGTGGAAAACCTTACTGAAGAAATATCTGTGATTGCTAGGTCCAAAGTTCCAGTGAAGATTACCGCTACTAGAGCGCCTGTGAAGATTACTGCTGAGCCCAAGGTGGCTCCCCTAATCATTACTGCGCCTGGCCCAGTACCGTATTCCTCCAGCAAAGCCATTCCGTGGAATTATGGAGGTGATGTTTACATCCATGGCGTAAAGCAAGTTGGTAATTCTGCTAATCCTAATGACATTGTTGGGACTAGTAAAGTTACTCAAAGTGGAAGGATCTTCTCTCCAGAAATCTCACCTCCCGTCCCTGAAACTCGAGGCGAGGAACCAGTCAACCCTTCTCAGTCAAAAACACCGGTCGAAGTTACTGCTGAAGATGTTGCCAAGCAGGAAGTGGAGGAAATGCTGAAAATCATCCGTAAGAGTGATTTTGATGTGGTAGAACAGCTGGGGCATACCCCGTCTAAAATTTCGATGTTATCCTTGTTGTTATCTTCTGAATCTCATGCCAATGCATTGATCAAATTCTTGAAGACCGCTCATGTACCTCAGGAGACATCTGTCGATCAGTTCAAGAACTATGTTGCTAACCTGACTGTTGACAATGGCCTAGGTTTTTCCAATGCTGACCTGACACCAGCAGGGAAGAATCACAATAAAGCTCTGCATATCTCCATTGAGTGTAAGGGGTTCACCTTGTCTCATGTGTTGATCGATAATGGCTCTTCTTTGAATGTGCTGCCGAAAGCCGTGCTCGATAAACTTGACTGCAAGAGCATTGAACTGAAGCCTAGTGACACTGTGGTGCGTGCGTATGACGGTGCGAAAAGTGTTGTCCATGGTGAAGTGGTTCTCCCTATCAAGATAGGACCTCAAGTCTTCAACACTACCTTTCATGTAATGAACATTCGTCCCGCCTATTCCTGCTTGCTGGGACGCCCTTGGATTCACGGGGCAAGTGCCGTAGCTTCATCTCTCCATCAAAAGCTGAAGTATCCAATAGAGGGTAAAATCGTCACTGTGTGTGGAGAAGAAGAGTATATTGTCAGTAGTGTGCAGGCCTTCAGATACGTCGAGATGGATGGCGAGTTCGTCGAGACTCCTTCTCAGTCATTTGAAGTGGTCCCTCCGCCCAGTCCTGTCCTTAAGCCGACTCCCCTTGTGCCCAAGGTTATTCATGCTCCTCCTGCCATGATTTCTCTGAAGGACGCTCAAGCCGTGGTTGAAAATGGTGGTCGTACTGGTTGGGGTCAACTGATCAACGTACCGTACAAGTCTGACAAGTGTGGTCTGGGATTTAACTCTGAAAGGATGGTCAAAGATCAGGTTAATGCTGTAGAAGATGCTGATAGCGATTGCGACCTGGATAGCTGGATTTTCCCAACAATTGGTGACAGACTCAATAATTGGAAGGCTGAAGACACTATCCCGATTTCCTTTAGTCATGAGTAATTGTTATTGTCTATTTTAGTGTTGCATTTTTTTTAATTTTTACAATTGAACTTCTTAAAGCATTGTGTCTATGCCCGGGGCACAATAGCTAATTTGTTAAGGGTTTTGTCATTTTCATAAGCATATTCATATTCAATAAATCAATGGACTTTTTGCATTCAAATATTGCGCTCCTTATCTTTCCTGTCATCTTCCAAAAAAGCTATGTTTTCTTACACACACTCACGTAACGAATTGCAGATCCATACCCACTCTGGATCCTGTCGATAATAGTTCTACTATTGTTCATTATGACTTTGAAAATCCGATCTACCAAGCCGAGGATGGAAGTGAGGAAGATTGTGAAGTACCTGGAGAACTTGCCAGACTGTTACTGCAAGAAGAAAGGACTATACAGCTGCATGAAGAGTCAATCGAAATTGTAAACCTGGGTACTGAAGTGGACAAGAGAGAAGTCAAAATAGGAGCAAGCTTGGAAAACAGTATTAAAGAAAGATTGATTCAGATGTTACATGACTATGTAGAGATTTTTGCTTGGTCTTATGAAGACATGCCAAGATTGGATACTGATATAGTAGTGCATCGTTTGCCAACGAAGGAAGATTGTCGTCCTGTTAAGCAAAAGGTTCGCCGCATGCGTCCTGAAATGTCTGAGAAAATCAAAGCCGAGGTTATGAAACAATTTGATGCAGGTTTTCTGGCTGTTACTTCTTATCCTCAATGGGTTGCCAATGTGGTACCGGTACCGAAGAAGGATGGTAAGGTGCGAATGTGCGTCGATTACAGAGATCTGAATAAAGCGAGTCCCAAAGATGACTTTTCACTCCCGCACATTGATGTTCTAGTAGACAATACCGCTCAACACAAAGTATTCTCCTTCATGGATGGATTCTCGGGTTATAACCAGATTAAGATGGCACCTGAAGACATGGAGAAAACTACGTTTGTGACGCAATGGGGCACTTTCTGTTACAAAGTAATGCCATTCGGTTTAAAGAACGCCGGGGCAACGTACCAGCGTGCTATGGTGGTTTTGTTCCATGATATGATTCATCATGAAATAGAAGTATATGTGGATGACATGATAGCCAGATCTCATACTGAAGAAGAACATCTCGATCATTTGTACAAATTGTTTGAGAGGTTGAAGAAATACAAGCTGAGATTGAACCCGAACAAATGCACCTTTGGAGTAAGATCCGGTAAACTCTTGGGATTTATTGTCAATGGTAAAGGAATTGAGGTTGACCCGGCTAAGGTGAGAGTTATCCAAGAAATGCCGGTGCCCCGTACAGATAAAGAAGTCTGAGGTTTCTTGGGACGTTTGAATTACATCGCCCGGTTTATCTCCTATTTAACTGCCACCTGCAGACCCATCTTCAAACTACTAAGGAAGAATCAAGAGATGATATGGAATGACGAATGTCAAGAAGCTTTTGACAAAATCAAGAAGTATCTCCAGGAACCTCCGATCCTGATACCACCAGTTGAAGGAATACCTCTAATCATGTATTTGACCGTGTTAGAAAATTCAATGGGGTGTGTGTTGGGGCAACATGACGAGTCTGGTCGAAAAGAGCATGCCATATACTACCTTAGCAAAAAGTTTACCGACTGTGAAACAAGATACTCACTGCTCGAGAGAACTTGCTGTGCTTTGGCCTGGGCTGCTCGCCGACTAAGACAGTATATGTTGAATCATACCACTTTGTTGATTTCTAAGATGGATCCCATCAAATACATATTTGAGAAACCTGCCCTCTCCGGAAGAATAGCGAGATGGCAGATGATTTTAACAGAGTATGATATCCAGTATACTACCCAGAAAGTAATCAAAGGAAGCGTGTTAGCCGATCATTTGGCTCATCAAGTAGTGGATGATTACCAATCTATGAATTTTGAGTTCCCAGATGAGGATGTCATGCTTGTTACTGATTATGAAGAACCGGGACCGGATGAAGGACCCGAACCGGGATCCCGATGGACTATGGTTTTCGATGGATCTTCTAATGCGTTGGGTAATGGTGTTGGTGTTGTAATTATTTCTCCCAAGGGTCGTCATACGCCTTTCACTGCTAGACTATGTTTCGACTGTACCAACAATATGGCCGAGTATGAAGCATGTATTTTGGGACTCAGAGCTGCTATAGACCTGAGAATCAAGTTTTTAAGCGTATACGGAGACTCAGCCTTAGTAATCAGTCAGATCAAAGGAGAATGGGACACTAAACATCCGAATCTCATCCCTTATCGAGAGCGGGTGTTGACATTAATCCCATACTTTGAAGAGATTACATTCGAACATATTCCACGAGAGGAGAATCAGTTGGCAGACGCGTTGGCTACCATGTCATCTATGTTCAGAGTCAAATGGGACAATGAAGCTCCTAGGATAACCATTGAACGATTAGAAGAACCAGCATATTGTCATAATACTGAGGGAGTAGAGGAGAGACCTTGGTTCCATGAAGTGAAAGGATATTTAGAAACTCAGGAATACCCTGAAGGGGCATCCGTCAATGACAGAAAGTTCCTGAGGAAGTTCTCCGCTAAATTCTTTTTGAGTAATTGAGTGTTATACAAACGTAATCATGATTCGACTTTGCTTCGCTGTGTGGATAAAAAGGAAGCAGAAAAGATTATGGAAGACATGCATGACAGTATTTTTGGGACTCACCCTAGTGGACATACAATGGCCAAGAAGATTCTGAGATCAGGGTATTATTGGTCTACCATGGAAGTTGATTGCCACCATCATGCCAGAACTTGTCACAAGTGCCAGATCTATGCGGATAAAATACATGTACCTCCTGCTCCATTAAACGTGTTGACGGCCCCTTGGCCCTTTGCAATGTGGGGCATTGATATGATCGGAGAGATCAAACCTACGGCTTCTAATGGACATCGCTTCATCCTTGTTGCTATTGATTACTTTACAAAGTGGGTAGAGGCAGCCTCATTTGCTTCTGTTACCAGGAATGTGGTGGCACGATTCATCAAGAATAATCTCATCTGTCGATACGGCATCCCTGAAAGAGTTATCACTGATAATGGCACTAATTTGAACAACAAGATGATTGCTGAACTCTGCACGCAGTTCAAAATAAAACACCATAACTCTTCTCCGTACCGGCCAAAGATGAACGGTGCCGTGGAAGCTGCTAATAAGAATATCAAGAAGATCATACAAAAGATGACAGTAAAGTACAAAGACTGGCATGAGATGTTACCGTTTGCTCTTCATGGTTATCGCACTTCAGTACGCACTTCGACAGGGGCAACTCCTTTCTCTTTAGTCTACGGAATGGAAGCCGTCTTACCAGTGGAAGTTCAGATTCCCTCTCTAAGAATCATGAAAGAGACAAGCTTAGATGAGGATGAATGGATTCAGACTCGACTCGATCAGATAAATTTGATTGATGAAAAAAGACTCGCGGTTGTTTGTCATGGGCAGATATATCAGAAGCGCATGACCCAGGCATTCAACAAAAAGGTCAAGAGACGAGTGTACCAAATCGGCGACTTAGTTATCAAGCGTATCATTCTACCACAAGGTGATCCCAGGGGCAAATGGACTCCCACATACGAAGGGCCATTTGTAGTTAAGAAGTTATTCTCCGGTGGAGCCATGATACTTGCTACGATGGATGGCGAAGACTTCCCACATCCCGTGAACGCAGACATAGTTAAAAAATACTACGCATAAAAGAGACCCGCTAGGTCGACGTACCTAAGCAAAAGTAAGGGCATCCCGGCGAACCAAAAGGGTTCGGGCAAAAATTAGGGATAAACATATAAAAATGCACACCCGGCAAGTCGAAAACCTGAAAAGGCGGCTTGGGCAAAAAAGGGTATCCTGGTGGACTGAAAACCTGAAAAGGCGGTCCAGGCAAAAATTAGGGATTAAAGCGTATGACTATGTCCCGTTCTCAGTCACCTTCAACCAAGTCAAAGGAACCAAACAAGCCAATCACTTATATCCGACAGCAGGAGATGAGATGCTTGAAGACATAATGACAGTAGTGGAATTAGAATCGATAGGACTTTTTCTGCATAGCTTTCTCTTTGTTGCCTGACAATTTCCTCTTACTAGGATTTCTGTCTTCGTGTACACAAATTGCCTGTTTATAGGCCCTCTTTCAAAATCAATACAATTTTATCTCCAAAAAAGATGCTTTTGTTTTCACTTTTTCTGTTTTGTTTGCGTAAACGTCCATTGATTTAATTTGAATTGATTTATGCATTTGAATATGAGCAATGTTTACCAAAAATGCCTGCCTAGAATAGTAATAGCAATTACTACACGACTTCAGGATCGAGGAGAAGGTCTAATCACGCTTCCAAATGAATCCGTTGCTAATTCGATTCCCCAACAAAAACCAGTTATGCCCCAGAAGAAATTGGCATCACTAGACGAATTAGTCATCTCTTCTATCCCCAGCCAGGCTCTGTCGAATGTTTCTACCATCAGACAGAAATCAAATACCCCCAGCTGAGACAGGGTCATCAATACAAATATCTCCGACCAGAAGACTAGATTTATTTCCCCAGTAGAGTCCCCTGGAAGAACGTTTCAGACGCATAGTGCATTCATTACATCATTTCACAGCATACACACATTGTTCGCATTTATTGTCAAAAGCATAAAACATCTCATGCATCATGACATGGCATGAAGCTAACTTTTATTTTTCAGGTTGATTATCCTCTTGGTACAATCAAAACAAAGGTCCATCCAGACGGACCTCTTTATCAATTACATTCAGGATTCAACTACATCTTTCAGATATACCCCATGTCACCATTCATTCTGACATCCTCCTAACGATGGCATCTATAAGCCCATCCCAGACATTTATTGCAAATACAACATATACAAATACTATCAGATATAGCCTAGCGTACGGTTCATTCTGATTCAGCTCAACATATGACTCCTTCAACTCAGATGCGATCTAACGTATGGTCCATTCTGACCTTCAACAACTCCAATACGGTCTAATGTACGACCCAGTTAGACCTTCATCTCCTCAGATGCTACCTAGTGTACGGTACATTTCTGAAGCGTAGTCTAGCATACGACTACCCCTTTCATCATCAGATCCAGCCTAACGGACGGCTCATTCTGCTCAGAGACGGTCTAGCGTACGACCCATTTGGATGTTCATTCCCTCAGATGCTACCTAGCATACATACATCTCTGAAGTGTAGTCTAGCGTATGACTATCCCTTTCATCCTCAGATGCAGCCTGACATGCCACAACTCCAACACGGTCTAACGTACGACCTATTTGGATCTTCAACTCAGATACGATCTGGCATACGATCCACTCCGATCTCTCATCCCCAGCAAAGTCATCCGCCTAATGAACAACTCACTCTGCTATTCAGATGCGGTCTAGCGTATGATCCATTCTGATCCCTTATCCCCAGCAGTATATAACACACTCCGACTCCCCGGCGAAGTCGACAGCATAATGGAGGACTCACTATACAGTCTAACGTACGACCCGATATGACACCCATGTCTTCGGATATCGCCTAACGTACGACACAATCTGAAGCTCTCATCATCAAACTTCCTGGATGGCATCTTTAAGCCCATCTCCGTCAAGACTAATTGACAAGTGCAAATTTTTGGGGCATTCTAGTGTTCAATAATCTTCCACCTCCAGACCACGAACGGCATACTTGCCATCCTAACTCTCTCGGTTCAAGAATATTGAACAGGGGCAGCTGTCATACCCCAAAATTTGCCCACTAATCTTATAAAACATTTCTCGAAGCACTCCGACTTATTCTGCAAGGCACTGACCTTAAAGGAACAAAAGGCCAGCTCACAACGGACCCACTCCAGAAAAAGGCCCAAACTAGCTCGCTCGCTAGGCGAGCAATTCCTTCGCCTAGCGAACCCCTCGTTATGACACTCGCCCCAGCGAAGCACCAGATCCAGTAAAAGCCCAAACTAGCTTGCTCGCTAGGCGAGCAACTCCTTCGCCTAGCGAAGCTTGCGAATATCAGAATTTCTGGGCTTCATTCTGAGCCCATTAGGTCACAACAAGAACATTATAAATAGCCAAGCTTCAGTCAGGAAAGAGGAGGACGAAAACAGACGAAGACGGACGGAAACCCTGGCACAGAAACCCTGGAGACCAGCTTAAGGAATTCCGAGTAAAGAAACCCTAAAGGCTGCTCATCCGCTCCGAAGCTACCGCCGCCCAATTCCATCCGATACCAAGAGTGGTCAGTCCCTTCAACCTCGCAGCTCGGTTGCAAACAGGTTGGCGTATCTCTAATGTTTTATGCTTTTAATCGATAATCTCTACATACATAAGACATCATGATTAAATTTCCGGATATGTAATTTGATTTCACATGCGAACTTAAATATGCTTGAATATCCTGAATGTTTATCCATGCTATTCCTGTAATTCAATGCCGCAAAGTTCAGGGTTCCGGAGATCATGCTGTCATCAAATTCAAAACCAGCAGCCGCTCGCTAGCACATCGCTAAGCGAGCTTGTAGCGAGCACTCGCTAAGCCTTCGCTAGGCGAAGCAGGAGCGAACGAGACAGTGGCTGTTTTGTTTCTTTTCTGTTCTGCCTTATGTTTGTCTAATCAAGCTTCATTATAATTCTGCATTATTTGGCCTGACTTTATGACTGTTGTGTTTATTTTGTGGTGCAATTTTCAATTGTACTTTACCTCGGTGCTCTAACCCGTGTGCTGAATTGTGTAAAGGTTTACATATTCCCGAGGAAATGGCCGGCTAGGTATTCCACCTTATGTGTGGGATATCCCTATGGAGATGGATTCTGAATTACTTGATTTTAATGTGGAGATTCATCCTAAATTCTCTAGTTGATTTTAATGTATTGATTTCATCGATGTTAATGTGGACCTAATTACCTAATTGATTACGGCTATATAATTAATTGTAAAACTTTGCCTTTTAATAAGTGATCTTGGACCTCTCTTTTGTTACCCTACGATTACGGTATTATGGTCATGTCCCACGAATATGGGGATACACTTAGCAAAGACCCTTCGGTTAAATCATCATAGTCCCTCGAATGTTGCCTTTGTCCCTCGATGACCCTTCGGTGTAGCCTACGGTTAAATGATGATAGTCCCTTCGAATGCTAAGGTATCCTCACAGCTGTTGCCTTCAATGACCAATTGATGACCCTACGATGACCCTTTTACATCCAAAGGATAAAACTACTTATTTCCCAATAATAAGGACGGTTTTACCCTCACGAGGATAGGAAATGCCCATCAAGACCTTGGGTAGGTATAACTCTTAATTGCTTACTCACAATGTAAAAATACTTTTCACACTTCACAAATACTAGAAAATCACCACTTGGTATATATTCATACTAGAATCATTACTGAGTTATATTTTTCTAAACCATTTTCAAAACTAAACGAGATAACCACTTTGTATACATTCATACGAGAATCATTACAAAGTTAAATTCTCTTTTTCAAAATATTTTCTAAACAATTCACGAACACTTTTTCAGACAAGAAAAAATAATATAAGTGATCAAGCAATTAAGAGCCCATGGATAACCATGGATACAAAGGGTGCTAACACCTTCCCTTTGTATAATGTACCTCCCAAACCCAAAATCTAATTAAGGTCTTTCCTGTTCTTTTCCACCTGTCCTTATTGGATAAAAGAAAAGTCGGTGGCGACTCTTGCTATCCGCGACATTGCGATTAAAAGCAAAACACATAAAGTCAGTTCACCGTATGACAAAATGGAATGACATGAATGAATGGACTTGATTGAACAATGACCAATGACCAATGACCAATGAATGGACAATGAAACTTGAATGAAGGATTAATGGACACATGGAAAATTATGATTAAGCCAAACAAGAACTAGCAATAACCAAATGAAATGATCATGAATGGGCCAAGTGGGAGTTGGGGTGTTGATGGGTGTTTTCCACAAGTATACGGAGTGTATCAGAGTAATATAAAAGGTTGTCGAACCCACAAAAACCTAATGGTAAATCTATCGTTTTCTATTGGTACGGTGTTTATCTAAGGCGATCGTAAAAGATTAGGAACAGGAACAACAAAGTAAAAATAATGGACTTGAATAAATTCATAAATATAATACCGGAATATTTCTCTCATTGATCAATAATACTCTTATTATTCCTAAGTAGAACTACTTACGGGACAATGTTTCCTTCCTTGTAAAAGAACTAATTAAAAAGGAATCGTTGCTCTCGTGTATTCGGAACCAGGTTTTACTCTCTAAATTAGACTGTCCGCTCTCGCATGCCTGGTGCGCTTTGCATTAAAGTAGTGAAAACCCTTTTTTAGAAATTAAATTATGTTGCTTAGTAAAAAAAGTGATTTTGGTTGAAAAATTTAACTTTAAAGGATTCCCGGCTTTCGCTCGGGTAACCGGATTCTAAACTTATAAACGCGTCCGAAAACAGTTTTAAAACCACTTTCTAAAAATATCAACTTCTCCTCATTAATTAACAAAGTGCTCTCGCGGTGTTTATTAAAAAAAATTAACAATTTTATCTTAGGTACCGGACGAATTTCGATCTTACCCGGCATATCTACGGTCATACTCTCGTAGTAACCTGACCAATTTAATTTCTTAAAAGTTTAGATAAAAAACAAAATAGCCCTGATAGTAATCCTAAAGAAATAACATATCAAGTACCGTTGAATTGACGACCCTCACATTCTAGCACCAATAGATTAGTTGGACATGATCATAGTAAACAATAAAGCGATGGATTGCAAATTAAACATAACAAGCGATTCGATTAAAATTACGAACATGCAGTGAAATAAATTTAACTTTGAATTTAAGGTAAGGCAAGAAAAATAACAAGCATATAACGTATATGACTAAAAGAAATAAGTAATCCTGGTAATAAGAAGTAAATAGACAAAAGAAATAAATAAAGCTGATAATAATAAGAACCTTCTCCAAACGGAGTCTTGAATATGGTACAGAAATAAATCGAAGGAAAGCTTGAACATGAAAATAAATGTTGGCAAGATAAAACTAAAAGTGATCCAAAATAAAGTGCTACAAACTTAATGGCAACCGCAATGCGATAACCCTCTGATGTGAAGAGTTAAAGCTCTCAAAAATATGAATATATGGCTTAAGTTGTACTAATATTGGATACCTTAAAATGTGAAATTCAACCTCTATTTATAGTGTTACAAATCCTTGGATACCAAGTCAATGTGGCTAAATTCATGTGAGAGAAAAATGGGAAAGTCAGGAAGAATGCTCCAGCCCTTTGACTGCTTCACTCTTATAGGGGATGGTGATCGCCATACCCCTTGTGGCGAACGCCACCTTCATAAAATGTGGGGACTTGGTCTTTGTGATCATTGGGTCATGGGACATGTCAGACACATCGTGGCTAGCTCTATGGCGATCGCCATGTTGGTCGCCGTGAGTGTAAAATGTGCATTTTTCTCCATTTTCCATCTGATTTGCCTCGTTTCTTCATGTACGACTTCCATATGGTTAAGTACTTGAATTCTAGACTAAGTACCACCATAATACTAGAAATGAAATCAAAACGACAGTAAAATATATGCAAATCGAGCCAAATATGTGATGCGTTTCAGTGTTAACAAGTGCCTTGGGAATGGGCTTTGGACCAAAAGATATCATTAAGCAACAGATAAACATGTAATGACTTGAAATGAAATTGATTCAATCAATAAGTCCTCATAATGGACCAAGAACAAGTGGCCTTGAATGGAGTTTGAACAAGCAAATGAATCATGCACAAATGGATGGTAATGAACCAGATGAAACTAGGGTTAGATGCCCCCACAAGGAAGGATAGCCATAATTAGGGTTTTGCTTCACTAAGAAGACACAAATGAAACTTCAACACAAGGTACACACACAAAGAAACAAAGGATAACTAATTAGGATTTAGCTTGATTAAGCAACCTCAAGTTGCTAGGAAACCCTAGCTTCCACTAGGTACACACAATAATGCTTTGAATCCAAGATACATGTCCTCTTGTCTTGAACAATGCTAATGCAAGTGAAATGATTTATCATGAAGATATGCATATGAATTAGGGTTAAGGAACTAGGTGGACATTGTGAAGGGTAGGGTAAATTTTGAGGTATGATAACACTTATTTGTTCGACTAAACAGAAAATTAAAATGAATCAAAACATTTATCATCGGCTAAATCTATGGGTGGTACCCCCTTTGACTTTTGTGCATTTGATTCTCTTTCAATGTTTCTCAATTTCTCGAACTCTTGCATCCTTTCCATAAAATGGTCCGGCCAAGTCTTGACTTTTGTTATTGAATGAGTTGCCCACTCCGGTGATGTAAGTGGTATAGAGTATCCCGGTTTCAAGTAAACTTGAAAAAAATTCCATGATTTTGAAAGCCATCCAATACACATAATACGATTATTTGGATTTTTAGGTGGGCGGTGCACAGTGGGAAAAAGGTTTCTGAAAAACTATATCGTGTAAAATCAATACACACTCTATCATACGCATATGCTATAAGGTGATCCATTTTAGGGAAGCATGTCCATTTTGCCTTTGGGGATGGTCCACTAAGGCAAGGAATAAGAGACTCATAAACTTCATCAAGTTTTCTTTCTTTTCGTATAGTCGTGTGTATGATTCTTTATGGATCCTCAACTCTTGGATAAGTTGATGAAGGAAAAGTGTATGATTATCTTCTCTTTTATCGAGTAAATTTGAAACAACTCGATAACTGCAATTACCGTCCCCTCAACATTGACGATATGCTCAATGTATTTGTGCGTAAAAATTGGTATCTCGGTAATGAATGGAATCTTTGATGGAGGCGCCGAAGGAAGTGGTTTGCTAATGCGAGATCCTTTGAATTTTTTTGTTAACATTTTGGAGTTGGCGAGTCCGAAAAAACTTTCTCAACATGTTCAAAATACGAAGGAGACCGCATCGTTGAAGTGTCATTTGGTGTAGGCTTAAGCTTCTTCAGAGAACCTTTTGTTTTTACCAGTTGAGAAGGTGGTTTCAAGTTGGTGGTTTCCAGATATGCAATATTCATCAATTGTTCTTTGATATGGAGTTTCTTTTTGTCACCGGCTTTCAAAAATATCTCTTGTATCACTTCCCATTCGGTCAAGATAAAGATATTTCATTTACCGTCTTTTATGACACTATCATCGTCAAACCTAAGCCTCTTCTAGTGAGTGCAAACCTCATCCATTCTTATCGGGCTACTAAGTTTCACCTTTTTTGCAATAACACAAGCACATGAGAGACCATATTTCACAATTGTGCATTCACATTTTACACTATCAGAGCCTATATTATCATCTCGTTTAGCTTCATGAAAAATATAATTCACGTCCGCTCAAGATATATTTTCGACCAACTGAGAATAAAGTTAGTTGTCTTTAAATCTGTGTTCCAAAACAGTGATGATCCAACCAAATGATGTATGTATCTTATTATGTTGCTTCTGAATCATTTGGTTCACGGAATCCCAATCTCTACACAAATCGCCCTTACTATTTCCCAACAAATTCTTCAATGTGGCATGGGGAGACTCAACTCGGTTAGTTGTTGTATTTTCAAGTTGTCTAACCTGATCGGTCCAAGCACAAATTATTTTCTCCTTCACCTGGTCAAGAATTGTGCTTTTAACATATTTTAACAAATCATGATATTTTTCGCACACTTTCCTGAAATGCATAATGAAATCGGCATATAATTATTTAGTGGAAGAATTTACTATACGATTTCATGCATCCATTATTTTTTCCAAAACCACGTCCGACTTCACCATTTTCCATCTTCGAACTCTATTTGTTTCGTCCCTACCGCGGATTTAACCTGACTTCTCACATTCTTTGTTATGTGATACCTACAAAGTAATGCATAAGAAGTAGGAAATACCTTTGCAACCGAATTCATCAAGACGGTGTCACGGTCGGTAACAATCACTTTAGGCACCTCTTCTTGATCCTTCAGCATTTCCCGACACACCTCTAAGGCCCAAGTAACATTGTCCTATTTTTTGCTCTCTAGAAATGCAAACCCGACATAATAGGTCTTCTCAGTAGAGGTAACACCAACCATCTCCTATAATGGAAGTCTATACTTGTTGGTCATATACGTTGAATCAAGTATGAGCATAGTAGGACGTGTTGAACAACTTATGGAATCAGGATGAGTCCAAAATATATCTCTAACGGTAACTCCATCCTCGCACATTCGGTACCTAGACATATAATTGTTTTCATTCAACAGTTTCAAAACAGTTTCAAGAGTTGTTGCATTTCAGTTCTATCCTCGTTAAGCGCCTTGTTAGTTCGATACTGAATATTGTACATTTGCTTGATATTTGAGATATTTTCCGGTTTTTTACATTTCAAAGTTGCAAGTATATTTTTTGGTTGAACCAAATTCAATGTCATGCCAGTAACACATTCCTTCTCTTCCGGCATAAGGCGACACACAATTGGATGACCGACTAACTTTTCACACAAATCATTGTTATGAAAACCACATATAACATTAAATATTCAGTTATTGTTTGCCAACATATAACCACACATCTTAAAGGGACACTAACATTTTCTTGAACCGGTGTCGTCTCGTTTAAAATTCCATATAAGAGGTTTATATTTCCCGCTTTTTCGCACGTTATTATTACAAAAGTACATCTTATATTCGAACCATTATCGGATCTTCCGATAACCACACTAAATCTAAGTTTTGAGGTCTTTGTACGAATCTAATGAAGCATGTGATCACGAGATTCAAACTCTTGCTCATTTTTAAATTGGTTGTCAAGATCTACCCGCCTTCACAACAATACCTTTGATAGTGGGTGACACAACTTGTTTAGGAAAAACATCGGGGTGCCCATTTCTCATGAAAACAATTATCACAGAACAGTAAATAAGCGTTAATGTTGTAAATAGAGCTGAAAAAATGAACACAAACAGATATTGGAGATGCATTTGCGGGTAAGTTCATACTCGTTCTTGAAATGTATATTCGGAATAAATGCTAGTTTTTCAGACAAAAAACAAGATTAATGTGAGGAATAAGGTTTGAAATAAATGATCTTTACTTAGAATTTCAACTTCTTTTGCTCTCTTTGATGTGATGAAACGCAAGATTGAAGATTTGGAGTGAAAATATGGATTGAGAATGGTAGAATTTTGAGTGGAAAAACAAGTATGGTTCTGTGATCATGCATTTCTGTGTTTTATCAAATTATTTCGGAGATGCATCTCCGGAAATGTTTGACATGTAAAGGTGATAGCAAATTTTAAAATTCTACCCCAAATTTTCAAAGATGCATCTCTGACATCTCCACTGAACTGATCAATTGTCATTATATTTGTTGAAAATACCCAAAAATGCATCTTCGAAATTTTTTTAATATTCATTTAAGGTGACACTCATTTAATGCGTCATAACGTTGGTACACAATACGTCAAGAGATGCATTTTTAAAATATGAAAAATATTTTAGTATTTTTGTGTAGTACGTAAATTTACATATAGGTTTCATTAAAAAAAGGGTTAAATACACTTTACCCCCCTGTAATGTTAGCGAGTTTAGGGTTACCCCCCTGGTAAAGTTATTTTTTCAATACCCCCCTTATGTTATGTAGATTCCTTCATAGAACCCCCTAATATCCAGGTGGCATGGAATCTTGGTTTTTTATTTCAGACGTGGCTTTTTAATTTTTTTATTTTCACATGTGAATCTTCATTAGGTCTCCAGCATGGCATAAACTAGAAATTAGGGTTCCAAATCCATCCCTCTCTCTCTTCGTGAAATCCATCCCTATCCCAAATCCATCCCTCTCTCTCTTCGTGAAATCCATCCCTACCCCAAATCCATCCCTCTCTTCATCTTCGTCCGTGTCCCCTTCATCTGGGTTATGGGTGGCAGCAAGGCATCTTCCACGAGTGAAGTTGGAAACGGCTTACCAAGATGTGGATGCAATGAAACCATGAAGTTGTTGGTCTCCAAGTCAATTGAAAACCCCGGTCGCAAATTTTGGAAATGCAGGAATTATATGGTGAGCAATTTTGAAGCATTTTATTATTTTGAGTTTGATTTCGAAATTAATTGTTGGTGGTGTTTGTCTCAAATTGCAGAATGGGTACGGTTTATTTTTGTGGGATGATTTGGTCAATGAGTTTGCAGTGAAAGAAACCAATCCGTCTGGATGCCGCCAATGTGAAGTCAACAAGGCTTATTTGATTGAATTTGCTAAAGAGATTGTTGAGGAGATAGATTGCAGAGTCGGAAAGCTTAACAAGTTAGAAAAACTGAAGAAAAAGATTGCAATGGAAAAGAGGAAAAATGTATGGTTAATGTTTGTAATTGGTCTGTCATGGATGTTGATAGCAGCTATGGTTAAGTTAGTCTAATGAGTCTGTCATGTAATTGTTATGTCATTAGTGTTTTTCAGCAATGTAATGTTGAACTTGTAATGTGTTCATCAATGAAATGTAATCTGTTCATCAATCTTAAACTGTCAGTGCAACATCATTATTTGATTAAACTTTCAGCATTCAATCTACCAATAATGACAGAAAAAAGTTATATCATAATGAAAGAGCAAAATTGCAAAATCATCAGAAAACTACATAACAATTTTATAGTCAGTAATTCTAAAGAAAATATGACATAGTAAACATATAAATAAATTGAAATATATTAATGTAGTCTATCTCTTAAACTTTTTCAGTGCAGAATTCAAGGTGAATGTAATTAAATACTTTGGCTTTTTCTTTAGGTCCTGCAGAATTCATGGTTTTGTTGTAAGATTAGTGCACAGACTAGCCATGGCTCTCTGCAGAATTCATGGTTTATGAAAAACAAGAAAAAAATGTGACAGACTAGCCATTGTGTTTTATAGACAATACACACCAATAATGTTAAACTGATACATTAGAATTGATCATCACAGTAAGTGCATATGTTTGTTACAAAAGGATTACAAAATACATGTCTTCAAAGATCAGTTGGCATTACAAAAGAGTTTTCCAAAAGGATTACAAAATACATAGCAGAAACATAATAATCAGTCCCTCATTTTGAAGTGGGTATGTCTTCATTTTCTGGTAGGGTAATTGGTTTGTCACTAGATATTCCTTCACCTGTTATGAGTCTTTTAAACCAACTCAACTTGATCCTCTCACTTTGCCTTCTTTTGATGATAGGTTTTTTTTCAACCCTTTTTCTGGATTGTTTTGTGATTGAGGCAGCCACACTAGATCCTGTTTGACTCATAATAGTTGGAACAGGCATATCAGTTGGAGGCTGTGGATCAGTTGGAACAGGCACATTTGTTGGAACAGTCATATCAGTTGCAGTTGGGGCAGGCATATCAGATGCAGTTGGCATATCATTTGCAGTTGGCATATCAGTTGCAGTTGGCACATGTCCTTTTTTAGGTTTTCTCTACAATGTAAGACACAATGTATGGTTGTCATCACAATGCATATCACAATGAAGAATGTAAGACAAAATGTAGAATGTAAGACAAAATGTATATCACAATGAATTACCTTTCTTTTAAGTGCATTGGGATCCTGAGTGGTAGCCTTACAAGTCATAGCATTGTGACCAAAATTATCACATTTGGTGCACTTATATGCAACACCAGATCTTCTCTTCCTTGCACCATCCTCTCCACTTTCTCTTATCCTAATCTTCTTAGGTCTACCATGACCATTTTTATATGCAGGTGGTAGAGGTGGTTCCATCTCAACTTCTGGCCACATATCTTGACCATTGATTGGACTTACTGAAAATCCATAACATAGTGCAAACTTTTCTCTTGTGTAACAAGCATCAACAAATTCATCAGGGTTTTGCTTTCTATAACTCAGAGCAGCTACAGCATGCCTACATGGAATTCCTACTAATTCCCAAAAATTACAACTACATGACCTTTTAGCAATGTCAACAATAAATTCATGTGTGTTGTAACTATGTGTAACCTGAAAAGTCTCAGCAATTGACCATGTTGGCAACCAATGACCACTATTGAACACCTCATTATCTAACCTTCTCCTAGGTATTGGCATCACCTTATGTGGCCAATTTTCTAGTTTACTTGCAGAGGTGGATAACCTATTCATCAGATATTTTCTTATCCACTCACACATTGTGAGTATAGGTTTGTCCCTAGCAGCTAGAATGGTAGCATTAAAAGACTCTGAGATATTATTCATCAATGTATCACATTTAGGGTAAAAAGAAAAGGCATGCTTACACCAGCTTTTGGTAGGAACAGCCATCAACCAAGTCCAAGCATTGGGATCTGCATTCTTCAATTCATTCATCTTTTGGACCCATGCCTGATAGTATGTGGCTTTAGCAGCTCCCATCATTAAATCTCTAATAAGGGCTCCTCCACCAAACCTTTTCTTGAAATTAGCATACAAGTGCCTAAGACATAATTTATGCTCAATAGTATCAGACAATTCTTCAAATACAGCCACAAGTCCCTGATACAAAATAGAAATTTTTTCAACATTTAGAGAATAGAATAATTTGCAACAGAAAGATAGAGTTAAATACATACCTTCTGTTGATCAGAGATAAATACATATCTTCTATCCTGACCAATGTCCTCCATTAGTAGTTGTATAAACCATCTCCAACTCTCCTTTGTTTCATTTTCAACCACACCAAATGCCAAAGGGAAGTATTGATCATTAGCATCCCTGCCTACAGCAATAAGTAACTGTCCACCATACTTGGTCTTTAAGTGACATCCATCAACCCCCACAAATGGTCTGCATCCATGAATAAAGCCTTTCTTACAGCCATCAAAACAGAAATAAAATGACCCAAACCTTGGTTGTATGGATGGACTAGGTCTTTCTACATTTATCTTCACAGTGTTGCCATGGTTTACCCTTCTTAGTTCTTCTGCATACCTCCATATGGAAGCATACTGATTGTCAGCATCACCTTCAATTATCTTCTTGGCAATTAGCTTAGCCCTCCATGCTTTTGCAACAGTAATACCCACAGAATATGTTTGCCTCATATCTTGGATGATGTCTCTTATCCTGACTGTATCAGAAGTTTGCATCCTCTTTACCACATGCTTGGCCACCCACTTTGAGCTAGCAGACTTGTTGTTCAAAACCCTAGCACATGTGTGCTTATGTACAAGTATTTTTATAGCAAAAGTCTCCTTGTGGCCCACCTTAGAGCATAAGACTAAAAACCCACATTTATGCTTACACACCACCCTTACCCTATCTCCCTCATTTTTCACAAAAGAAATTTCCCTCCCATTAAGCACTGACCACTCACGGATAGCTGCCCTAAAGTCATCAAGTGTGTTGAATTCCATACCCCACTTGAATATAAAGTCTTTGTTTAGATGCTCTTTCCTAAACCTAGCATACTTGGGCCTTTCTTCATCACAAGAATCATCTGGGTCAGAACTATTCAACTCATCACTATAGTATACATCATCTGAATCCATACTCTTATTGGGCTCCTCCATACTGTTATTGGGCTCCTCCCTAATAGGCTTAGTAACATCTATTCCTTCAAAACCATCAAAGTAAGCAGTATCTCTTTCATCTTCACTGTCATCTAACCCCTCTACCTTCTCCTCATCTAACCCATCAATTCCATTATCAGGGGGTGGTCATCATCATTCACACATTTAGGTTCCCTATCAGCAGGGTCCATGTTCCCAGTACTATGTTCAACATACAAATCTCCTTTCACATTCATTGCACTAAAGTATAGAGCAAAATCATCAACAGCATCATCATCTTTCCTAATCAGAAAAAAACCATCTTGAATTTCTAAAACTTTTGTCCATACCCTAACACAATCAGCCTTATACTCTAACCTACTCAAC
This sequence comes from Lathyrus oleraceus, assembly GCF_024323335.1. Classification (NCBI taxonomy): domain Eukaryota; kingdom Viridiplantae; phylum Streptophyta; class Magnoliopsida; order Fabales; family Fabaceae; genus Lathyrus; species Lathyrus oleraceus. Next base: position 293,142,782 of record NC_066584.1, read on the forward strand.
AACTTCTCAATGTTATCCATGTTCCAATTTGAAACATGTATCCCATTAACTGTCGTATCCGTACCCCCTCTGTATATAATTTCTTCTTCAAAAACCCTGTAAAATTCACCCCCATGGTGGAGTGTAACACTAAAGTGTTGTGAATCCTGTCAATATATTATACCCACATGTCAAAGATTGTTGATTTCAAAATTTTACCCTACGACATTGATGAACTTCAAATTTTTACTAACCTCGGACTTTGGACACTTCACTGAGCTCGTCTTCACTGAGCTGGATCGCTTCTTCGTATTCGCTGAGGTTGTCTTCATCTTCGTCTTCACTGCGGTCGTCTTTCTCGTTTGCTTCGTTCCCTGCATTCTTCTTCTTCGTCTTCGTCTTCCCCTGGAAATTTCGTCTTCGTCTTCCCTGCTATGTTCAGAACCCTAATTTTCTAAGGGGGTATTTGAAATTAAAAAGTGTAAAATGACACATAATCACTTTAACAAAATTAAAAATATGCCAGGTGTAGGACCTCTTATTAGATTCCATGCCACCTGGATATTAGGGGGTTCTATGAAGGAATCTACATAACATAAGGGGGGGTTTACAAAAAATATTTTTACAGGGGGTAATCCTAAACTCGCTAACATTACAGGGGGAAAAGTGTATTTAACCCTTAAAAAAATTATTATCTCATTTTTTTTTGGCCTGTTTGACTTTGTCTTTTTGCTTGTTTTCTTTTTCTTTGCCTTGGGGTTCCTCTTCTTTTCCACCCAAAAACAAAACGTCAACAAATTCGGTGCATGAAAAGCTTCGAAATTCAATAAACAATCCATTTAACACATGAAAATGTTTAATTTGTTACTTAAATAATAATATCAGTTGCTTAACGAAATAAAAAGTTGTACGAATATTCTTGCTCAAATTATATTTGGTCTTGGACATTTTATACATGAAAAATATTGAAGGCGTCTTCTACTTTGAAATTCATACAGAACTCTAGAATGAGTTATAAGCATTGAAAAAAAGGGCTAGTAAACTTTAACTATTTAAGTCTCATATAGATCTCTTATTATTTAACTATATTTAATTATGAAACTTGTCTCAATTTATTCAGGAAACAAACATAATAATTTAAGTAACTAATGTATCTATATTAAAAAGATGATGGCAATAGCTCTAGTTACAGAAACAGTTATAATCACCAATTAATTTATTTACTTGAAAACTATACTGGAACCTGATTTATAAAAAAGTAAAGTGGCCTTTTATTAACAAGAGAAGCTAAAGTTAAGAAGTTGATATGCAAAATCTTCTTTCACAGCAAAATAACAGTTTACATCACATTCACTCACACTTAATTTAACATCCATATTATATATAAAATGTAAACAAGTACAAAAATAATAATAGCACAACAAGTATCCTATATCTAACTGATACCATACTGAGTAAACAAAACATTACAAGAGATACATCAGAGGAACAAAACAACAACGTGGAAAACTAACACCTACCACTAAACATTGCAACTTTTGACACATGATGATGACAACCACAATTCTGTCTTGGCAAGTTAATTTTGAGAGCTTCAGTATAGTATGAGGTTGAGTCAGCTCAAGCATTTGATTGGCTATGATTAGAATCCTTTTCAGGTAAAGGATCTCTGTCATCAGCAGATGAATTGTTCCTAGAGTCTTGAACGTTGTTGTTGTTGTTGAAAGAAACAATTTTCTCTTCTTGAAATGCAGCAGGTGTCATAATAGGTTTCACGCCACCGAAACTTACTTCATTAGACTTGTGATGATGATGATTAACATGTGGAGGAGGATGATTATGTGTAATGGTTGATATAGTATGCTCCGTCCTCTGATTCTTGCTTTTGTCCTCTAGATGGTGATTAGGAAGAAAACTTCCCAAAACAACCTGATGCATGCACAAGATAGTGAGTGTTGGAAAGAGATTACAAGACTTTCCGTTTATCGAGCATACTCTTGAGGATTACCTGCACAGGACCAGAAGCTATAAGCAAACCAGCGAGCCCGCCGCCCAATACTCGACCATCCGGACCTGCCAAAGAGACGCTCATTCCACCAGATCTGCTTTTTGTAATTCCATTATCAGTTGGCATGAAGGAACCAGACAAGGAAAGAATCTCAAACCGTCCCTGTAAAAGAACGCGGTATGAGGTATGAAACTTGAAGATAATTGTAACACCAACTCAGTATGAAGTTAGTAAAATGATGCCATCGAAGGATAGAGTTATCTTTCTAGAGTAGAAAAATGAAGCTCATAAATGAGCCTTCCCTTTATGTTAAAGTACAAGAGGGCAAAGGGCTGTATGTAAACCAAGGACATTATGGTACATATTTTCCATAATAGACACGGTATTGAACTCACCTCATATGTTAAAGTACTCCCTGAAGAAGTCGATTGGCGAAGTGTAACATTTGAAATTGTGCCAGTTGCAGAGAGAATGCATATAGCACGTGATCCTTGTTGGGAGGACATAATTTTCATGGTGACATCCTAAGACATATCATGAAAATCACAAATGCAAATGAGACAACATACACAACCACTACCATGTGCGCTATATCACATCACTATTACATATTGCAACAAAAAAATAAACGGTACCAAGCTAATTCAAACACATCTGAGCCACTTGCGTAGCTGTTTATCTCGGGAATTAAATGATTTTTTCCAACTGGTTATCCTCATTCCACAATACAGTACACATACTAAAGTACAACTATGTGCACATACATAAGGTAAAGAAAAACGTGCAAAAGAGATGAACAATGAGCATTATACACAAGATACAGAAACATGTATATGGGATATGAACATACGAAAAGGACAACATTATTTGCATTTTAAGTAAGGTATTCATACATACATGAATTGATTGGTGTAGACTTATAGTAACATCATAACTTTACTTCAGGGTATAGGCACTAAAAGGGAAATGAATAGATTACCTCGCCAGAATTCACGGTAAGCATATAAGCCGTGAAATTGGCACCTACTGCTTTTGCAATTCTCTCACCTGCACCTGCAACTGCACCTGCACTTACACCTACACCTACATAAAATACATAAAGGAAGGTTAATTGATTGAGAAAGACAGGAAATATAATAATAGAAGTCCACAATTGATCTTCCTAAAATGAGAACAATAACCAGTTCATTCATGATTCACATCATCCTGGTCCTTATGTGAAATTTATCCTGCCAATGGGACCTACTTGGATGTTGGAAGATAAAGAAAAGGGAAACCAAACAAACAAAGAAAAAGGAAAGAAAAGGAAGCATTAAGTACTAATGATTTTTGTCTGTTTTCTTTATTTTGTTGTTTAAAATGCTAGAAGTAGAACACTATAGAGACTACCGGCAGCTAATGGAAGCCTGTTCTGTAGAGGAGTGGTTTGCTTGGTTGCTGCTATGCTTGCTTTACAGGTCAAAATGGCAGTGGTACCGATAGATAATAAATGTTTAAAATGAAAAACTTGATATTACGTATAATTTTATGTTTTTATGTTTTTTTACAGTATATATTTTAGTGTTTTCTTCTTCTAATACAGGGATATAAACATCAATTTTTTTATATACATTAAACCTTTAGGTGCTTAAACAGTTTGTTTTATGACTTTTTTGGTATTTACTCAATAATGACTTAAAAAAAAGTAAGGAATAAGAGAGAGTTTTAAGCGATCTCAAAGTTCTACCTAAATCCTTCTCTGATTCTCTCCATCCAAACAAACCCTTTGACCAAAAACCTCCCCGCGAAATTTAAAATTCATTTCAACACATTTGACTGCAATATTGTTTGATACTACCGTTCTACGAGGCCACATAGTCTCCATAATAATGGATAAGTTCCTATATTGCAACCCATTATTCAAATCAGCCAATAAGGCAACTAGTAAGCTAAGAAGATGTTAAAATTAATTATTATAGATTAGAATTAGACCAGTTCTAGCTGGTCCCTTCATTTACTCTCATGCAATCTTTTACTTCTTCTCATAAAGGAAAATAAGGAGCATCATATATGCTACCCTAAACATAAACATAAACAAAAACAAAAACTCACTTTCAAGTTTCAACCACAAAAATATCCAAATCCACCTCACAATTTGTACTCAGATCTGAAAAGGAATCTCAGCTATGGGTCCACTCTACTCCCCACCCCCCAAATGTAAACTCTATCACAATTCACAAGCAAATATACAAAATTGCATACTAAAAACACATATCAGAGAAAATAACTTACTCCATATCAATTAAAATTCAAACCAAAAATTAAAATTAAAATTAAAATTAAATTAAAATATGTCATGTTTATCCTCTATTTAAAAGGAAAATAACAAGAGCCATTAGACTAGATTCATCATTTCTTAAAAACTGCAAATATAAGTTATAATAACAGTAAAAACAAAATCTTAAAAACATAAATAACAGTCAAAGAAGCAAAAATTAATAAACACAAACTTACTAAAATTAAAAGCTTCAAAGTATTTCAAACTTGAAACTAAAAAGATCAAAAAGCTATAAATAATACCTTGTCCTGGTGGACTTTCAAAATCAAATTTAAAAGATGATTTCTTGATAGATTCAACAGGCTTCCCTCCACCCCTTTTCCAAGCAGAGAACTCTCCAGTCAAAGGAATCGATGAAGAAATCGGCATCGGTGAAAGCGCAGTCGCAGACCCAGGAGTAGGCTTCCCGTCCGGCCCATACTTCCTTGGCCTCCCCCTCTTCTTCTTCACTGCCGTCACCGGCATCGACACTGGCACCGTCGCCATGGAAAAATCCAAGTTGTTTTCAATCCTAGGAGCTCCATGGAAGCTCACTGCGACTTGATTACCCGCCACTGCATTCACAGCACCAAAATTCTCTCTTTCCTCCATTTTTATGCAAATCATAGAAAAACTAAGATACCTAGCACTTCTAAATTTGGTTTAAACCCTAACTATTGAAGAATCTAACGTTTTCACAACCTAATCACACTAAAAAACTCAGAAAAATTCAAAATTAACTTCAAAAAACAGATTTTGATGCAGAAAATTTCACAATCACAGATTAAACTTCAAAAACAGCAATTTTCGTATGAAATTTTTGAAAAATGAAGACCTAGAAATGGAATTGAAACAGTTGACCTTGGTCTCCGAGAAAATCGCAGCTTCAAATCTGCACCATTGTAGAGAACACAAAAAACGTTGAAATTACCAAAAAAAAATCTACAAACTCCAAAATTACAAAGAAAAAAAATACAAACTTTGGTTAACAAAATCTGATAAGTGATTTATGAAATTAGGGTTTTGATGGAAAAGGTTGAGTAAATAAATAAAGTTGATAAAAAATTTTGTTAAATTAAAAAATATTAAAATAAAGTAATTAAATATTCGGATTTTAATTATGAATTAATATTTTAATAGAAAAATGGAAAGTATAAATTTTGGTTAAGAAAATGATTCACGTCCGTCTTGGAAATTTAATAAAGTTGAATTAATAATTAACTGTGAATGCAGATATTTAATTTGAATAGATTAAAAAATTAGTTGCATTTTTGAAAAGGAAAGAAAATGGGATTTATTTATTTAAAGTTTTTGATTTAAATAAATATTTAAAGGTGTAAAGTTTAGAAGAGAACCATTGCATTTTCCTAACTACTGACAAGTTCTTTGTCTTTTGAGTTAAATAAAAATTAAAGTTGACCAAATAGATGAATTTAAAAATGGATATTAAAATGGAATTTTAAATGGGCTTGAACTTTGAGGAATTTACGGAAGATGCCACTGTAATTGTAAACGCGTTGTTTTTTTTTTGTTTTTTTTTTTTCTGTTGACCGTGTTCTAAAAGTAAAAACCTACTTTCTGCTTTTAATCATGAAAAATGTTAAGGCATGAAGATTTATTAAATTTTTTATATATAAAAGATGAAGATGATATCATGGTTTTCAGAAAATTGTGTTGAAATTCGAGGTCATGTTATATTCTTGAAGTTAATGATGATGCACCAAACTTCTGCTATTTTTGTCTTCATATTCGTCTCTTCTAGTTAATTAAGAGCACTCTTAATGAAGAGAGAGCAAAATATTTGGTATACAATAATTCATAATTGTATTCATGTGCTTATGGAAGCCGCTTTTAAATAGGGGTGTGGATGCAACTATTGTGACGAATGACGAACAATTGGTTGAGAGCATGAGATTTTAGAATTTAAAGAGTGTTGTATATTTTAACTTGAGTCATGAAAATATTGAAGGTAGAAACGAAGTCCAGTATTTTTAAGATACAAACGTCAAACATATTATGATTTGAATGTAGGGGATAAAAGACAATCGCAATTAATGCATGTTGGTTGCACAAAATAAAGAAGATGAAGATGGAAGATGAGAGAGAATAATAAAATTTTATTATTATGTTAAAATCGTTATAGTAAAATGGTTACACACACTACTCTATAATACTCAATGAATATAATTGTTGATAGCTACAGTATTATATATACACAAATAATAATGTACGTTGGCGAAATACTAAAATATTGAATTACCTTTCAACACCTTTCCTTAATTCAAGATTTAACTAATTAAAACTAATAACACTAATTTCATCCCTTAAGTGGAGAAATTGATCATTTTTTATCGCTTTCGTTTGAACATCTACCAGCTGCTTCTAGATACTACAATGCATAACTTTTAGCACTCCATTATGAACCTTCTCAGAAAATGATACTTAGTCTCAATATGCTTGCTTCTCTCATGCAACATTGAGTTCTTGGCAAGATTGATTGCAGAGTTGCTATCAATCATCAACTTTAGAGGCTTGTTTACCATGATCTTCAAATCATGCAGTAAATTCAGAAGTTTAACAGGTTGACATGCAGCCACAACACTTGTAATATATCCAGCTTCACAGGTTGACAAAGCAACAATTGATTGTTTCTTGGAACACCAAGAGATAGGACCTCTCAGATATTCAAACAAATAATCAGAGTTTGAGTAACACATTAGCTCTGAATTAGTTTTTTCTTCAGAAGGGAACAAAACTCCATACTTCATAGTCTTCTTAATATACCTCATAATCCTGACAGCAGCTTGGTAATGAGACCACTTCGGTTTATGCATGATTGTACTAATCATTCCAACTGCATAACAAATGTCAGGTCTGGTATTACACAAATACCTCAGAGATCCAACCAATTGCTTTAAAGTTATAGCATCTAAACCATCACCTTCAAAATCAGAATTCAATTTGTTATTTGTTTATGATAGTGTGACAACAGCCTTACAATTCAGAAGGTCAAGTTCATATTTCAGCTGATGCAAAATGACACCCTTCTCAGAGTACTTAAAACTCACCCCTAAAAAACATGTCATCTTTCCAAGATCAGTTATCTCAAACTCATCAGCACTTTCTTGAACTTAGTTATCTCATGTTCAAAACTCTCTGTTAGCGATATGTCATCAACATAGAGACATACCAGAATCATATTGCCTTCAGAAATATGCTGAACAGAAACGTCATACTCCATCTCACACTTTCTGAATCCTTGGAGCTTGAAAAATGAATCAATCTTCAGATTCCAAACTCGAGGAGCTTGTTTTAGTCCATACAAGGTTTTATGCAACTTGTACAACATCCCTTCCTGATTCTTATTCTAAATCCATGGAGGTTGTTGCACGTATACCTCTTCTTGCAAAGAACCGTTCAGAAATGCAGATTTCACATCTAAAGACATCAGAGGCCAATTCCTGTTAGCAACTATCGCAATCACCAGTTTGATTGTCTCATGTCTCGCTACAGGAGCAAACACTTCAAAGTAATCTAATCCAGGTTTATATAGGAAACCTATTACTACTAACCTTGTTTTATGTTTGTCAATTGATCCATCTGGCTTCAGTTTCTCCTTGAAAAGCCATTTGGCACTGATGGCTTTCTTGTCCTTTTTAAGCTTAGTCAACTCCCAAGTCTTGTTTCTTTATATAGCCTCGAGTTCTTATTTTATGGACTTCAGCCACACGTTTCTTATGTACTCATTGGTTCAAAGTCTACTAACATGGCGCACTAAATGACTTCTCCTTCAGAGTCTACTTCAGTATCTTGCAGCATGTCAAACTCTGCAAACCTTCTTGGTATGCTTTTGATTCTCTATGGCCTCTGAACATGTTCATAATCTCCTTCGGACACTGGAACAATATCAGATGTTGGAACCCCAAAAGTACCACCTTCAGATGCATGACCACCTTCAGAGTTTGGATCTCCACCAAAGTCTGAATCACCATCAAAATCTGGATCAGAATCAGATTCACCTTCAGAGTTACTTCAGACTCACCTTCAGAATCATTTTCTGGTTCTGACTCATCTTCAGAATCTTCAAATTCTGAAGTATCTTCAGAGTTTAATTCTACACCATAGCTGGATTAAGATTTACTCTAATCCCACGCTTCTGATTCGTTCACAATGACATCTCTACTGAATTCAACCTTGTTAGTGACTGGACAATAGAGCTTATAAGCACATGTACTTTGATACTCTACAAGCAACATAACTCTGTTTTTTTCATTCAACTTCCTTCTCTTAGCATCTAGAACATGTTTGTAACAAACAGAACCAAACACCTCCAGATGGCTCACACTTTTCTTATCTCCAGTCCACTTCTCTAAAGGAATAATTTCCTTCAGCTTCTTAGTTGGACACCTGTTGAGCACATACGTTAAGGTGGCAACAACTTCTCTCCACAAAGTGTGAGGTAGATTCTTATCCTTCAGCATGCTCCTTGTCATATCAAACAAAATTTGGTTTCTTCTTTCAACAAGGCCATTATGTTGATGAGTGTATGGAGCAGTCACCTCATGCTCAATTCCGTTCTCCTCACAAAACTTTCTAAACTCTGTAGAGTTATACTCACCTCCATCATCAGTTATGAGAACTTTCAGCTTCTGACCACTCTGATTCTCAGCCTTGATTCTGAATTTCTTAAATTCAGCAAACACCTCATTTTTGAACTTTATAAGGTATACCCACATCATTCTTGTGAACTCATCAACAAATGACACAAAGTATTTATTCTCTCCAAGTGAAGGTACTGGAAATGGTCCACACACATCAGAATGCACCACACCTAAAACATGCTTTGCTCTTGGAGGCATTTCAGATGCAAATGGTAGTCTTGGTTGCTTCCCTCTCATCACACATTATATGACTTCTCTGCCTTCTTAATTGCAGGAATTCTATGTACCAACTTTTTTGAATTCAGATGCCTTAAACTTCTGAAGTTCAAATGACCAAATCTTTTGTGCCACAACTCACTTTTCTTCACAACACTTGTTGCACTAAGTCATTCAGAGTCTGGAGTTTTAACATTCACTTTGAATGTTCTATTCCTCCCCTGTTTTGACTTCATAATCAGCTTCTGATTATAGTCATACAACTTCAAAAGATTGTCCTTCATGGTAACTAAAAATCCTTTCTCAATTAATTGACCTACACTCATCATATTGTTTTTCATGCCAGGAACATACCACACATTCTGAATCAATGTTATTTTACCATTATTCAGAACTACTCTGACATTTCCCATACATTCAGCATTGAGGTATTTATCATCAACACATCTAATCTTTGTCCTCTTACCAGAGTCAAAGTCAACCAACCATTTCTTATTTCCAGTAAGATGATTTAAGCAGTCATTATCCATATACCACCAGTCTGCCAAATATGCATCATCAGATTCAGAAGCCATCAACAACATAAATTCATCATCAGAATCGCATCTGCCTACGTTTGCTTCTTCTGACTTCTTTTCCTTGTTTGACCAACAATCAACAATGAAGTGGTCAAACTTCTTACAACAGTAGCACTGAACTTTCCTCTTGTCATACTTCTCCTTCTCTTTTTGAGTAATCTTCTAAATTCCAGAAGTTGGGGTTTTTGACTTCTGAACACCATCAAATCTCTTCCTGGCTTCTGACGAAGATTGCTTCTGATATTTCTTACTAGAAGTTTCTTTCAGAGCCTGCTGCTCTACCTCTATTTCAGAGTTTCTCACACATAAACGCAACTCTTGTTCCTCTAGACTACTTTGCGGCTCTTCAATTCTCATGGTGCTAAGATCCTTAGAGTGTTCAATTGTTACCACAATGTAATCAAATTGATGAGTAAGAGATCTAAACACCTTCTTAATTATACTATATTCAGATAGAGTTTCTCCATACAACTTCATCTCATTTGTGATCAGAATCACTCTTGAGATGTAGTCAGGTACCTTTTCATTGTTCTTCATGCTGAAATTCTCATACTGCTTACATAGAGACTGAATCTTTAACTTCTTCACTTATGCATCACCGTCGTAGCACCATACTAGTGTGTCCCCCACGCTCTTCACCGTTTTCGAATCAACGATTTCCTTAAACACGTTCATATCCACACACTGATGGATGTAAAACAACACTTTTTGATCCTCTTCCTCAGATCATGTGAGCATTTCTCTATGCATCTGTTGCATTTTCCAAAAATACAATCGGAACATAATCGTTGTTAACGAGATCAAGAACATCTTGGGCGCCAAACAACACACGCATCTGAATCATCCAATGATTCCAATTCTTGCAATCGAACACTAGAAGCTTGGTACTCAGATTATAGTTTCCGTTCATCTTCAACCTTGTGCGAAACTCAGATCTCACCAAAACACTAGTGTTTCTCAATCCCGCAAAATCAAGAAATGTGATTCTATTACGATTCCAATCAAAAGTTCAACACAAACTCAAGAAACGAAATGAATCATACAACGCCTAGTCGTTCACTCGTCTTTGCCCATGGATCTGAATCGAACCTCTATATACCAATTATTGGTGCACAAGATGAGAATGATGACGATGGAAGAAGAAAGAGAAGAGAGAATAGCAAACTTCCACTATACTACTAAAACGGTTACAACAAAATGATTGCACACACACTACACTATAATCCTCAGTGGATACAACTGTTAATATCTACAATACTATATATACACAAATAATAATGTCACGTAGCCGAAATATTAAAATATTGAATTACTCTTCAACAATTATATGGATTCAAACAAAATTAATTTCATATATGGTATAACTAAATCTTATGGTCAGTTCTAACTTTTTAGTAATTCTGGGCAAATAATAAAAACGGACCTCTATAACAACTAACTTTTAATTTTTAATTTTCTTTTTTGGTGTTTTGTTTTCTCTCTTTTGTTTCAAAGAGAGAGAATAAAAAGTCATTGTGTTAGACTCAAAGAGAATGACTGTGGTTATAGTTGTCACCGAGGTGACGACGGGGAAGTGGCTGGCGTGTGGGAAGCGAAGGTTCGACGGTGAAGAGCTAAAAAAGGGATAGTTATGTGAAAACGTGAAAATATATTGAAGAATGAGATGTGAATTTTATATTGACATCGATACAATCAAATCAAATCAAATCAATGTATTGAGTTAAAGAGTGTTTTACAAAAATAATTATTGATGGTCCACTTTCAAAAATGATAATGAATTATATTTAATCATTAAAATTTGATAATAAATGATATGGTTGTAGGATGAATTTTTAAATATTAATTATAAATAGTATTAAAATTTATAAAAAAAATTGAAATAAAATTTAAAAAATAATAATAATAATTGATAACAAAGCTTGACTTCATGACTCATATCAATTTCAAAAGATTATATTAAAAAATTATTTGTAAATGGAGATATAAAATAAAATTAATGTATTAAATTTTATAAAATTATAAAATGAAAATATAATCAAAACTAGAGACTCTTTCATTTAAACAACACTGTCTTAACCACTTGACTATTGCATGTGAAATGTTAATTATTTAGCAAATACAATTTATATTACTTATTATTTATTATAATTTTTTTAACTCTTCTCCTGATTTTGAGATCCCGATTTTTTGAAGTCCTGGACCACGAGACTGCTTACCCTGGCCCAAGGCCGCCCCTACTAAATCATAAGGGTGAGAAGAAAATAAAGAATATGTACATCTATAGGAATGACAATTTAACTCATCCCCAATGGGCACCCGCAAATTTACCCGCAACGGGTAGGTAAAAATCCGCAAAAATGAGTACGGGCATGAGCTCAAGTAATTATCCATAAAAATAAGCGGGTACGGGTATGAGTTCGGGTAATTACCCATAAAAATAAGCGGGTACGAGTGTGGGTATGGACACCTTGGTATCCACCCCGCCTCATACCCGCACACTATATATTTATGTATTTTTATTTTTATTTTTATTTTTTAGTTTATATTATTATATAAAAATATATGTGTAGCAATTATAAAACGTATATCAATGTTAAATCATTACATATTTAATATACGTGTCCGTTTAATTCAACAATAAATTGTTTGATTTTTTTTTATGTTTTTTAAAACTTAAAATTATATAATATTTTATAATTGATCTATTTATTTTTAATAGGAATGCGAGTCACAGGTACAGATATGTGTACTTACATACCCATGGGGCATGGGTACGGATGCTAACTTTGGCACCCAAACAGATATGGGCTCGGGTACGGGAATTTTTTCAAATCGCGGGTATGGGGATGGGTACTATAGTACCCCTGCCCATTGCCATCCCTAATAGTCTTTCATGCTCACAAGAATATCTCATATTTTATAAGTGCTTAATAAGCCAAAAAAAACCTTTTATAAGTATCATGCGAAATGTAATGCATCGTTTTCCTATGACGCAATGCATTCCCGGCAAAATGCATGACGCATTGCATCTTATCCCAACGCAGGGCATTCCTACAAACCCATCGCATTCCCCACATGCACACTGTGTTTTAGCGAATTAATTTTTTAGATTTCTTAAGTCATTCTCCTCAACTCTGCACCTTGAATCTAAAATTGATGGTGCCCATTTTAGTGGAGAGAGAATAGTCATCACTATTCAGGATACATTCATTTACGTTCTAAGATGTGATCACCACCAATACCCATGGAACATATCTAAAAGGGTTGAAATGCCTCATAATCCAGTGTTTTAGGTGGAAATATTTGATGTATAGGGATAAATTTTATAAATCCATTTCACCCTCTTACACCAAGAATTATATATTGTTCGAAGTTATGTCTCTAAACGAGTAGAAATAATTGTCACTTGTATGAATGATGCCAAGACAATGATGGATTTCATAAAGACAAATATCTTATTTTAGAGTGTCAAGAGCTTTGATAAGTGACAAAGATATGTATTTTCTCAACCAAAAGATGGTGGAATTATTGAAGAAGTATCACATGCTACAATGTATCACCTTCAGACAAGTTATCAAATGGAATTTTCAAACAGACAAATAAAGCAAATACTATAGAAGTTTGTTAATGCTTCAAGAAGAGATCAAACAATCAATTTGGGTGATACTTTTATGGTCATATTGCACAACTTTCAAAACTCCACTAGATACGTGTCCCTATCAAATTGTTTGTGGTAAAGCATGTCACTCACCCCTTAAGCTCGAGCACAAAGCTTTATGGGTGTTGAAATCTCTCCGTTTTGATTTTGCAAAAAGTAGAGAATACTCCAATTATTTAACTCCATGAGTGGATAAATTTAAAGAATGCTAAAACTTACAAAGAAAAAAAAGGAAGATCAAAATATTCAAAAGAGAGGGGTTTGTAAAGGCAATGGGTTATGTTGTGTAATTCCATATTGAAATTGTTTTCTGGAAAGCTGAAGTCCATGGCTAAGCTTGTAAATAATACAAAGTTTTTTTCACATGGAGCTTTAGAGATAAAAATTAAAGAAGATGTCCAAACTTTTAAGGTCAACGATCATAGGCTAAAACACTACCATTTAGGAAAGAATGTGAGAACAACTTAATCTTTTACTACAGATCACTTGAGAAATTAGACCATCAAAATCATGACATTAAAAAAATTGTTGAATGGAAGACAACCCGTGAATTTAAGTTATTTTAGTTAATGAAAAAAGGAAAGAAAACATAAGATTTTTGGATAATCGTTGGGCGATTTGTACTATCGTGGTGTGATTGAAAGGAGCAAAGGAATAAGCTTTCAATGGGCGCGGGGTGGTTTGCAATGTCAATGCTACGATATAACCCTTACACAAAAATCATAGCGCGATTAGTAATGATATAGCCATTACACATGCAATTGAGTATATCTGAATATCTTTAACATATAATCTATTAACTGAAATAAATAAAATTGAACAAATTGGTGGGGGGGAGAAATCAATCTATAACTCAAGAGTTCTTTTTTTAACGTTCATGGAAGAGTTCCGAAGTACACTTCTTTCATTTAAGATAAATAAATTGATTATATCCCTCATTTCACTAATTGATTGTTGGATTTATATCCTCATAAACATTGTGTTGTGCAAAGAAGACGAGAGGCGAGGAATATGCCAGTAGTGATGAATGGGGAGAGATTTCATGCTCTCTTAAGATCTTGTACTTCTTTTATTGAATAATCATTTGACATCTTTCGATTACTTATATCTAATTGGCTTATATCAATCGCCCACATATTTATCTGTTAAAGTTCTTAATTAAAGACCATCATTCTTAATTTTTATTTTTCATAACTAATTAACAATAAAAGTACCGATAAAAATCCTTAAAAAATATACCCAAAACTCTCATCTTCTGATAATCTACACACTTTATCTCAACTCACCTAATTAATTTGTTTTCCCTCTTCACTCTCATCTCATAAGAATTGTTTAAAAAGTGATTTAAGTTTTAAAATAATACTTGACGATGTATGGAAAAAAGAGAGTAGATATATTGGTAGAGGTGACAAGAGTGGTTTAATGATAACCACTCAACCACTAATTCTCAAATAATTATGCTTCCATTTCGACAATATACGACGCACCGATCAATTTTTTATTTTCATGGGTTGTTTCTTTTTGAGTTCGTTCCTATCGATAAATATCTAAAATTAATATTTATCCTCACCAAAAACATTCAGTTTCTCCTTTCAAACTTCAAATTTATATAAACATTTCTCATTCATCCGCTCTCTTCATATGTGTAAATAGAATTTTAATTTATCATAATTAAATGTTTGAATAATACATTCTCTGGTCACTATTATAAACAACAATATAATTTTTAGATTATTTAATAATTGATGTATCTGATATATATAATAATGACCAAATACATCAATTATTCAATAAATTTAAAAAAAAATTGTTTATAATAATTATCAAAGGGGTGTATATCAAAACAAAATGACAGTGTTGAGAAATATTGCTTTCAAGAAGTTATCTGACAATACGGTTTGCTACTCCAACTACCAATTATAAAAAGTTTTCAATGCAAATCCATCATGAACCTTGAAATTATAAAGTAATTTTGATGATACGGATCGTGAAAGTGGTAGAAGAAAAGAATGAGATGAGTCTATTTGAAAGTAATTTTGAGAAGAACTACAATGAAATGCAGGGTTTTCAAATAAAAATATAATTCTCCATAGTTGGATCCAATACAGCAATGACCATTTCCAGATGAAACAATCGGAAATTAAAATGCACTCCACTGAAAAATCTCAGTAGTAAGTTTCCACATCCTAGTCTACATTCACGTCTCGTAATATAATCAGGAAGCCAATTACAATTGACTTATGATTATCCATCACAAGTAACAATCTCTTAGCTAATTACAATGGACAAATGATTATCCATCACAGGTAGCAATACTAGTAATCTCTTGGCCAAACAAAATAATCATGCTAACATATTATAATATGCGAGTCTTCTTTCCTCGAAAGAATATTCAATCTCTTGGACTGGAGTCATGTCACATCCAAAAGAAGCTGACGAGGGAACTGGAGTCGTGGCCACATTCATCAAAACTGTTGAAGGAGCTGGAGTCAAGGCCATATTCATAGGAACTGATACTGTTGAAGGTGTTGCAGGGATAGGAATAGGCATTGCCTTTGGAGTTCTATTCTCATTATCAACCACAGTCATTGCCTTGCAGGGACTAGTGAAGGGCACATTGTTGAGTGGCATTATTTTCTGCAACTTCTCACTCTGTGTACTATGTTCATTTGCAGCATTTACCACACTGGTTTTTGATGACACATTAGATGAGATAGGAGAAAAAGGTTGCCTTGTTAGAGGGGATTCCATGCCATGAACACTAGGTTGTCTTGTTAGAGGGGATTCCGTACCATTAGTACTAGCAGCACCAAATGAATATTTTTTAACAGGAATGCCAGCAATATCCAGTCCTCTTCGAGCTGCACATAAGGACAAAAAAGAAAGAAAAAGAAACACTCATAAGAATTCTAAGACCATATGGTACACCAGAATGTGTGTCTATGGGTGTGTTTGTTTGATGGATTAAAATTATAATCCCGGGAATATCATTCCTAGGAATATTATTACCAGGAACTTTATTCCCATCAATGTGTTTGGCAAATCAATAAAGTTCTCAGGAATATTTTTAAGTTTTATTTTAATTAAATTTTAAAAATTAAAAATTAAAAAGTAAATGTGTTAAAATAACATGAGAGAGGGAAGTTATGGTTGGTTATTTTATATTTTCATGGGAATATAAGATTCCCATCCTTTGACATGGGAATAAAAATAAAGAAATTTATGAACAAAACATAATCCTGGGAATAAAAAGTACCAGGACATAAATTATCAAAACTTGAAACAAACAAGGGAATATGTGAATTCCAATGTCACATTCCCGGGAGTAACATTTGTATCCATTAAACAAACACCCCCTATGAGTTATATTATCAATCATATATGTGGCTATTTGTGCAACTTATGCGATACACAAACATCAAGGAAATAGATATGCCAGATGTTATTTCTTCCTACAATATACAGCCTTAACTTAACAATGTCAGGTCAAGCATAAGTTTGAGAGAATGTACAATAAACAGCTATCGTGTCATCATCTCTTCTCATTTACTATGCAAGGAATTGGCAACCACGAAAACCAAAAGTAAAGTTTGAACAAACTACCTGATGATAAACAGGAAATCCCATCTTCTAGGTAACTTAGTTGATCAATTTGATGTACTTTGTCAGTCTTCCTCGTGGCACGTGAATTAGTAGTAGCTTTTGAATCAGGTTTTGGAGTCTGAAGCATTGCTCCTCCAAGTGAAACTCTTCTACTAGCTGCACCTCCTGTTGACATCCTAGATCCTTTCTTTACACTCTGGGGCTTGGAAGGGCTTGGTTTAGACCCATATAGCGCCTCCTGTTCCGCTATCATTTGCCCCTGAAGCTTCTTCATGTCCTGAAACAGAAAAAGTAACATTTGAACAAGTTTAGGAGAAATAGAAAGTACACAAAACATCTATCTCTTCCCGTAATATGTTGTACTCTTCAAGCATTGAGAGTTCTATTCTAGGGCTTTCAAAATCCAGTATGAGAGACAATACTAGGGTTTTTTAACCGTAATTAATTTGGAGGACCATACCCGCTGCCTACGCCGTTCTTGCTCTTTCTCTTCCCGTAATATGTTGTACTCTTCAAGCATTGAGAGTAAACGAATCTAAAAAACCAAAAAAACAGACAGAATCATTTTGAAGCTGATTTACTAAAAAATTCCAATTTTTAGTACGAGAACTGCCAGGGACTTAGAGAGAGAACTTACACCATCATACGTGAACTGTACACCTCTTTCCGCTTCCCAGGACATAGTTTTTGAAGTCAACACATCAACCATTGCTATATGCAAAAAAAGACATATCACAAACGTATGTAAATATTGATGCAGATGGCTTGGAATAGAAATGAAGTTGAAGTGGAACAAAATGGAAAGAAAAAAAAGGAAACCAATCAAAGAAAACAACCAAACTATGCTTATTTTTATTCCATTCTTGCTTTTGGAATTGGAACTCACAAACAAAGTCAGAATAGTAAGCACTATCACTACACATTTAAATTGGCACCTTTGCTGAAACTCCACACATAATTGAATGATGCACTATATAGCTGAGCCATGACATATGCATAACAATTAAGAACTATAAATACCTGGAATTTTGTTCACCAAGCCACGAGCTTTCTCAGCTCGCTTCAGAGTGAGATGAGCGCCTCTTCCAGCATTATATCGATTATCATCCTAGAAGATGAAATCAATGAACAGTGAGACAAGTATGATTGAAATATTGGAAGTCAAAGTGCCACACTGAAGGAAAATACAAACAACTAACCCTGTTGTATTCCTCAAGCCAAGACTCTTCATCACATGCAGCTAGCCACTTCTCAACCTTTTCAAGTATTTCTTTTCGACCCAAAGCTTCCTCTTTAACTTGGGCAACCTGACGCTCAAACTGTTCAAGCACACAACCAGGGTCCACAGATCCTGTACAAAGAACATGCAGACTTTTAAGTGTGCAAAGGAAATAAGTGCAATCATGTTCAGGAAACACATTACTCGTCAAAATAGATAGAATGTTACCGGATTCTATAGCTTCAACAGCATACTCGACTGCACCATCTATTTCTGGAATCAAATGAGTCTTTCGACAAATCTCCTCCAGCTCAGTTCTCTTCTTTAGTACAAGCTCCTTCATTTTACTGGATTTTAACTCTTCTAACCTAGATACTTCAACCTCCACCTGCATGGCATTAGTATTAGTACTTCTTCATGAATAATGAACAGTATAAAATAAAGAAATATACTCCATACTATACTCAAGTAACTTTTAACTCACACAATTGATGAAATCCGCGGATAAGGTATTTGGTTCAGTTATTTCGTGTTCTGAAGCAGCTATATTACAAGTAACATTCTGAAAATTTTGTTGCTCTTCAAGAGGTGTATCCATCAGGTTCCAGAGCTCCAACATTGTTGTTGCAAGATCTTGGAGCTGCCAAACACATGATTTACAACTTTCAAGCATAGGAAAGAACAGAAAATTCAAAATATAAAGTGGCAGAGTTTATTATTAAATATTTGTTTACCTTCTGCATTCTCTGTAGTTTAATTTCCCGTAATTGTTGTATTGCAACAGCCAATTGCTGGATGGTATCATTACTTACACTCTTGGGTCCTTCAAAGTCTCCTAAACTGGGATGAACTCCAAGGACTGTCTGCTTAAAGTCAAAACCAAGCACTAAACAAAGAGACTCTAAAGTACACAGGTGCTCCTGAACCTTCTTTAAGCGACCACTCTGCATGAAAAGAACAAACAACCATTATTAGTAGTTGGTAATAGTGATAAAGAGCAACATGAGAAAATATCGTTAAATGGAACAGAAAAAATGATGGATAGAAGTAAATTAATTGACCTTTTCACTTAGAAGTGCATTTAGTTGTCTGTGCAATTCTTCAAGTTTTCTTTGAGACAAATCAGTTTCATCTACAATGGAAGGAATATCTTTGGGGCCATATATCTCAATTGAGAGGCTTTGAATCTGCTCTTGAACTTCAATAAACTGATTTCTACGCTCAACCTTCTGCTTTCGCATCTCTTCCAACTGTGGAAGAATTCGTGCGTGCTCTTCCTTTAGGCTTCCGGCATTTTGATCAGACTAGACAAAAGAGAAAGGGAACATAGTACCAATCATATTAGCAGTCTAACTTGGCATAAAAAAATACCCAAGAAAACAAAAAATTATGCATTAAGCCAGGCCAATGTCTCCTAGTATAATATATGTGAGTGAGTGGAATGACTTATCCTTTGGTCTATTAATGATGAGCCATCTCTCCTGTAAAAGTTGTTGTGCTTAAATAGGGTAGCAGCAATCCACTCAGGTTGCTATTTTTAAATGCTGATCTTACCACATCAAGTTATTTTCAAATTAAGCTCTTCTTTAGGTGACAAACACACCCAGACTAAAACAAAAATGAGCAAATTAATGCCGTTATTAAAATAACCAACCTGTCTTATATGAACAGGACGCTCTCCCATTGCTGAACAGATGGCTGCAAGTTCAGCCTCACAATCAGCAATCGCCTGCCTTAGTTGAGCTCTAGACCGATTCGCCTGATCTACTTTCCTTCTATAAACTTCAAGACACTCTTGTTCAAGCTCAAACAGCATTCTGTCTCTGTCAGGCTCAGCCTCCCCAACTTCGTCCCATATTATCTAATAAATAAATCAAAACAAACAATTATAAATTCTCATAAGTTTCACAACCTTTTTCAGTCATAAATTATCACTTTTTCTTACAAAATGTTGTCGCAGAAAAAATAACTACATTGCATCAAAACTCAATGCATACCTGAAGTTCATACAGAAGTGATCCACAAGTTGTCTCAGCTTGCGAAATAGGATCATTTGGAGGATTAGACATTTTGAATCACTCGTATCTGCCAGACACATTCTCTTCAAAATTCAGATTTACACAAACTAGCTACAAATATATCTGATTCAACTGTAAATTCACTTATCATAGAGTTACAAACACAATTATAAAAAAATTATAAAAAATCGGTTCAAGAGTTGCAAACATAGAAAAATAATTTTGAAATTGTTAGGGTTTCAAAAGTAAAAAAATCTGAAATCAAACGATTTAAAAAAAAACGGGGGAAATAGATTATGAGAATGATTATAGATCTTAGCTGGAAGTAGCTTCAAAAGAGGGAAAACGGAAAGTTGGTAGAAAAGGAATAGAAATTGAAAGTGTGTGGAGTTAGGAAGAGAATTGAAAATTGGAAAATTAGGGATTGAGATGAAAAAAGTGAAGTGAGTATAGTACACTGACCTGAAGAACGGAGAAAGATGGTGATTGAAGAATCGCTTTAGGGTTATCAGATTTTGGTGTTCTCAAGTGGTGATGAGAAAAGGAACGAGTTGAATTTTGCAGACAAAAATGAGATTGAGGTTTTGAAGTTTGAAGTTTGAAATGATGAGAGAGAGTGAAAGAGAGTATAGCCGTTTTAATTTTAATTTTATTTATTTGAAGGAAGGGAAAAAACGTGACCGTTGAGGTCTGAAGAGCGCTCGACGTGAATTTGATTTGGATTTATTTATCGTTGTGTTATTATTATTATTATTATTATTATTAATTTATTAAGTTAATTAAATAAATTGTGTATGTACGGTCTATGGTGGGGTTTAGATTTGTAGTAAAAGAAAAGTGAAATGATGAGATTAGTAAAAATTAGAAAAAAGAATTCAAATTTCAAATTCAGAAGAGAGAGAAAAAAGAGTTGTTTGGATTTGGATGGTATAGTAACGTACTACTAGTAACATTTATATTTATATTCTCACTAAGAAATCTGTTTGTTTTACTGCAACCAAACGTCAGTGATGATATGTAATATCATAGGATCCTGATTTTCGTCAAAGTGAATGTATACAGGTTTTTAAAAAAATACCGATATATGATTTTATGATCATGATTAAGCACATACCACACAGTTAAAAAATTTGTTTTCCAAGGTAGAAATGAAATGTTTTTAGCTAAATTATATTTTTTAGTATTTTAAGAAATTGAAAATTTCAAAAGATTGGATATGTATCTTTCAAGACAATATTTTTATATTATTTTTTAATACGTATTATTATGATTACTCGAAGTCTATTAATTTAATGATGATTAGTCAAATACGATATAATTGAATACAAATATCTAATTGTTTGAATGAGTTTTGATTTTTAATTTTTAAAATATATTTTTTAAAACAATTTTAACAAATTATTTTTTCAAACTAAAATAAAATAAAATTCATTTGGTAATAACAATTTTAAAAACTGTTTTAAAGAATAATAAAAAAACGTGTTTGGTAGGTTTATTTTTAAAAAGTCACATCTCTATGATTAAATTGTAGAGTTAAATCTAATTCTTATAAAATTATTTTTTTTTCTTAAAAAGTTAAATTTTTTAGTCATTACAAATTTATGCAAAAATGTTTTAGTCCCTCTTAAACAAAATATTTTAGTTATTTTTCAAAATTTTAAATAATTTTATGCAATCATCTTTAAATCATTATAAAAAGTTTATTTTTAAAATGAATTTGTTTCGACAGGGTCCAAAGACCCAAATTGGCAGTGAATCGATTTAAATATAGAATTCTCTAAAAATTTCAAAATTTCAAGAAGGTTGCAGACTGTTAGATTTAACCAGGAAAAAAAAATGAAAGAGTTTTTAAAAACAGTGTTCTAAAAGAAGGTTGTGACGAAGTCGGTGGCAATAACTTTCAACCTCGATGATGGTGATCTAACCAAAGAAATATCTCATGCTTTATCAACAGAATGAGACTCAAGATTAAAGTGATTATAAGATATGAAGTAATCTAGCAAATGATCTTGAAGTCTCGGATAAAGTGTGAAAACTCGTCAAGTCATGTTTGTGTGTTTGTCTGAGTGACCCGAGTTTTATAAAAAGTAAGGAAGTAACTTTGAAGTACTAAGGCAACTCAGTCACACTATAAAATATATTTTTCAAATGATTTTATCTTGAAAATTATTTTCTAAAGAAAGTCAAGTGATTAAGAAGTTGTTCAATCACTCTCCTAGTAACTTTTGAACTAACCAATCGATTGGTAACTTGTGTCAATCGATTGGTAAAAATTTTACAAGTCAGCCAACTGATTGGAGCATTATGCCAATCAATTTGAGCAGGGTCAAGCAATTAACCAAACGATTAAGACAACACATTAATGACTTGCAACAATTCTATATCCAGTATTAACCAAGCAATTAACCCTTACTATCTTTATTTAATGTTATTTAGTGTTTTATTTTCGTTGCTACTTACTCTTAAGAATATACTAACCTTGTTTAAAGCTTAATTTGAGAAAAATATAAAATTACTCGCGAATTTTGAATACCACAATTCACTCTCTCTTATGCTTTAAGTCACTCTTCCAACATCATCATCATGACATCAAGTTGCAAACATCACTCGTCCAACTGTAAACCATAAGAAGGTTCTAAATTGTAAGACTTGCGATAGACTTTGCTAAAGGGACACATGATCATGAAAAATGATTGAAGCACGAGTATCAAATAATCTTATAATACCCATCTTACCTTTAAGGTTATATGCCCCCAAAACCATTTTTTACTATATATCGACAGTTAAAGGATCATATTAAGGTACACATTTTTTAAATCTTAAATACCTCTCACAATAGTCAGTAATTTAGGCGTCGAAGTATTTGCATATACCATCTCTCGACGGCAGACCAGAACTTCAAAATACAATTTGAATCCCTTAGTTCACCATCAACCCAAGCTCACTCTTTCAAAGAGTGAGCTTCCTATATCTCATATCTGATTAAAATTAAATGTTGTTTCGTATAGGCCAAAGGCCTAAGGACTCACCTCTCCCGTCAACTAAATGCCTAATAACACGAGTTCCACTTATTCCACCTGATTCATCAAGCTCAAGGTATAAATACCTTCACAAAGGATTTTCAGGTACACACTTTCTAATCTGCACTCTCATTGCAGTTTTCTCAAACACTAAACTGACTTGGGCATTGAAATGCTAACCATGCAAGTACCTCTATTTGAACCGTCGTATTGGAGATTTGCAATGTCGATTCAAGATCGACACCGATCAAAGACGCTGATCCAAGATCAATACTTTCGGTTCAAGTTGCATTGTGATCGCAACCTTCGATTCACAAAATCATATCGTAGAGTCACTCGTGAAGCATCGCCCCGTCGTGATTTCCGCAATCTCATCCATTTCTGGTTCCATAACGGAACAAATATTAATACTTTAAATGACAAAAACTCAAAATGAAAATGATTAAAACACGAACTTTAAAATTTGACTTTCAACTTATTTTTATGGAATTTTTTATCTTACTTTAAAAATATATACAAAATAATTTTAAAATATAGGTTGATTTAATAGTAGAGACTAAAAATATCCGCATGTACTTTTATAAGATTAAAAATATGAATTTTTTATGATGATAATAACAAACAAAACTTTATAATTTTAAAAGGAAAAAATTATTTAACTTTAAATTATAATATTCTATTATTTATTTATTTATAGAGATATTATAAATAACTAATGTAACAAATGGTGTATGAAGTTTAGTATAAATTGGTCATGGTTTATAGAAAGAAAAAAAATACTTTTATAAACTTATGCAAGTGCATTACATTCATTTTTTAGTTGTACTACTTAGTTTTTCATTCACTTGACTCAATTATAAAAAATGATAAAGTTTATTATAATTACATATGTGCCATTAATGAAAATTGTCACTTTTCTTCGTGTTTTTCATTTGAGATTTGAAATACAAAAATCCAAAATTAAAAATGAAAAACATGTTAAACCTGTTTTTGTTTTTCACTTTTAAAAACAATAAAAATGAAAGAGTTTTTAAAAACAGTTTTCTAAAACATTGTAATCAAACAAATTTTTAATTTTATAAATTTTGAAAACAGAAAAACTGTTTTTATAAACTAAATCAAACACACCCTAAATATTTCTCAAGTTCACATAGTCCAACAAATGTCGTGGGAGTGTTAGACTTTGTGAAAAATAATCAAACTTAACAATTTGACATTTTACTTGTGTTTTATGTTTATAGTGTCATTAACCGAGATGATTATTGGCACAAAGTTACGTTATGAGGAGAGAGTGCACGTGTGAATACGGAAAAAGAAAGATGTTGTGAAGGAAGGAAGAACAAATTAATTGTGGGGATCCGCATAAATAGTTGGGCAATGTTGAACAATTCAATGAACTTGAAACAATAATTGTATAAGTCGTAAACTTTATTGAAAGGTTAAAAAAATAGAAGGAAAATGTTATGTCTAATTCCATAAAGTATGTTTTAACGGCCATCAGTGAGATGCACCTTTAAAATAGAGAGAAACTAGAAAGGGAGACTTGCAACAACTTGAATTAATTGGCTTAAGGGCAATACAAATTTATAAGTTCACTCAAGAAAAAAGAAAATAAATGTGTTAGCCGAGAAATAGGTGCACACCTAACATCCATCATAGACAAGGAATATCCTAATGATGATATGTTAGTCGATTCCAAGACAAATATATTAACAAATGAAAATTTTAAAAGTAAAAGTTACTTATGTCATGACTTAAGACATGTCAAAGGGGATAATAATGATTTGTCATTAGAAAATGATTAAACTTTTCTTTAATATCATCAAAGATGATTACATATTTTATTCTCTGCATAAAGATAAATATATTTGGTTTTTGTACGGAAAAATCCCCCCCCCCCCCCCCTCCCCCGAGAAAATCAAAGGAAAATAGTATTGCAAATGGAATAATTCATACAACCACTTGATAACTAACAACATATATTTTCAAAAAAAAACTATTTAAAAAATTCTTAAGGAGGGAAAAATCAACTGAGCCGATTGAGGAATTGTTGAGATGGACAATACAAATACGTTTTTTGCCATGAACATATACATGTTGTCTCGGTCTGAGCCAAAAGGATTTGGATCGACATGTAAAGGAAAATGTTGATATAACGGGTATGACAATTACTTTGTGGTGGAGCCAAAATTGATTGGTAAATGAGGAGGCAATGTTTGTTGTGGTGGCTTTGAGCTTCTGGTGTGGTGGAGAGGGAGGTGCTCAAAGTACGGGTTGATGCCCTCATTGTTGATCATAATCAGTGTTAAGGAGAAATCTGAGGGGCTTCTGACTCGTTCCTGGCTATAGAGCCCGATGTGAAACTCTTAGATTATCCCAAAACCCTAGTCGAAAAGATAAAACTGCTTGTTAGGGAAGTGATGGAGAAGAATGAGACTTTGGCTTCTACTCAGACATCTTTATCCAAGGTGGAGGACACCCTAGACAAAGCAAACCAATTCTTGGATCATGCCCGAAAAAATCTATAAGAGCTTGAAAAGTCTCTGAAGGAATATCAAAAAGGTCGAAAAAAGATTGAGGATGGCCTCTGTGAGATGCGCCTTGTAACATCTTATTTTTATAATTTATTTATTTATTTGAAATTATGTGTATTTAATTATTTAAATTGTTTTCTATGTGCATTAGGTGTTTTTGGGGTGGCTAGTAGTAGTATTTGGTGCTTTGGGTTGATAATGCATAGTTCTAGTTATTTAGATAATAATAGAATTAAAAATATTAGAATAATGAGAATTACTATTATTAAATAATTAGAAGGTATTTATTTTACTTAATTTGTTGGAATAATATAGAATAGTAGAAAATAGTAGAGAGAAAAGGAGAAAACTATTAGTATTATTATTAAAATAATATTAGAGTCAAGAAGGGCATTTTGGTGAATAGAAGAATGAGTGAGGGTAAGGTGAGAAGTCACTAATTAGGGAGATTAGAGCTCTAATAAGAAGAAGTTAGTAAGGGTTTGAGAATTAATACGTGAAAAATAGAATTGAGAGAAGGAGGCAAGGTTAGAGCTTGGAGAGGAGAGAAGAACTTGGAGCAAATTCTAAATTTCTCAAGCAATCTAAGGTAATGGGGACTACTCCTAATATGGTGTATATTGCATGATGGGGTAGAGGGAAATCCTTAATCCCATTCGATTTTTCTTACTTTTTTCCTTTCGATGAATGTTAGATGAATATGTGATTGGGTCCTATAATTGTATGATATGTGTGATGCAATATGTGAAATTCGTGCAATGTTATACCTTGAAAATCATGTGTTATGTTGATGAAATTGCTATGAAAGTGTATTCATATGTTATTGTGAAATTAATGAACAATCCATGTCAAATCCATGATTAAATGAGTGAAATTGCATGTCAATTTATGGATAATTAAGGCTTGGATGCTAAATGTTATTTCCCTTGGGGTTGTTGTGCGATTTGCGGTCAGGGGATGTGAAATCGGAGTTTTGATTTGAACTCTAATGGAAAAATGCAACTTTGCCTTCTAGTTTAGGGGGACGGTATCACCCTATTGATGCCTTGGTTGTGATTGCTTTGGAGGCACTGACGAGGGTCAGCTTCCTGACGGGTAGACTATCATGATTGGTTGGGACGGTCGTCACTAGGAAGACGAGTGATGTGGCATGTAGGGTGACAGGAATCACCTTGGTGACGGGCAACCTGTCACGCTGCCAGAATGAACGTAATTCGCTCAGTTGTGTGGGATTTTGTCGTTCCGATTTTTGATGTGTTGTTGTGAATTGGCTACTGTTTGGCCATGGTTTTGAGGTGTTTAATGTTGTTTATTATGTTAATTGATTTAATTCACTTTTTTATATGGAGAATGATGATGTTGTCTATTATGGTGATCATTTTTGGTGAGATTGCATGTTATGGTGAATCATGCATCATGGTGTACGGGCTTCGGTCCAGTTTTTGTATGCTTTGGTATGGTGGTATGAATTCAGGAACGAGTAGCTAATTCCAATGAGGAATTAGTGAAGCGTTTCTTATGTTGATAACATTGAATTTTGGCATGCTCTGGTCCAGTGGTGAGGATTTATGAGCAAGTAGCCGGTTCAATATAGGAATGGGTTAAGTGTTATATATGGCGATGGTAAGGAATTGGTGTGCTCTGATCCTATGGTGGGGATTCAGGAGAGAGAGTGACATGTGTTGTCCATAATGGAATTGCATGCATTGTTGAGTCTTGGTGTTAAGTATATTTGTATTTATTGCTTGCATGTGTATTGAGTGATCATGTTAATGTTGATGATTGATAATACTTTGGCGATGTATAAAATTAAATTATGTTGAATAATTGTTGATGTTGTTTAGGCTATCCTTGCATACTTTTGCACCATTATATATTATGAGTGTATTCTCACCCCAGTGTTGTTTGTGTGATTTTGTGCTCCTTCTTGGGGTACATACGAGCAGGTAAATGAGTAGCTGCTTAGAAGTTGGGGGATGACGTTGAGGTTATTCTTCTTCTTTTGTGTTTTTATGCGATGTTTAGTTTCCATTTCTCTGATCTGTAACACTGGGCGGGTGAATGATTCGTTTGGTTTTGTTATTATTTGCAACGTTGTTGATGCTGAAAGCATTTTGCCATGACCGTGTTTTATGTCATGAGACTTATTTCTTTATTGAATTATTTATATTAATTGATTCTGATGTGATGAGTCTATGTTAAGCGAGCATGTGATGACATGCATTTTAATTATTGTATATTTTATATAGAATGTGTTACGAAGTAAGTTTATGTTGTGTTTGACTGACACCCTATGCGTGTAATTGTCTTATTTTCACATTATTTTGCATTTCAGGGTTTATGGTGTTACATATTGGTATCAAATCAAGTTGGTCCATCCAGCCAGGTTTTTGACATGTTAATTGTCTCGAGTATGCGACATGTGTGTGTATGTTATCAATGCATTATTTATCTAATGTCTTATTGATCATGTGCAGTGTAATGGCTGAAAGAAATAATTATGCAATCATTGATGTTTTTGAGTCAGTGGCTTAGGCGCTGTAGGGGCAACATAATCATCAAGGTGATAATGATGAGTTTCATGGACTAGACAAATTTCAAAGAAACAAGTCGCTGACTTTCAAGGGCATATATGTTCCCGAGGGTGCGTAGGCATGACTTAAATAAATTGAGAAATTTTTCGAGTGATGGTTTGCATGGAAGTTTAGAAGTTGCAGTTCGGTACTCACATGTTGTTTGAAGAGACTGGAGACTGGTGGAATAATGCACGCCAGAGACTTGAAGTTGTTGGTACTTAAGTTACTTGGGTTATGTTCAGAGTTCACTTTCTAGTGAAGTACTTTCTTGAGGATGTGTGTAGCAAGAAGGATATCGAGTTCCTCAAACCCAAGCACGAAAATGTGATTGTTGTCGAATACGCTGCTATGTTCGAAGAGCTTGTTAAATGTTGTCCTCACTACAATGATGCGGTTGCTGAGGGATTGAAGTGCATTAAGTTTGAGAGCAGAATGCATCCAAAGATCAAATAGGGAATTGGGTTCCAAGAGATTCACAAATTTCCTATGCTGGTGAATAAGTGTAGGATATATGATGAGGATAACGGGGCTCATTCTGCTCACTATAATAGTATTAGTGAGAAGAATGGAAAAAATCAATATCGTGGGAAGTCGTATAATGCTCCAGCTGACAAAGGGAAGTAGAGAGCTTCATATGAGAGGAAGCTAAATGGGGGAGAGACTTCACTTCTGTCAAGTATTTCAAGTGTGGCGGGTTGGGCCACCATGCTAATGAATGCAATGATAATGTTCTGAGGTGCTTCAAATGTGGAAATATGGGTCACGGAGTGACGGATTGCAAAAGTATTGGGCCGACTTATCATAACTATGGTGAACAAGGTCATATTAGTACCAATTGTCATAAGACAAAGAAAGTTCAGTCTGGGGGAAAAGTCTTCGCGTTGATAGGGTCAGAGACTACTAGCTCAGAAAGGTTGATTAGAGGTATGTGTTTTATTAATAGTATTTCACTGATTTCTATTATTGACACGCGTGCAACATATTCATTTGTTTCGCTTGACTGTGCTGAGAGATTGAGTTTGAAATTGTCTTTTATGGCTGGGAGTATGATTGTTGATACCCTAGCTTTAGGTCCAGGAATCACTTTGTTGGTTTGTTTGAATTGTCCACTTATTTTTATTGTAAGAGTTTTGGAATGAATTTAGTGTGTCTACCTTTGATAAATCTTGATTTTATCCTTAGAATGAACTGGTTGGATTTCAACCATGTTCATATCAACTGTTACAACAAGACAGTGTCATTTACAGAGTTTGACGCAAGTGATGAGTTGTTTGTGTCCGCCAAGCAAGTGGGTGAGTTCGTGAATGATGAGGCAGAAATGTTTATGATATTAGCTTCTATGAAGGCTGAAAGAAAAGTTGTGGTTGGTGAACTACCAGTGGTATGCGAGTTTCCTGAAGTGTTTCCAGATGATATCAGTGATTTTCTACCAGAGCGTGAAGTTGAGTTCGTCATAGACTTAGTACCTGGTACTAGTCCGATGTCGATGGATCCTTATAGGATATATGCTTCAAAGTTATGTGAGTTGAAGAAGCAGTTGGAAGAGTTGCTTGAGAAGAAATTTGTTCGACCACGTGTTTCATCGCGGGGAGCGTTTGTGTTCAGTGATCATAAGAGTTGAAGTATTTATTCGATTAGAAGGAGTTGAATATGAGACATAGGAGATGACTTAAGTTTCTAAAGGATTATGATTTTGGCTTGAGTTACCATCTAGGTTGATGCGTTGAGTAGGAAGTCATTGCATATGTCGATGATTATGGTTCGAGAATTGGAATTGATTGAGCAATTTAGAGACATGAGTCGAGTGTGTGAAGAGACTCATAATAGTGTGAAGTTGGGTATGCTGAAGCTGACTAGTGGTATCCTTCAAGAGATCAAGGAAGGTCAGAAGATCAATACGGAATTGGTTGACTGACTTGTGTTAATCAATCAAGGTAAGGGAGGTGATTTTAGAATCAGCGAGAATGGTATGATAAGATTCAGAGACAGGGTTTGTGTACCAGATGCTCTAGAGCTTAAGAAGAGTATCCTTGAGGAAGGTCATAAAAGTGGTTTGAGTATTCATCCTGGAGCCACTAAGATGTATCAAGACTTGAAGAAGATTTTTTTTAGCCGGGAATAAGAAGGAAGTAACTGAGTTTGTTTATGCTTGCTTGACTTGTTAGAAGTTGAAGATTGAACATCAGAAGTTGTTGGGTCTAATGAAACCGTTGAGTATTCTTGAGTGGAAGTAGGACATCATTTCCATGGACTTTGTAATGGGTTTACCAAAGACGACGAAGGGATGTGATTCCATTTGGGTAATTGTTGATAGGATGACTAGATTGGCTTATTCATTCTGATTAAGATCAGTTATCCTTTATAGAAGTTGGTTGAGTTGTATATTGAGAACATTGTTAGCCTGAATGGTATTCCATCAAGCATTGTGTCAGATAAAGATCTGTGATTAACATTAAGGTTTTGGAAGAGTTTGCAAGAAGCGGTGGGTACTAAGTTGAAGTAAAGTTTTGCTTATCACCCATAGACGGATGGTCAGACGGAGAAAAATATTCAATCCTTGGAGGATCTGTGAGGGCTTATGTTCTAGAACAAGGAGGTGATTGAGATAAAAAAAAATTGTTGATTGAGTTCACTTAAAATAACAATTTCCAATCAAGTATTGGAATGTCTTCGTTCAAAGTTTTTTATGGTAAGAGGTTCTTGACACCTCTGTGTTGGTATGAATCAGGTGAAAGTACAGTGATTAGACATGAGATTATGCAGCAAACTTTTGAGAAGATCAAGATGATCCAAGAGAAGATGAAAGATTCACAGTTTCTCCAGAAGAGTTACCATGATAAAAGGAGGAAAGCACTTGAGTTCCAAGAGGAAGGTCATGTGTTCTTGTGAGTTACTTTGGCAATTGGTGTTGGTCGAGCTTAGAAGTCTCGAAAGCTTACACCATATTTTGTTGGTCCATATCAGATCTCGCAGAGGATAGGAAAGGTGACCCATTGGATTACCTTGCCATTATCACTTACTAATCTTCATGATGTGTTTCATGTGTCTCAGTTGAGGAGATACACTCTAGATCTGTCTCATGTGATCCAAGTGGACGATGTACAAGTAAGAGCAAACCTAATTGTTGAGGCATTACCCATGTGGACAAAGGATCGATAAGTGAAGTAGTTGCATGGTAAGGAGATTGTCTTGGTGAAGGTGGTGTGTGGAGGACCAACTGGTGGAAGCGTGACTTGGGAGTTGGAGAGTCAGATGAGGGAATCGTATCTGACTCTGTTTCTTTTAGGTAATTTTCGAGGGCGATTTTTTTAAGTAGTGGGGAGTTATAACACCCCATTTTTATAATTTATTTATTTATTTGAAATTGTGTATATTTTATTATTTAAATTGATTTCTATCTGCATTGGATGATGTTGGGGTGGTTAGTATTAGTATTTAATGCTTTTGGTTGATAGTGCATAATTCTAGTTATTTAAGGGTTTATTTTGTTCAATCGATGGGAGGGGAGGGGAAGGATTTTTATCAAGGGGAAGAGAGATGAGGGGAAGGGAGGTGAGGGATTTTAATTACATATATGTTTAGGTCAAAGTATGAAAGGGGAGAGGAATAAAGGTATTTTATTTACAAATATGTTTGGTTCACATGGGGAGGAGAGTTATTTTAAAACTAACTTACTTTTTTATCCTTCTAATTTTACCATAAGACTCATGATATTTACTGTTTATAATTCAAATGCAAATTCATCGACAATGATAGGAGAGGTGGCCTATCAAATTGCCCTAGACGAAGCAAACCAATCATTGGATCCTTCCTAAAAATATATATAAGAGATTGAAAAGTCTCTGAAGGAACATCAAAAAGGTAAAAAAATATATATTTAGGATGGCCTCTGTGAGACGCGCCTCGAGAAAATTTGTTTGTCTAAGGAGTAGAACAAAATAATAAAAGAAAGTTACTATATTTCCCAGGACTCTTTTGAAAACTCCTTGAAGTAGGTGGAACATTTTTATCCTACTAAGTTGATCCCTCGAAAGCATGTTTGTTTTAATCAAGCTATTGAAAATGTGAAGGTGGTTTCCTTGTTGGATTAACTCTTTTTTTATCGGCGTACTTATACGTGACATATGTAAATTAATGGATAAGTAATATTTGATTATTTTTTACCATAATATATATTCCAACTTGTTACTTTCCCATATTGTCACCTATTTTCATGGTATTAATTTTGGTCTCATGTTCGTTTCTTTGGGATGTAGATTTTTCTCCGAGACTGTGCTCAAATTTTATTGGAAGTCTTTGGGGATTGTGTCCAACCAAAGGTTGATACCCATTCCCTACCTCTAGGTGAAAACCTGGTTAAAGATTGGTGAATGGCAGGCTCACCATTTCCTCTTGAGTGGCTAGCTACCAAGAGGGGTGAGATAGTATTTTCCATGTTGGGGTTTGTTTTCTTTGTGTGTGTGTATTGGCATCATGGAATTTTGATTGCTTTAGTCATACGCATGAGGCGTTTGTGACAACACTCCCATGTCTTTATGATGGAACATTGACCTCTTTTGGTTGTATCTCAGACTCATAACTACCTTTCTTAATCATAAGGAATGAAAATAGTTCAGTGGAAATTTATTACTACTTCTGTTCCTTTGTATAAGAGACCACTCATTTTTTAGGTTCATTAAATAATCAATGTATTTGGTTTGTTTATAGATTAGATACATTGATTATTTAATGAATTTAAAAATTGAATTGTCTCTTATAAAAAGGAACAGATGTAGTATTTCTTTAATCGAATAACATAGTACATTATAATAGTGTGTCATTTCTTTTACAAAAGTATTAAATTAAGATAATCATGTGGCATAACCACTGCTTATTGGCCATTAAGGACGTGGTGGTTGGCTTCAAATTCACTTGGATCAACCACTTGTACTTGTCAAGACGAGATGACCTGCCTTAAATGTATAGGGGGTCCGATAACCATGTTTTAAACTTCTTAGCCAAGGAGGCTACATTGATATCCATAACTTTACCTTTGCCTTCTTTTTGGTCTTAGTAAAAATCTTTATAGATCTTCATCATTCTAGAAGGGTCAACATTTATCGTTATCGGCTCATCATGGACATTGTGATTCTTTAGTTTTAGGTAGAATAAAGATGATATTGTATCCAAGGTTGCTTTAAAGGGTTTTCCTAGGATGCAAATTTAGACACTTCTGTAAAGAACTACCAGAAATTGAGAATCGATTATCCTAGTATCCCGTTATTCTCCTAAAGTGACCATTAGCTTAATGTACCCCCACGGACGGGTCACTTTGTCGTTGAAAGCCTATAGGTCAGACCCTTCGTATGGCCACAACTTCTCTTTTTTCAGCCTCATCCCCTATAAAGAGACATGAGTATAATTTATCACAAGAGCTGCCACCATTTATGAGTACCCATGAGACGTCAAAGTTAGTGATTGTGGTTGTTACCACTAATGAAAATATCTCATTCGGGATCCCCCATACTTTGAGGATTTACTTCTTTGGTCCATTGCTCAAAGTACTTTCGTCCTTCTTATTGATGGTCATCAACTTGTTGATCTTCCTCTTCAATGTCCCTTTGGAGGGATTCCTTGCCCTCGAGGCACCACTAGTGTTGGAAGTAATGTACTAGCGTTTCTCTTTGTATCCTTATTCTTCTCTACTGTTGATATCCTTGATTTTGGCCCTAACTACGACTTCAACAATTTTATTGGGAGATTTCTTCTTCTTTGGTGAGTCTTCTCGACCTCTCTTGTTATCCTTGGTGTACTCATCCAATCGTTCCTTCTTAGTTAGTCCTTCAATCACATCCTTTAGTTGGATGCAGTCATTTGTTATAGTTGTGGCTTTTATGGAAATTTCAGTACTTGGACTTGTATGTCCAGGAAGAATCTCTAACTGAATACGAGATCCTGATACCAACCACTACGCCAAAAACTGGAATAGACAGCGCACCTTAGAGGACGCTTTATTACAAAAGCGCACTCTAAAGTGAAGCGAAAAAATAAGGAGCGAACAACTGGAATAGACAGCGCATTTTAGAGGGCGCTTTTGTAATAAAGCGCCCTCTAAGGTGAAGCGAAAAAATAAGGAGGAGATAGAGGGACAACAATACAGGGCGCTTTTTAGAAAGCGCTCTCTAAGGTTACCCTTAGAGGGCGCTTTTAAAAAAGCGCTCTATAAGTCCATGTGCATTTCCAGTTTATAAAGCGCTTTTGGAAAGCCTTAGAGAGCGCTTTCATAAGCGCCCTCTTAGGCCCCCTTTAGAGGGCGCTTTTTTTCCACAAGCGCCCTCTAAGGTCCCCTTTAGTAAACATTAAAATTATAACATACTGCGCGTTTTGTTATTTCACTCTCTGTTATTTTTCGTTCTTTTTCACGTTAGGGTTCTCACTGCTACGATTTTCGCTACTTCTAAGGCGTTCTCCTTCCACCTTTGTTAGATCTACGACGTTTCCTCCTTCTATTAATTCGTTGTTAGCTGTTCGATTTTGACACCATAGGTATTTTTCTAATCTTCATATTACTTGGTTTCTCTTCTGACGTTCACTATTGTTCATTTTTGGTTTCATTTTTCTTGGTTCATACATTTATTGAGTATTCTCAACAATAATTATTGTGTTGCAATGCTAGCAATGGAGACTAGGCATTATGGGTTAAATTTCACCAACTGTTCCATTTGTTTCTCGATGTAGAAAAAGGAGGCAGCAATATCTAAAACACCTTCTACCAATCAAAGGTACACTATGCAGGTTATGAGTGTATTTATTCTAGCATACATAGCGTAGCTAGTAACTTAAGAAGTTTAGGTATGGATGTTATTTGATAGAGTAAATTAGAGTCGACTATTCTTCTGTTAGCTTTCAGTTAGACCATTATACAATTCTACATATATATTTTCTAGTCAATGTTTATCTTTTGTAAAAACTATATGATGATATATAACTATGCTACAAATTAGTGCATACCACTAATGCTTAATGCATGGTTCATACATTCTCATGCTATTGAAGTCAGAGATATCTGAAAATGTTGAGAAACTAACTCAATAAACCAAAATTGTTTTGGTTTTGGGTTGTTGTTGGAGACATGAATGCCCTGCACAGAGACTAACTCAATAAAGCGAAATTGTTTTGTCTCATCCCATTTTTGGTTTCTCTTCTGAAATTGTTTTTTGTTTATTCTAATTAGTAATGGATAATACATGGATGTCTTCCAATCGATTGTCGAGAGAGTACGAGAATGGGGTATCAGAATTCGTTAAGTTTGCCGTTGCGCACGCCGAAGACCCCAGTAGAATGATATGTCCTTGCTTGGGTTGTTGTTATGGGAAATGGGTTGACACAGTTCAGTTGACATCGCATCTAATGAGGCATGGAATTGATCGAAGTTATACATGTTGGAATTTGCATGGTGAGAAAAGTAACGAGAATGTTGAACCGGGGGATAGTACGACCTATGCCTCAAACTATAGTGGCGCAGATACATACGATTGTGATCGAGTTGAAGAGATTGCAGAAGCACTTGAAGGAGATCTTAAGGATTGTCCCGAAATGTTGATGATAAAAGTACTATGCAGAATAGTGGTGTCACCGTGGTAGCTGAAGCAATGCACATATCAAGTGTGAAGGACTTAAACCCCAAATTTGCAAATCTGTCGTATTTTGGTGTTATCGAGCGCATTTGGGTGTTTGATTATGAGAAGTTTCAGATTCCTATATTTGGTTGCAAGTGGGTTGAAAATAATAACGACATTCGAATGGATAAGTCAGGATTTTTGCAAGTGGATCTTAATAGGGTGGGATACAAAGATGAGTCTTTTATTCTAGCCTCTCAAGCTAGACAAGTGTTCTATGTCAATGATCCGAAAAGTACGAAATGGTCTATAGTTCTTTTTTCCAACAAAGTAATTGATGAAAACACTGGAGATCAAGGTGATATTGATGTTGAGATTGAATCGTTTACCAGAAATGATCAAGATGAGAATATTATATCAAATGATTCATATATTAGAAATGATCATAATGAGGGTATTTGGATCAATCCAATCGTCCGTGTTGTTAAGAGACATGTAGAACATATTCCAACCAAGAAAAGAAAGAGAACTTAGTGAAAAAGGTACAGGTCAAATGATTTTAATTGTTTTCTTTATTACAGGTAAAATGGCTTTTATTACAGCAAATCGAGTCAGTTGCATAAAAAAAAAGGTATAAACATAATTATATGATATTTATGCATAGAAAATGTTAAGTCTTGATCTTATACTTCACCTAACTAATTTTATGATATTTTAGGTTCATGCTATTGATATTGAACAAAAAGAGGTTGTTGCTAAGAAGACTGCGGCTAGCAAAAAAAACATACATCTCAGAGATGCTTTTGCTACTTAGTTTTATTTCTTTTTAAGTTATGAATTGGTTGTATATTTAGAATCTTTAGAAGTTAAACGATTATATATCAGTGGAATGTTGTATATGTATGGATTGTTGTATATAAGGCTTGTTGAATGCAATGTGTGAAAAAGGGCTTCAAATTATACAGTTTTAGGTGTACTGCTTCAATATACAGGTTGTCTAAAATAAAATAAAAAATATAGCGCTTTTTTAAAAAAAAATTTTAAATAACCACCCACTTTAGAGGGCGCTTTCCAAAATAAGCGCCCTCTAAACCCTTTAAATTTCCACTTTAGAGGGCGCTTTCCAGTAAAAGCGCCCTCTAAACCCTTAAAAGTGTCCACTTTAGAGGGCGCTTTCCAGTAAAAGCGCCCTCTAAACCCTTAAAAGTTTCCACTTTAGAGGGCGCTTTCTTTAAAAAGCGCCCTTAAAAGTTTCCACTTTAGAGGGCGCTTTCTTTAAAAAGCGCCCTCTAAAGTGGCCCTTAAAGGGCTTAAAGAGCCACTTTAGAGAGCGCTTTCACCAGGAAAAAAAGCGCTGTCTTTACCTATGCCAGCGCCAGATTAGAGGGCGCTTTAAAGCGCTGTTATAGGCCAAAAAAAGCGCCCTCTTTTCCCTTATTTGGCGTAGTGAACTTTTTTGAATTTCGTGTTCGGATATTCTTTTCAAATTTTCTCCCTTGAAGTGTTTAGAAGAGAATAAGCATCAAATTTGGACAGAGGCTTGCACTCTCCTTCATCATTTTGCCGACCAACATCTCTCTTTGATGCCCGACTGGTTTCAACATTCCCTAATCCCCAGTTGATCTTGTCGTATCTCGAAAAATACGACCCTTTGCGGGGCGTTTGCACGCTCACGAAAAATGATTCAAACAGATTCTCCATTGAACTTTATTTATTTCAAAGAAGGAAAGGGAAAATATCGATAAAATCCCTTAAAATAAAAATAAGATGATCGTTGCAATCATATTCGGGTTCGGGAGTCGGTTACGCAAGGGGAAGCTACTAGTGTAACACCTTAAAATCCGCACGTAATTTTAACGCATAATTTAATTGAAAATATGACTACAAGGGTGTCACACACATCAAAATTCAATCCTGCTCCATAAGACATGTTATAAAACTTATCACACAACTCCTCTCATTGATTTCTCACCTTTACTTAGGATATCATTGTAGCGGAATCAATCAAACAATTTATAATTGAAATTCAAGGTATTAAATCTCATAACTTCAAACTTCATAATGCAATAACAGTTATCGTGATGTTCACATCATAACCATTTAAACCTCATCGAAACACAATGACAAATTCACTAAGACAAAATAAATTAAAACAAAACATTCCCAACCTCATGTTACATTGACTAGAGAAATACCCTACTAAAGAAACAACAACTACAGAAAGCCACTCTAAGAGCTACCTTCCATTTACTGCAGCAAATTACT
Organism: Lathyrus oleraceus; assembly: GCF_024323335.1. Classification (NCBI taxonomy): domain Eukaryota; kingdom Viridiplantae; phylum Streptophyta; class Magnoliopsida; order Fabales; family Fabaceae; genus Lathyrus; species Lathyrus oleraceus. The sequence continues at coordinate 293,181,011 of NC_066584.1, forward strand.
CATGAGTAACTGCATGTTGCCCATGTAAAGACAATATTCAAATAGAAGGGGTGAGAATACACTTCAATAATCAATAGTGAAAACACAAGTGGAAGTGAATTATTGCATAACATCAACATACACAATTCTCAATCAACACCAACACACAAAGTATTCTCGTCCAATAACAAATCATCAACAATCAACATAATGCAATATTTATGCAATTCACTCAACACCAACTCGACATGCATGTGGTACCAAATATGAACACTCAGGTTCATCTTACTCTATGATCCCTACTGTAGCACCTCAAATTTGCACCTACATTTTGTACATACATTTTCATCATTAGTTCATTAACATAATATAGTCCACTGCATAACATTGCATTGTCCATTTGCCCAAGTGCAAGTTCAGCTGACAAGTTAGGTCAAACTGGTCAGGAGATCAGTCAATCAAGCAAGCAAGTGCAATTTTCATTGAGCCAAGGCCCTAGGGTTGGTCCAACATGTTCACATGACCTAGGGGTCCTTTTGAAGTGTTTTGGTCAAGGTTTGATTGCTCAGAAGTCATCAGTCATGGCTCAGTTCACCAGAAACCCTAAAAAGTCAACTGTTGGTCAACTGTGCATTTGATCAGGGATTTGAAGGTGGGAATTGGTTTGAGAGGTCTCATTCATGTCCATATAGGCCTCATATAACATGTCAAACACCATCATGGAAGAATTTGAAGCCAGACAAGAAATTTCCAAAAATAGAAAGTTGACCTGTAATTGGAATTTGCCAAAAATGGAAAGTCTTGATCCTCAAACTTACATCATGATACAAGCTTCAAATGAATTTTTGCCCAACATGAAAGTTGAAGATCTTGTTTTCCCATTTCCAAAAAGTCCAAGAACACTCAATTCCCATGTATGGTTGGCAAGTTATGATCGAATCATTTTCAGAAATTTTTGAACTTCAAAAGGCCATATCTCTCAAACCATTTGGCCAAATTGGGTGGGGTTTTTGCAACAAGTCACATTTGATCCCCTCTTTCCAAAAATGTAACCATCATTCACCAAAACATCATAGATCAAAATGGCATTTTTGGATTGGCTTTGAATTATTTCAAGTGTGGTACAAAAATGAATTTTTGAAATAACCATTTTTAATCAATTGTGCCAATTGGGAATGTTCAGGAATGACATTTGGAACATGTTACAAGGCCCAATTTCGCAGCTTTTGCTCATGCACCATGCACTTAGGCCAAAATGCTCAAATTAGCAAAACTTCTCATTAAACCAAATTGTGATTAGCATTCACTTAGCAAACCTTAAACAACACATATAAGGTTCATTTTCTGCTCAATGAAGCCCTAGCAGCCACTTTACAAACAGATTTTCTCACTCTCTCTCAATTTCTCATCTTGGCATTTTGAACCTCTCTTGGAAAAATTGCAAAGAGCACGACTCCTTCTTGGTTGCTACATGATATATCATCCTTGTTGAGCTCATTTCAAACCTCAAAAACCAACTGTAAGCAAAGCATATGACTGTTCCATTGAAGAACACATCAATGGCAGATTTGGATTTGAGCCATCCCAAGCTTTCCTGAGCCAAACTCCCTTCATCATCCATCAATACAAGCTGGAAGCTACATCTGTTTCGAGCTAAAACATCCAAATCCCAACTGTTTCACTATTTTCTTCAAAATCAAGTAAGATTTCGAACCCTACCATTTGCTAAATCTTAACATGTTTTGGAAAGGTCTTTGCATGCTGAGTTCTATGGTGGTCTTGGTTTTGAAAATGATTGTGTATTTTTGAAGTTATGTGGAAATGAATTTTTGTGTTCATTATTGTTCTTGTTCGATTCATGCTGTTTATTTTGATTTAATGAAAATGAATGATGGATTCGTGTTGTGTGATGTTTGCTGAGTCCAATGATGCATTTAATTTGAATTTCTGGAAAATTATTTTCGTGAGTTGATTGTTGAAGATGATGATACTGTTCATGTAAACCCTAAGTTCGTGTGCTGCCCAGAAAATCCTCTTTCACGTTGCATGACACTGTGCATTCATACTGGCCAATCACGTTATTTCATTCTCATGTACCAAAGCGCTGCGTTTTGATTAGTTGGTCCGGTATTTACAAATTTGCCATCGCCCATGCCATTGGTCTCACTAAATCATGTTGGTTTTAATATTTATTTCATTTGGATACATCAACTTACAAAATTCATAAGTCCTTCATTTTAAATCCAATTTTCATGAGAATTTTTGCATTGTGTTCATCTGGATCTCTATTATTTAATCATGATTTTTCCTGATTTTTTTTGCATGAGTGGATTTTAAATGGTATTAGGGTTTGTGACATGTGACCATTTTTTGTACCTTTTTCCAAAACATTTGTGAAATGATGATGCTTTGTCCAATGGCTTCCAAATTTTTTGTGCACAAACTAGACACATTCATGGTGATTTTGGTATAGAGTTTGTGAATTTATCATCTCTGGTCATTGAGTTATGATTTTTTGAAGTAGGGTGTGACAATTTGTGTCACACCATTGATGTGCAACTTGATGATTTTCAATACCATGCCTCTTGACCTCAAATTGGATTGAATTTTTGCATGAATGTACTTGAGTATGTCTAGTTTACATGTGATTTTTCTTGGAATTATTTGTGGCATTTCCTAATTGTTTGGGATTTTCTCCCCTGTTTAGTCATATGTTGAATTTTTGTGACACATGTTCCCATTTCATTTGTGAAATTCTCATACTTTATTGGATGAACATGAAATTTGACATGTGATTAGTAGACATCTTAAGATTTGCCATGGTTTTGATCCCATTCATTTCTCATATGCTATCACTGTTTTATGAATTATTCAAGTTGGTGCATGTTTGGTTGACTTCTTTGAGTATGCTTGAACTTGCCTTGCCTTTCTGATTTTCATTGACCAACTTCCTTTGATCCAAATGAGATGAAACTTGATATGCATATCATGTTATGGATTATGTTTGAGCATGAATTATTTGATGATTTTTGGAATTGTTTATGATTGGTTTTTAGTTGAGTCTTGCTGTTGACTTCTATGAGCTTCCATATGCCATGCTTTGACTTCTTTTGCTTATAAAATGATGATGATGAATGATATGATTGTGAAACCAATTGAGTTTGTTTCTTGATTGTTTGAACTTGATTTTGGACACTTGCCACTTGCTGTTTTGACTTTCTTATCTCTTTTTGACCCTAGGCTTGTCCTAGTGGTCTTGTTGCTCATGTTTAAGCTTGTTGTTTCAGGTTAAGCAACAAATGCTTCAAAGAGATTAATACCAGTTGCTTGAGTTTGATGTTTTATCATGGACTAACTTGTGTGTTTTGTAGGTTGTTTAGCTCACTTGCTTTGAGCTTGTGCTTTGCACGACTGATTGACTGTATTATCTGTTTGGTTTATGTTGTTTGTTCTAACTTTGTGTCTGATATACTAACTGTGCTTGACTGATTTCAGGTACTTTAGTTGCTTTTAGTTCCTTGTGAACTTTGCTTTTCTTTGCTTGATAAGCAATTTGCATTGAGGTATAATTCCTTACTCCATGTAGTCTGGAAGACCTGGCCTGTTACTTGGCCAGGCAACTGTCTGAAGTCCTCCTTAAGAGGCAATGCTTGTGTGTGTTTACATTAGTCCCAAGCAGGAAAAGTCCTTTAAATAAGGCAATTGGTGGATATAAGAGATACGTAGTCTATCTCCCACTATTCTGTGAGTCTTCTCCTTGCTCCCATGACATGGTTGTAGCATTGAGATCCTAACCCAAGATCTATCGAGTCAATAATCTGTGGAGAGAGTTCCTACTTTCTGAACTCCCACACCTTCTGATATTCAAATGTTCTCCCTGACCAGGGATAAGAGCAATGAGGCACACCCCTCATATCCTTTCATCTGCTTCACCTTCGCTCTCAATGTCAAGGTTAAGAGCACCATTAACCCAGTTACAGAGGTTTGTTTGTTGAGGTTGATATGACCCCTCGACTAAAACCTAACCTTGATTGAGCCCATTGTTTGCATATAGTGTGTGCTACTTGTGCTTGTGTGTTTGTTTGACTTGCTTCCTGTGCAAGTTAGGTTTAGTTTAGCTTGCTTCCTGTGCAAGTTAGGTTTAGTTTGGCTTGCTTCCTGTGCAAGTCAGGGTTAGGATAGGCTTGCTTCCTGTGCAAGTTAGCTAGAAACCTTAACTTAGGGATGATTTGCATGATAACATCTAGGCTCGAGTCGTAGTCTCCCTAGTTGTGTCTCCCTCTGTTATCTGGTTAGGCTAGTCTTTCTCCCTCTGTAGGGGAACTACATCGCCCTGATCCTCGTTCCAGACGAGGTATGTAGGCAGGAGACCGTGCGAGGTCTCTCCGGGCACCTTTTTTTATTTTTGTGTGTGTTGTTTGACGATTGCTAGGCTCGAGTTCCCGACTCCTTAGCAATTTGTTGTCTGTTTGTTCTTGTTGTGTGCTTGGAAGCCGGTATAAGTCCATCGAGTGGCATCTGGGTTCCAGTGTGCGTGTGTTGGTTTGGATGCTGATGTAAGTCCAGTGATTGGCATTCGGGCTCCACGTTTGCCTTTGCCTGTTTTTGTGTGCGTGTCAGCCGAGCTACGAATGCTCTGATTCTCCTTCGTCCAAGGAGATACGTATGCATAGGACGCGATATCCTAGCGAGCATGTGTCGTTTCCCCAGTTCGAACTACTTTGACTCTGATGTCTATGCCTGATAGACTAAGTAGGCCCAGGATGCGATATCCTGCCGAGTCAGTTTCAGTTTTGTTTGTTTTCTTGTGTCTCTTTCAGCCAGTGTGTGTGTGTGTGTGGTGTTTGTTTTAGCAACCTTTTCTTTCTTAGAGCGTGGATCCCGTCGAGTACGACGGATGCGTAGGGGTGCTAATACCTTCCCTTCGCATAACCGACTCCCGATCCCATTCTCTTTGGTCGCGAGACCACGTCTTTTCCAGGTTTACTCTAAGCGTTTCCTTTCCCTCTTTTGGGATAAATAACGCACGGTGGCGGCTCTGTTGTTCTCGTTTTCCCGCCGGTTTTTCGCGTAATGCGACACCTACCATAAGATCGATTCCCTCTTGGAACTGGAGCACACCAAAATCGCTATTATCACCCTAGGTAACACTTCACTAATCCCGCATAATAGGAATTAGCTACTCGCACCCGGTTCATCACCATAGGATCGAGTCCCACCAAAACTGGACTAAAGTATGTACACCATGATGTATGACTCTTAAATAACATGCAACTAACAAATCAAGGTTCACTACAAAGGATCCTCCACACACATCTCATCCTTCATGTATCACATCATTCTTCATGCAATAATTAATTCATATTATAATGTCATTAACATCAATAAACATCAGCAACTCATCATACATTATTACATGGCATTCATTCATATCACTTTGCCCAAGAACAATAGCACATCATTGCATTTATTGTAATGATTCACTAGTTAATCAACAAATCATTATAAACCTCTATACTATTGAAATTTGACTACTATTAGTGTAACTTAGCCTTAGGAAGCCTATAAGCCTTTTGAAATACGTAAAAAAGGTTCTGTGCCGAAAAAAATAATTTTTTTAAGCAAAAAAGTAGTCTATGTGTCGACACATACGATTCATAGGTCGACGCATAGAAGAAGTTTTTTGCCTATGTGTCGACACATACGACTTACAGGTCGGCATATGTGCTGCATTTTTAAAGCTTGTACATTCTAACTTGTGTGTCGATTGCATGTATCGATGCACGACCTTCATAGGCCGACACATGACCTTTATAGGTCGACACATACTGCGAATTTTTCAAAAAAAAATCAACTTTTTGACCATGTAAACACTCCCAAATGTACCAAAAACTCATACCACGAAAACCCATCAAATAAAACTCATTTTTTATGGTTATAACTTCCTAATTTCATCATATACTCATAGTTTTCAAGAGTCAACATCAAGTTATAACATATATCATCATACTCATCATCTTTAAATCACTAATAACATAGTTAAGGTTAAAAACCTTCAAACATCAATCAATGGCATATCATGATCAACAACATCAAAGTAACATATAAATATATACAATACACTAATTTCACTCTAATTCATCATACAATCAAAGTGATTACACAACACCAGAATTAAGATCTACAATACCCAATCCTAAGGAGGTTAAGGGTTCGTCCATCTATCTCACATGTTATAACACCCATTAAAGTAGCACATCTCCCCCTTACCTGATTTCCAGCAAAAGCCCCCTTGATTTCCTAGAGTTCTTCAACCTTAAGCATTTGCTCTCCCTTTTTGCTTCTTTTGGTCCAACTCTCCAAAACACGTTCTGACACTCTACATTCTCAAATCTTTATTTTGTTCCAAGACTTATTTCATTCCAAAATAGGCTTTTCCCTTTGTACCCTCCAACTTATCATTGCATCCCCATTTTATCCTCCATATTTTCCTTATTCCCAACCTTGCACCCATTTCTTTTACACACCTAATTTCCTCGTTATTTTAATTAATTCAAAAATAAATATTATTCTAAATATCCATTAAATTCCCAATAATTCTAAACACCATTTCCCAACTCGTACTCTCCCTATACTTCTACATCAAGGACACTTACCCCACAACTACTGTTAGAACAAGATTTAGTTTTGCATATATACCTTGAGTTTTCATGATAACAATGTTATAATTGTATGAGAATAATTTTGGTACCCTAATGGTTTATTATTGTGTATCTTTAATAGCCAATTTTAATTCTGAGTATATGACGTGCAATCATCAGTTTCTGAACAATGTGTTCCAATTCCGCTTTTACGCCTATCATAAGAAGTTTTGAAAGATGTTCAAAGTTGTTACTACAATGATCTTTCTGCTTCTGTGTTGATTCACTTCTGAGAAGCTTATGAGGAGACGATATGTGGTTGCTGCAATATTTTCTTAGTCTGTGCTTCTGGACGTGACTCTGATCATTTAGCTTCTGAAGAATGGCAAACTTTTGAAATTGTGTTACTTAGCTGAAGATTCTGAAGATCTGAAGCCAGACGTTGAGGTTATCAAGGTTTTGAGTGAAAAGTCTGAAGATTCTAAGGATACTAAATATATTTAGCCAGACTGCTGACTACGTCAAGATTCTGAAGTTTATGAACCCGGTTGTATGTTTCTTCATTTCATGCTTCATCAACTTTCATCAGAAGCCAATTAACTTTAAGATAAGTTCAAATGCATATGTGATCAAATAGCACATGGTACAAATCAAATATTATTTCCACTACCTGATTTCGTGGGCAAGGACAATACTATACATCACATCTGTCACTGAATTTGTGGGTGAAGGACAATACGTAATATCACTTCTTTCACCATCCAACAGTGAACAACCGTTATATTTGGTTTCCCCATTTTACCCTTCAGCAGTCTTCTCCTTATGCTATATAAGTGGGACTTGGATACTTAAAGAAAAACAAGAATGCTGAAGCACTGTTATATTTGACATAGCCTAAATTCTTTGTGAAAAGTTATCATTTTTATACACAGTTTTTATACAAATACTTGGATACTTGTGTAGAAGCAACTTGTAACACACAATATATTATTCAAACTGTTTGTTTGATTCCTTAAGGAGATTAGGATATAGTCAAATTCTTAAGAAGACAAAGAAAGGTGTTATTTGTGAGTCCTTAAGGAGACTAGGGTAGGATCCTTGGGAAGGAAAATAAGTTTATTCTTTGTGAGTCCTTAAGGAGACTATGGTAGGATCCTTGATAATCTCTTTATTATTAACATTTAAGTGGTGTTCTTGAGTTGGTAAAAAGATTTTGTTTTTAAAACCCAATTCTAACCCCCAATTTCTTGTGTTTTTCACAACTTTAATTGGCATCATAACCCTGGTTCTGATTACGATAAAAGATTTATCAACACTTCACCGTGTTAAATATCAATCTAGTTTGTGTGAGAAATAATGGTTACTGATAATGCTGCTAACATTGTTAACTACGATGAGAGAGATTATTACAGTGTTAAACCACCAATATTTGATGGTGAGAAATTTAATTATTGGAAAGATAGAATTGAAAGCTTCTTTCTTGGATACGATGTTGATATCTGGGATCTTGTAGTCAATGACTACATTCACCTAGTTAATGCTGAAGGAAATAATATAGCAAGAAATGCTATGATAGATAAACAAAAGAAAGATTTCAAAAATCATTATAAGGCCAGAACTATATTGCTAAATGTTATCTCTTATACTGAGTATGAGAAGATAACAAGCAAAGATTCTGCCAAATCCATATTTGACTCTCTAAGGAACACTCATGAGGGGAATTCTCAAGTAAATGAGACAAAGGCCTTGGCCTTAATCCAGAAGTATGAAGCATTCAGAATGTAAGATGCTGAAATTATTGAGATTGTGTTCTCAAGATTTCAGATGCTTGTAGAAGGACTGAAAGTTCTGGACAAAGGATACTCTACAGTTGATCATGTCAAGAAGAAAATGAGAAGTCTCCTTAAAAAATGGATACATATGGCAACTGCATTGTAGCTGGAAAAGGATCTTAATAATATTAGTCTTGAAGAAGTTGTTAGTTCTTTGAGAAGCCATGAGATTAAACTCGAGGAATATGAACCTTATAAGCAAGGTAAATCTATTGCTCTAAAGTCCAAGCCTGAGAAGACAAGAGCATATCAAGCTGAGGAAGAATTAGAAGTTTCTGATAAAGACTTAGAATATGATAATAAGTTATCTTTGATTTCTAAGAGGGTCAACAGACTCTGGAAACACAGGCAGAATGGGCAAGGGAAGTTTAGAGGAGCTAGAAGAATTGTTGGTCGTTCTGATTCTTTGTCTGGACAAAAGAAGCAAGGTTCTAGAAAAGAGGTTATCTACTTTGAGTGCAAGGAGCCAGGCCACTACAAAAATGAATCTCCTAAGATGAAAAAGGACAAAAGGCCTAAGAAGAATTTTTCTGAAGGCAAGAAGGGGATGATGGCTACATAGGATGACTTAGACCGAAGAAGAATATTTTAGCGAAGAACAAGCCAATGTTGCATTGATGGCAACTATAGCTGATCTAGAAGGTTCTGAAGAACTAGAAGACAAGGTGACAACAGAATCAGAATCAGACTCCGATTCTAAAGAGGTATTTTGAGAGTAACATTCTTATTCTATGTGATAATACTTCTGCTATTTGTTTGTCTAAGAATTCTATCTTGCATTATAGGGCTACGCATATTGAAACTAAACATCTTTTTTTATGTGACTATGTTCAGAAGAGTATTTTTCACCTAAAATTTGTTGATACTGACCATCAATGGTCTGATATCTTTACAAAACCCCTTACTAAAGATAAATTCATTTTCATTATGAAAAACTTATTTATGGATTTATGTCCAGAATGAAAAGATGAATTTTAGAATGTTTAAGTCTTTAGAACTCTAGATTAGATTATGAGAATTTATTTGTTTATCCCGAGACATGAGCTTTATGAAGTGAGAAAGTTTCATGAATCAGAAAGGTTTTGATCATAAGCAAACTTATCGGTTTGTCTTCCTGATTCTGAACAATTGTTGCATTAAATATTTGTCTTGTCGTTTGATATCACGTGGTTCTAAGTGGTGACAACTGTCCCACTTTATGAGCATGCGTGATGATATCGTGACACATTGGGTTTCTTATTTCATGGAATTAGGTTAAAATCTCTTACGCTTCCCCCCATGACTGCATATTTTTAAGTTGTCATCATTGCAGTTTTTTTTATATAAACCCATTTCACTCACATTTTCACACTACGCGCACTATACTCTCACACTTTCGTCTTTCAAACTTTTAAACACCTTTTTTTTTTCTGCAACTGTTCATCCTCAATTTCATACTTCAACAATGGATTCTCCTCAACAACAACAATAATATCCCAATTGATCCATGACTGATGAAAATCATCCTGTTATTGAGGGATCCTTGAACTTACTCTCAACATCCCTATTAATGAGCTTATGGTTCTTTATGAGACCATCGTGGATTTCAAAATTTTGAAAGACAATGGATTTGATTTCTCGAAGACCTTGGAATTCCAAGGATGGAAAGGATTTTTTTAAAATTTTAACTGGTCCTGTTTATCTAGTGCTTGTGAAGCGGTTCTAGATACACATTATTGCTAGCAAAGACATAATATCTTCCTTTGTTATGAACAGGAAGATTGTTGTCACTAAGAAATCAATCGCTGACCTGATTTCTCATAATGGCTGTGGAAAAAGGGTTTACAACATAAAAATTGATGCAAGAAGAGAAGCAATCGTAGCATTTGTTATTTTTAAGGAAGGAACAAAGTTGGATGAAGGCAAAAATCCAACTGCTAATGACCTAACTAATAAGTTAAGGGTGTGGTTTAAGATGATTTTGGGATGTATTCGTCATCGACCCAGTACAAACTCCTATGACTACATCAACATTATCCAGAAGTATATGATGTTCTTCTTGGAAAAAGGGTACAAAATGGATCTTCCAACAATATTGTTCAAGTTTCTCAGGGATTCTATTAGAGAAACTAGAATTGGAAACACATCCAAGAAGGGAAGGTGCATTCCAAACGGAAGGCTAATTTCTGACATTCTGGCTGAAAATGGTCTTGTGGATGACCTTCTAATCAGTGGTTTAATTGAGGAGTTGGTGAAAGATGCTGGAAAGATCTTATAGGGGAAGAATCTCAAGAGCATGACTCTCATCTCCAAGGTAATCAGGCCAGATACCATTCCTTCAAAGCATGATATCTATGGAACTAGGATTCCAGTGGACAACTTCCCAGTATTCACCATGATTGATCCTCAAGAAATTATGATGCATTACCTTGAGAGTTGTATTAAGATGGTATTGGCCCAATATTTGACCCATTTAACTTACCAGAGACTTACCCAGATGTGTATGGGAAAAGGAAGAAAGAGTCTCATGAAGAAGGATCTTCAAGACCTCAGAAGAAGAAGGTTGCTACCTTTCTAGATGAAGACGAGGTGCCTCTCAGTGAGCACTAGAAATCAATACTTTTACAGGACATGTTTGGTGTTGTCCAACAATCTTCTAGAGCTTCTGACACTCTTATTACTAGTAAGCTTCCTAAGGCCAAAAATCTTTTTGTTTCTGATTCTGTTAATTCTGAAAGGATCTTACCAATTCAACCACCTCCCATTTCACAACCAATTTCATATCCTTCTCAAACCATTCCTTTTTCACAACCACTTCCCACAGAAACACCTATTTTAAAACTTGTTTTAGAACCTATTACCGAAACTCCTACAGTTTATGAAACTCAGTTACAACAACAACAACAACAACAACAACAAATACCACCAACACCACCTCCTTCACAGTTACCTTCATCACCCATTCCACCTTAATCTATGTCTATTTCTGCTCCCCACATTGAAAATCCAAATATAAAAACACCCAAAATATATTTTTCAAGATATTATGGTAACCAAGTGTCTGAGGGTATTTCCGAAGGAATGTTCAATTTTGAACCTAAACCAGAAGTAGCTGTTTCAGAAACACCAAAGGTCATTCCCCTTATCTTTCAACTGTTTATGGTCCGGAACCTCATACAACCATCACATATATTTATGTTAGAATCCCTAAACCACCCAAACCAAACCTAAATATTGGTTTCATGCAGCTATGACGACTAGTTGTTCATCAGCTAATCCTGCTGAAAGTGACTCAGCTTGGGAAGACTACAGAAGTTGGATAAACTCCAAAAAATCTCCAAGCTAAAGAACTTTGGGTACAAAGCATCTGAAATAAACTTCTGTTATGGGTTTGTACCCCTAATGGAAATCTGGAAGTTACAAAATACTGCATTGTGTCTTCTTGCTCCAGAGATTAAGGAAGTTGTTCCAGAAGCTGAGGTAGATTATGGGCATCCAGAATGCGTCATGGAAGAAGTTTTTGCTTAGACGGTTGCTTTTGAAGACCATCAGATTAAGGTTTCTCATAATCAATAGTCTGTTGGAACCACTTATAGGGACATTCCTGAGTGCTTATGAAGACCATCGAGGAAATGAAAGCTGAGAATGCCCTGGTCAAAGAACGTCTGGATAGAAAGGAAATAATGTTTCAGTTGATACTATCTAGACTTCCGCCTCCTACTCCTAAGAACCCTTAATATATATATATATATATATATATATATATATATATATATATATATATATATAAAATTGTTTTTCACTTTATGTTTTTTTCATTTTGCTTACAACTTGTTTGTACTCATTTTTTGCCTTTTGGAACTACCTAAAGAAAATCATGTTTGTGTCTTTCTATCACTTTTATTTTATTTGTCTATATCTTTTTTATTGATGATAAAGGGGGAGAAACATAGTAAAAGGGGAGAATCGTAATTTATTTTGATATACCTATATTCATAAATCAGAACCCAAACATTGTTTAATGTTTTTGCTAACAACTACTTCGAAGAATAATTTGTTAAGTGTTTTGCAGGGATAAGTTCAAACATCAGAAGTTTTAATATTGTTTGAGAAGAATATCAACAAGGAATCAGATCCAAGCATTGACTATTCAAGAAATTAAAAACCAAGCTCTAAACTTGGAACTTGACAATCAAGCTTTTAATAAGAATCCTTAACCAGATTCTAAAGTCTCTTTTCAAAGATTTTTTTTAAGGTATCCAAGATCTGAAAGAGAATTTCAAAGAGAGCCAGAATTCAAGCTTTTGAAGATAACCAGGTTCTGAAGCTTCTTCAAAAGAATTCAACCAAGCTCTTGAAGTGAAGCTAATCATAATGTTTATGTTAACAAACTAGTGCTCTGGACAACATCAAGCATATTTCTGAAGACAAGCCAAATTCTGATGGAAGATTATTCTGGTACTTCAAAAAGGTTAATAAGGAAAATGCTCTTTCATTCTTATTTTATCTTTTTAGAATTATACATCTTTGGGGGAGTTTTGTGCTTATGTAAGATGTATCCTTCTGTGATTACCATGTACAAAACTGTTCATCAAAATACATGTTTTTTTCATCATAAAAAATGGGGAGATTGTTAGAACAAGATTTGGTATACCTTGAGTTTTGATAATAACAATGTTGTATTTATGTGAGAACAATTCTGGTACCCTAATGGTTTGTTATTGTGTAACTTTAACATCCAATTTTAATTCTGAGTATATGACGTGCAACGTCATCAGTTTCTGAACAATGTGTTCCAATTCTACTTTTGCGCATATCATTAGAAGTTCTGAAGGATGTCCAAAGTTGCTGATGCAATGATCTTTATGCTTTTATGCTGATTCACTCTCGATAAGCTTCTGAGGAGACACTATGTTGTTGCTATAACATTCTCTCAATTTGTGCTTTTGAATGTGACTCTGATCATTTAGGTTCTGAAGAATGGCAAGCTTATGAAGTCGTGTTACTTAGTGATCAGTGTATTTTGATGCACATTCTTCTATAATAGAACTTAGGCATTTATCTAGTTTATTTTACTTATTTTACTATTTTATTATATTTTTAGATTTAAGTTCATGTTTGCCTTTAATCTATTTTCGTTTGCTATTTTCAGTTTTAGCGGTTATTTGATACATGTCCACTGCTCAGATCATAACTTGAGCTACAGGATGTCGTTTTGCAAGTTCTCGTATGCGTTGGAAAGCTAAGAGAAAGGGCTACGACTTTTATGTTGGAGCCAAAAGCTGATTCAGAGTGAAGACGTCTCAAGTAATTCGTTGAAGTTTTGTACTTTAGGAAATATTTTCTTTTGGGCCATTTGTTGGGCCAAAATTAGGTTTTCCGACCCAGTTTGAATTATAAGTGAAACCCTTAATCTGTTTAAAAGGGGAAGCCGTGGTACTGTAGCAAATGCACATTATTCACAATAACTTTTTGCTTTTGTGCGATCATGAAAAGGAACTAATCTCCTAGAGTTAATCTGCTGTAACCGAATTTTCAAGGCTTTGAGGTTTTTATTCTATCAATTTAATTTCGTTATCTTTCAATTCTATTCTATGAAATTGCATTTGCTTAATCTGTATTTTGTGGAATGGTTTTGATTAAATTCGTATGATTGCATTCCTAACTATTAATCGTCGTTTTCGTCGCTTTGTCGTTAAATTGTGTTTGTAAATCGTGTTTGCTTAATTCACGATTGTATTTATCCGTTTGCTTAATTCGGAATATAGGAATATAAATCTATCATATATCTATTGTGCTTGTCAATCGAATTTGAATCGAATAAAGATCGAATCCGCTTAGGGAATTGGTAGGTAAAAACCAATGATTAGCCGAAAACCGAAAACAGTAGATTGACTTATTTTATAATCGCTTATTTTAATCACTTTTTTTACTTTGTTTTCTAAATCGACCACTAAAACATAAACCCCCTTAAATCGATTTCATTAGGTTAAGAATAATACAAGAATCCTTGCGATACGATACTCGAGTTGTCGCTTCCGCTAAACTATAGTTTTCTAATTACTCGTTTTGATCGTGCGCGACAGTGGATCAAATTGGCGCCGTTGTCGCGGATTCTTGTAGATTTTAACCATTATTATAGTCTAAATATTATTATAGTCATAGGTGTTTTAACATTTTTTTGCCCTAACTTTCTTGTGTTTTGGTGTTTTTGCGTTTTAGGATAAAAAAAATCTGTTTTTGTAAGAAAATCATCTCAAATTATTCCGATTCTTTGTTGATTAACTAGGAAAAAATCAAGGATCAAAAGCCTTTATTTAGGAACTAAATAGTGGAAGTCATCCTAAAAACCTGAAATTCCTTATTTTTCTATTTTTTAAGAATTTTTTTTCCTGTTTTGATAGTTTCAGAAAATTCCAAAAAAATTCTCAAAATTTTTAATTGACGTTATTAGATTAATTTTTGTGTTTTTGTATTTTTCCCTTTTATTTTAATAGTTTTTTACGTATTTCAATTGTTTGTTCTTAATAGGGACATAGTCGGTATTTTCCTATTTGTTGCTGCATTGCTGAATTAGTTATGTGTTTTCTCATTCTTTGTTGACTTTTTTCTATTGAGTTTAATATGGCTGACTAAAGAACTCTGAGAGAACTTGCTGCTCCTGATATGAATTACAATGGTTTATGTATTGAATATGCTGATGTTACTGTTCCTTTTGAGTTGAAATCTGGTTTAATACACTTGTTGCCAAGGTTTAGTGGTCTTGCAGGTGAGGATTCGCATAAGCATCTTAAGGAATTTCAGGTGGTTTGCTCTACACCATTGAGACCTGAAGGAATCACCGAAGATCACATCAAGCTGAGAGCCTTCCCGTTTTCACTTCAGGGTGCTGCCAAGGATTGGTTATATTATCTTGAGCCGAATTCTGTCACGACTTGGAATGATTTGAAGAGAGTTTTCCTAGAGAGATACTTTCCTGCCTTCAGGGCTGCATCAACCCGAAAAGATATATGTGGTATTAGACAGGGAAATGAGTCATTGGCTGAGTATTGGGAGAGATTCAAACAATTAGTATCTAGCTGCCCTCAACATCAAATTACCGAACAACTGCTTATTCAGTATTTCTATGAGGGATTGTTACCAATGGATAGAAACATTCTTGATGTTGCTAGTGGTGGAACACTTGTCGATAAAACTCCAGTTGCTGCTAAAGCCCTGATTGAGAACATGTCACTCAACTCCCAACAATTCACAACCAGAAATAATTCTATGGTCCAAACAAAAGGTGTGAATGACATTCAGGTTTCCTCTTCCAACAAGGCTTTAGAAACCAGAATTGAAGAGCTTACTTCTTTAGTGAAACAAATGGCAGTGAGTAAACCTCAAACAATAAACTTGTGTGGTATTTGTACTTTTATTGAACATCCAACTGACACATGTCATATTCTTCAAGATGATTCGGTCACTCAGTTGCCTCAAGCATATGCAGCTAACTTTTTCAACAAAAGCAATAATCAGAGAGGGTACAACATTCCTGACTTGTCCAGCAACAAATATCATCCCAATTGGAGGAACCATCGAAACCTTCGACATGGAAACCATCATCCCACCCAACAACAATTAGTCATACCCCTGCCACAACCACAGACCACTCCCCAAGTCTCCATCTCTGCACCTTCTGGACCTTCATTGGAGGATCTTGTCAAACAAATGGCTATTAACAATCTCTAATTTCAGCAATGAATAGATTCCAGTATTCAGACTTTGCAGACACAGATTGGACAACTTGCCACTTCGATGAATGTCATGCAGCAAGCCCAAGGATCAAACCAACTTCCTGCCCAAACAGTTGTGAATCCAAAAGGCCATAATGCTAATGTGGGTGCAATTTCCTTGAGATCCGAGAAGGTAACATAACCAGCCCTAGAAAATAATAAAAAAATTCTTAAGGTAACACCTGAACCTTCTTCCGTTGTGATAGAAACTGAACCCTCTGTTATGTTAGAAACAAAAAAAAAAGAAAAAGAGAAAGAGTATGTGCCACCAGTTCCCTTCCCACATAGAATACTGAAAAATAAAAGGACTGATGATGGAGACAAGGAGAGAGAGATTTTAGATGTGTTCAGAAAAGTGGCGGTAAACATTCCGCTTCTTGATGTTATTAAGCAGGTTCCAAAGTATGCAAAATTTCTAAAAGACTTGTGCACAAGTAAGAGAATGTTGAAGGGCAATGAGAGAGTAAATTTAGGACGAAACATTTCAGCCCTTATCCAGCCTAAACATTCACCTGAAAAAGCTACTGTTTCATCCCTCAATCAGGCCATACCCCAAAAGTGCAAGGATCCAGGAACTTTTGCTATTCCATGTACCATTGGGGATAATAAATTCAAAAATTGCATGCTTGATTTGGGAGCGGGCATTAATGTTATGCCTACTTCTGTTTATAATAACCTTGATCTTGGTCCTTTGCAGCTGTCATACGGTGAACTGACTTTAATGTGTTTTTAATCGCAATGTCGCGGTTAGCAAGAGTCGCCACCGACTTTTCTTTTATCCAATAAGGAAAGGTGGAAAAGAACAGGAAAGACCTTAATTTAGATTCTTAGGTTCGGGAGGTACATTATACAAAGGGAAGGTGTTAGCACCCTTTGTATCCATGGTTATCCATGGGCTCTTAATTGCTCAATCATTTATGTTTTTCTAGTTTGAAAAAGTGTTTGAGAAATGTATAGGAAATGTTTTGAAAAGGAGAAGTTAACTTTGTAATGATTCTTGTATGAATGTATACAAAGTGGTTATCTCATTTAGTTTTGAAAATAGTTTAGAAAAATAGTTTGGAAGTGCGAGGTGTGAAAAGTATTTTAGGTTATGAATGAGCAATTAAGGGTTATACCTGTCCGAGGTCTTTCCGGGCATTTCCTATCCTTATGAGGGTAAAACTGTCCTTACTATTGAGAAGTAAGTAGTTTTATCCTTTGGATGTAAAAGGGTCATCGTAGGGTCATCGACTGGTCATTGAAGGCAACAGTTGTGAGGATACCTTAGCATTCGAAGGGACTATCATCATTTAACCGTAGGCTACACCGAAGGGTCGTCGAGGGACAGAATCGTAATTTCGAAGGCAACATCCGAGGGACCATGATTTATTTTATGATGATTTAACCGAAGGGTCTTTGCTAAGGGTATCCCCATATTCGCGGGACATGACCATATTACGTAATCGGGGGTAAAAGAGAGGTCCGATATTATTTATTTAAAGTCCATATTTTAACAATTAATTGGGTAATTATGATGAATCTCCACATTAAAATCAACACATTAAAATCAACACATTAAAATCAATACATTAAAAATTAATACATTAAAATTAATTAGGCAATCAATATGAATCTTCACATTAAAGTGAAGTAATTTAGGATCCATCTCCACGAAGGTCTCCCACACGTAAAGTGGAGTACCTAGCCGGCCGCTTCATTGGGGATATGGAAGCTCTTACACCATTCAACACACGGGTTAGAGCATTAAGATAAAATATGATTTGACAATTGCACCATAAAATAGACATAACAGTTATGAGTTCAGGCCAGGTGATACAAAAATCGCAATTAGATAAACACAAGATAGAACAGCAAAGGGACAAGGCAGCCACTGTCCCATTCGCCTCTGCTTCGCCTAGCGAAGGCTCAGCGAAGGCTCGCTGCAGGCTCGCTTAGCGATGAGCTAGCGAGCGGCCACGGGTTTGGAGTTTGACAGCAGCATGATTTCCGAAAACCTGCACTCTTATGGCATTCGATCATAGGCATAGCATAGACAATTATACAGGATGTTCATACTTAGATTCACATACGAAATCGAATTACATACCAATACTTTAATCGGAATGCATCATGTATGTAAAGAATATCAATTGGAAACGTAAAACAGCGATGATACGCAAACCTGTGTGCAATGGCGATATTGAAAGGGACTGGTTGCTTGGAAGCCGGATTGAGTTAGGCGGCGGTAGCTTCGGAGCGGAGAAGCGGCCTTCAGGGTTTCTGCACTCGGAACTTTCTAAAGTAGCCTCCAGGGTTTCTGTGCCAGGGTTTTCGTCCCTCTTCCTCCGTTTTTCGTCCTCTTTTCATTACTGAAGTGCTGGTATTTATAATGCCCTTTTTCATGACCTAATGGGCTCAGAACGAAGCCCGAAATTTTTTGTTGTCTGTCAGCTTCGCTAGGCGAGCTGGTAGCGAACGTTTGCTTCGCTAGGCGAGCGTGTAGCGAACGTTCGCTAGGCGAGCGTGTAGCGAACAGGCCAGTTTGGGCCATTTTCTGGATTGGGCCATTCGTGAGCTGGGCCTTTGTCCCTTTAAGATCAGTGCCATAAAATGAGTCGGAATGCCCCTGAAAAATGTCTTGAACTATTGATGGGCAAATTTTGGGGTATGACAGCTGCCCCTGTTCAATACTCTTGAACCGAGAGAGTTAGGATGGTATGTACGCCATTCGTGGTCTGGAGGTGGAAGATTATTGAACACTTAGAACGCCCCAAAAATTTGCATTCGTCAATTAGTTAGTCTTGATGGAGATGGGCTTAAAGATGCCATCTAGGAAGTTTGATGATGAGAGCTTCAGAGTGCGTCGTACGTTAGACGATATCCGAAGTCATGGGTGTCGCTGGGTCATACGCCAGACCGTATAGTGAGTCATTCATTATGCTGTCGACTTCGCCGGGGAGTCAGAGTGTGTTATACGCTGCTGGGGATAAAGAAATCAGAATGGATCACACGCTAGACCGTATCTGAATACCAGAGTGAGTTGTTCATTAGGCGGATGACCTTGCTGGGGAGGAAAGATCAGAATGGATCGTACACTAGATCTTATCCAAGTTGCGGAATGAGCCGTTCGTTAGGCTGTGCTTGGGGATGAGAGGTCAGAATGGATCGTGCGCTAGATCGCATACTAGGTAGCACCTAAGGACTTGAAGGTCTAATTGGGTCGTACATTAGACTGTATGTGAGCAGAATCAGCCGTCCGTTAGGCTGGATCTGATGATGAAAAGGGGGTAGTCGTACGCTAGACTACAATTCAGAAATGTACCGTACACTAGGTAGCATCTGAGGAGATGAAGGTCTAACTTGGTCGTACATTAGACTGTATTCGAGCAGCATCTGGTCTAACTTGGTCGTACATTAGACTGTATTCGGGCAGCATCCGAGGACTTGACGGTCTAACTTGGTCTACATTAGACTGTATTCGAGCAGCATCTGGTCTAACTTGGTCGTACATTAGACTGTATTCGGGCAGCATCCGAGGACTTGACGGTCTAACTTGGTCGTACATTAGACTGTCACTGAGCAGAATCTGGTCTAACTTGGTCGCACATTAGATTGTATCTGGGCAGAATCCGAGGACTTGACGGTCTAACTTGGTCGTACATTAGACTGTCACTGAGCAGAATCTGGTCTAACTTGGTCGCACATTAGACTGTATCTGGGCAGAATCCGAGGACTTGACGGTCTAACTTGGTCGTACATTAGACTGTCACTGAGCAGAATCTGGTATAACTTGGTCGCACATTAGACTGTATCTGGGCAGAATCCGAGGACTTGACGGTCTAACTTGGTCGTACCTTAGACTGTATTTGCAGAATCTGACTTGAAGGTCTAACTTGGTCGTACATTAGACTGTATTTGATGACTGGAAGGTCTAACTTGGTTGTACATTAGACTGTATTTGCAGAATCTGACTTGAAGGTCTAACTTGGTCGTACATTAGACTATATTTGCAGAATCTGACTTGAAGGTCTAACGTGGTCGTACATTAGACTGTATTTGCAGAATCTGACTTGAAGGTCTAACTTGGTCGTACATTAGACTATATTTGCAGAATCTGACTTGAAGGTCTAACGTGGTCGTACATTAGACTATATTTGCAGAATCTGACTTGAAGGTCTAACTTGGTCGTACATTAGACTGTATTTGCAGAATCTGACTTGAGGGTCTAACTTGGTCGTACATTAGACTGTATTTGAGTGGTATTTGAAGATTTGAAGGTCTAACTTGGTCGTACATTAGACTGTATCTGAGTTATTGAAGGTCAGAATGGATCGTACGCTAGATCGTATCTGAGTTAAAGGTCAGAATGGATCGTACGCTAGATCGTATCTGAGTTGAAGGAGTCATGTGTTGAGATGAATCAGGATGGACCGTATGCTAGGCAGTACCTGAGAAGTGAAGGTATAACTGGGTCGTACATTAGACCGTGTTGGGAGTAGTTGAAGATCAGAATGGATCGTCCGTTAGATCGTATCTGAGTGGAAGGAGTTATATGTTGAGCTGAATCAGAATGAACCGTATGCTAGGCTATATCTGATAGTATTTGTATATGTTGTATTTGCAATGAATATTTGGGATGAGCTTATAGATGCCATCGTTAGGAGGATGTCAGAATGAATAGTGACATGAAGTATATCTGAAAGATGTATCTGAAGAAGAAAGTAGTCGTACGCTAGACCACACCTCGGAATGTACCGTACGCTAGGCAGTATCTGAGGGATATAGTTGCATCTTGAACGTAATTGATAAAGATGTCTGTCTGAATGGACCTTTGTTTTGACTATGTCAGGAGGATAATTGACCTGAAAAATAAAGTTAGCTTTATGCCATGTCATGATGCATGAGATGCAAATGTTGTATGCATGCGTATGCTGTGAAATGATGTAATGAGTGAATTATGCGTCTGGAATAAATGAGAGCATTGTATACATGTATATGTTATGAAATGATGTAATGTATATGATGCGGAACGAAAATTGTATGTAGGTATGTGATGTGAAGTGATGTAATGAATGCACTATGTGTCTGAAACGTTCTTCCAGGGGACTCTACTGGGGAAATAAATCTCAGTCTTCTGGTCGGAGATATTTGTATTGATGACCCTTCCTTAGCTAGGGGTATTTGACTTTTATCTGATGGCAGAGATATTCAACAGAGCCTGGCTGGGGGTAGAAGAGATGACCAGTCTAGTGATGCCAATTTCTTCTGGGGAATAACTGGCGTTGCCAGGGAATCGAATTAGCAACGGATTCATTGGGAAGCATGGTTAGACCTTCTCCTCGATCCTGAAGTCGTGTAGTACTTGCTATTACCATTCTAGGCATGTATTTTTGGTAAACATTGATCATATTCAAATGCATAAATCAATTCAAAGTAACTCAATGGACGTTTACGCAAACAAAACAGAAAAGGTAAAAACAAAAGCATCTTTTTGGAAATGAAATTGTATTGATTTGAAAGAGGGCCTGTAAACGGGCAATTTGTGTACAAGGAGACAGAAATCCTAGTAAGAGGAAATCGTCAAGAAAACAAAGAGAAAGCTATGCAGAACAGGTCCTATTGATTTTAATTCCATTACTGTCATTATGTCTTCAAGCGTCTCATCTCCTGCTGTCGGATAGAAGTGATTGGCTTGTTCAGTCCCTTGAACTTGGTTGAAGCTGACTGAGAACGGGACATAGTCTTACGCTTTAATCCCTAATTTTTGCCTGGACCGCCTTTTCAGGTTTTCAGTCCACCAGGATACCCTTTTTTGCCCAAGCCGCCTTTTCAGGTTTTCGACTTGCCGGGTGTACATTTGTATATGTTTATCCCTAATTTTTTCCCGAACCCTTTTGGTTCGCCGGGATGCCCTTACTTTTGCCTAGATACGTCGACCTAGCGGGTCTCTTTTAGGCGTAGTATTTTTTTAACTATGTCAGCGTTCACAGGATGCGGGAACTCTTTGCCATCCGTTGTAGCAAGCATCATGGCTCCACCAGAGACTACCTTCTTAACTACAAATGGCCCCTCGTATGTGGGAGTCCATTTGCCCCTGGGATCACCTTGTGGTAGAATGATACGCTTGATAACTAAGTCGCCGATTTGGTACACTCGTCTCTTGACCTTTTTGTTAAATGCCTGGGTCATGCGCTTCTGATATATCTGCCCATGACAAACAGCCGCAAGTCTCTTTTCATCAATCAAATTTATCTGATCGAGTCGAGCTTGAATCCATTCATCCTCATCTAAGCCTGCATCTTTCACAATTCTTAGAGAGGGGATCTGAACTTCCACTGGTAAAACGGCTTCCATTCCATAGACTAAAGAGAAAGGGGTTGCCCCTGTCGAAGTGCGGTAACCATGAAGAGCAAAAGGTAACATCGCATACCAGTCTTTGTATGTTACTGTTATATTCTTGATATTGTTAGCAGCCTCCACGGCGTCGTTCGTCTTTGGCCGGTACGGAGAAGAGTTATGGTGTTTTATTTTGAACTGCATGCAGAGTTCAGTTTAGTACCATTATCAGTGATAACTCTCTCAGGAGACAGCAGGTTTCTCAAATAGATATTTGATAGAATCCATCTTAGAAATCAATAAAGTGGTATGATTCAACATATACTGTCTTAGTCGGCGAGCAGCCCAAGCCAAAGCACAGCAAGCTTTCTCGAGCTGTGAGTATCTTGTTTCACAGCCGGTACCTTTTGCTAAGGCAGTATATGGCATGCTCTTTTCGACCAGACTTGTCATGTTGCCCCAACACACACCTCATTGAATTTTCTAACACGGTCAAATACATGATGAGAGGTCTTTCTTCAACTGGTGGTATCAGAATTGGAGGTTCTCGGAGATACTTCTTGATTTTGTCAAAAGCTTCTTGGCATTCATCATTCCATACCATCTCTTGATTTTTTCTCAGTAATTTGAAGATGGGTTTGCAGATAGCAGTCAAGTGTGGAGTGAATCGGGCAATGTAATTCGAGTGCCCCAAGAAACCTCTGACTTCTTTCTTGTTTATTTCAGTACCCAGATTTACAATTTCAATTAATTCCTCATGCGGCTGTATAGTCTTTTCTTCTTGTAGTACCAGTCTGGCAAGTTCTCCAGGGACTTCACAATCTTCCTCACTTCCATCCTCGGCTTGGTAGATCGGATTTTCAAAGTCATAATGAACAGTAGTAGAGTCATTACCAACAGGATCCAGAGTGGATATGGATCGGCAATTTGTTACGTGAGTGTGTGCAAGAAAACATAGCTTTGTTTAAAAGATGACAGGAAAGATAAAGAGCGCAATATTTGAATGCAAAAAGTCCATTGATTTATTGAATATGAATATGCTTATGAAAATGACAAAACCCTTGAAAAATTAGCTATTGTGCCCCGGGTATAGACACAATGCTTTTGAAATACTAAAATAGCAATAACAATTACTCCCGACTAAAGGAAATCGGGATAGTGTCTTCAGCTTTCCAATTATCGAGTCTGTCACCAATTGTTGGGTAGACCCAGCTATCCAGGTCGCAATCGCTGTCAGCATCCTCTATAGCATTAAGAGTTTTGTCATGATTAGGCAGAGGAGCAGTGATGACATTAGGAGTCTTAGGCGGATCAAATTCAAATTCTCCGGTGTCGATCATATCCTGAATTTTGTTCTTCAACGACCAACAATCGTTTGTATCATGCCCGGGGCTATCGGAGTGATAGGCACACCTGGCATTGGGATTATAACGAGGAGAAGTAGTGTTGGGTTTTGCAGGAGGATCTCTGAGGGTAATTAAATTTGCTTTTAGCATACCCTGCAGTGCTTGTGCTAAAGTCATATTGATCTTCGTAAACTGCCTCCTTCCCGGGTTAACGTGCCTCACAGATTTCTTGTCTTTTTTCTTCTCGAGCAAGAGAGCCTTCAGTTCTTCCTGCCCCTTGGATAAGTTCAAGATCATTTCCTGGAGTTGAGCATTCTGAGCATGGAGATCTTTGACAGTTTGTTCGAGGTCCATTTTTCTGTGCGCATGAAAACCGTGAGAACATTGATCCCTTTAGAACACCTGTTATGCAATGTTATGCTATGCAATGTATGAAATGTTTTCAAGGACTTTTGGAATTTAACTTTGCATAAACTACCAAAAAAGAAACTTTTTTTTTTTTTTTTTTTTTACAAAATAGAGCAAAGTTAAATCCCTAAGTCCTCGAAATGGTTAATTCAATGTTATGATGTCATGATGTTATGATCTTATGATCTTATGATCTTATGATGTTATGATGTTAAGTAAACAACAAGCACAAGCAAGTCACACAACCATCATTCCTAGGTTTTAAGGCTTGCATGAGTTCCATAGGTAAGTACCCTCCCCACTGAAGTTTGGTTGGTTCAACCTGTCCTAGAATAGTAACCGGGTTCTAGAAGGATCTCAGATCATCGACCTTTCTTTAAGTCCACTTCAGTGCAACGCCAAGTGGTTGACCAAAGCTTCCCTAAAGTCCAATCTCAAAGAGTGTAGTATCGAGTCTCAACCAACCCCAGTCGGAACCGAAGTCAGTTATCTCACTACTTTCTAATGGCTAGGATGAGTCAGTTAGGGTTCTAAAGGTCTGGTTAATGCTTTGATGACACCACGCGAATGCCAAATTTTTCCTCAAGTAAACATGAGGAACATCAGGACATCCAAAGTGTCACATTAACCGTAGCCATCATTTTAACCATTCCAGTATACGCCGGATAGTCACGATGATCTATTGCTACTAACCTAAGGTACACTAGATCCGGGTGTAGGATCTTTCACTCAACAATACCCTTAAAAGAAGGAACAATTTGAAAACATAAATGATTTTTTTAAGGTGACCTCTCTTTATTCCCCAGCAGAGTCGCCAGTTCTGTCATACGGTGAACTGACTTTAATGTGTTTTTAATTGCAATGTCGCGGTTAGCAAGAGTCGCCACCGACTTTTCTTTTATCCAATAAGGAAAGGTGGAAAAAAATAGGAAAGACCTTAATTTAGATTCTTAGGTTCGGGAGGTACATTATACAAAGGGAAGGTGTTAACACCCTTTGTATCCATGGTTATCCATGGGCTCTTAATTGCTCAATCATTTATGTTTTTCTAGTTTGAAAAAGTGTTTGAGAAATGTATAGGAAATGTTTTGAAAAGGAGAAGTTAACTTTGTAATGATTCTTGTATGAATGTATACAAAGTGGTTATCTCATTTAGTTTTGAAAATAGTTTAGAAAAATAGTTTGGAAGTGCGAGGTGTGAAAAGTATTTTAGGTTATGAATGAGCAATTAAGGGTTATACCTGTCCGAGGTCTTTCCGGGCATTTCCTATCCTTATGAGGGTAAAACTATCCTTACTATTGAGAAGTAAGTAGTTTTATCCTTTGGATGTAAAAGGGTCATCGTAGGGTCATCGACTGGTCATTGAAGGCAGGATACCTTAGCATTCGAAGGGACTATCATCATTTAACCGTAGGCTACACCGAAGGGTCGTCGAGGGACAAAATCGTAATTTCGAAGGCAACATCCGAGGGACCATGATTTATTTTATGATGATTTAACCGAAGGGTCTTTGCTAAGGGTATCCCCATATTCGCGGGACATGACCATATTACGTAATCGGGGGTAAAAGAGAGGTCCGATATTATTTATTTAAAGTCCATATTTTAACAATTAATTGGGTAATTATGATGAATCTCCACATTAAAATCAACACATTAAAATCAACACATTAAAATCAATACATTAAAAATTAATACATTAAAATTAATTAGGCAATCAATATGAATCTTCACATTAAAGTGAAGTAATTTAGGATCCATCTCCACGAAGGTCTCCCACACGTAAAATGGAGTACCTAGCCGGCCGCTTCATTGGGGATATGGAAGCTCTTACACCATTCAACACACGGGTTAGAGCATTAAGATAAAATATGATTTGACAATTGCACCATAAAATAGACATAACAGTTATGAGTTCAGGCCAGGTGATACAAAAATCGCAATTAGATAAACACAAGATAGAACAGCAAAGGGACAAGGCAGCCACTGTCCCATTCGCCTCTGCTTCGCCTAGCGAAGGCTCAGCGAAGGCTCGCTGCAGGCTCGCTTAGCGATGAGCTAGCGAGCGGCCACGGGTTTGGAGTTTGACAGCAGCATGACTTCCGAAAACCTGCACTCTTATGGCATTCGATCACAGGCATAGCATAGACAATTATACAGGATGTTCATACTTAGATTCACATACGAAATCGAATTACATACCAATACTTTAATCGGAATGCATCATGTATGTAAAGAATATCAATTGGAAACGTAAAACAGCGATGATACGCAAACCTGTGTGCAATGGCGATATTGAAAGGGACTGGTTGCTTGGAAGCCGGATTGAGTTGGGCGGCGGTAGCTTCGGAGCGGAGAAGCGGCCTTCAGGGTTTCTGCACTCGGAACTTTCTAAAGTAGCCTCCAGGGTTTCTGTGCCAGGGTTTTCGTCCCTCTTCCTCCGTTTTTCGTCCTCTTTTCATTACTGAAGTGCTGGTATTTATAATGCCCTTTTTCATGACCTAATGGGCTCAGAACGAAGCCCGAAAATTTTTGTTGTCTGTCAGCTTCGCTAGGCGAGCTGGTAGCGAACGTTTGCTTCGCTAGGCGAGCGTGTAGCGAACGTTCGCTAGGCGAGCGTGTAGCGAACAGGCCAGTTTGGGCCATTTTCTGGATTGGGCCATTCGTGAGCTGGGCCTTTGTCCCTTTAAGATCAGTGCCATAAAATGAGTCGGAATGCCCCTGAAAAATGTCTTGAACTATTGATGGGCAAATTTTGGGGTATGACAGCAGCATACAAGTTTAATCATTCAACTGGCGAACAGAAACAATGCTCGCGCTATTGGAGTAGTGGAAGATGTGCTTGTTCAAGTTAATGACTTGATTTTTCCTGCAAATTTCTACATTCTAGACATGTATAGAGAAACAAATTCAAGCAGATCGCCCATCATTTTAGGCAGACCGTCATGAAAACGGCAAAAACAAAAATCGATGTCGACGATGGAACCATGTCCATGGAATTTGGTGACATTGTCGCAAAATTTAACATTTTCGATGCCATGAAACATCTCTTGGAAGAGCATTCTGTTTTTCATATTGAATTGATCTCTGAGTTGGTTGATGACACTTTTTCTGAATTGTTTTCACTTGATTTTCCATCTCTATCTGGGTTTGATGATGTTTATTCATGTGATGATTGTACTGACACTAAACTTTGTGTTGTATGTGCTGAGATTGATGTTGCCTTGCAGGGTAACATTTCTCCTACAAGTGAATTTGTCCATGAAGTTGTTTATGCAGTTGAAGCTCTCGACATACCGACTTCCCCAAACATACCATCCATTGAACAACTACATTCTTTAGAGCCTAAACCACTTCTCGAGGATTCATATTATTCATCAAAGCTTCAACTTAAATAAACATATAAGAAGGGAATTGGATGGATCTTGGCTGACACTCGTGATATTAGCTCATCCATATGTATGCATAAGATCTCACTTAAAGATGAAACAAAAGTAGTGAGGCAGCCCCATAATCCTTTAATTCTTGATGTTGTGAAAAATGAGATCACTTTCATGTGTCCATTCAAACTTTTACTTATCGAAGATTCTTCTTTGATCCTGGAATACAAGGTGAAGACACTAATCAAAATTTCAAGTTCAATGGACACTACCCAAAGCTACTCCATGAGAGCCCGATTTTGAAAGAAGAGACTGTAGAAGAGCTCTCTTTGGGAAAGGCTGATTATGCAATCATTTATCCGCTTTGACTCCTCGGGTGTGTTCTTTCCTTTCTCTCACTCTTATTTTATATTTATGCTCTTTCATTGAGGACAATGTATGTTTTAAGTGTGGGGGAGGGAACCATTTATTTATTTTGTTTTCAGTTTTTCTTTATTTTGCTTTTTGTTTGCTTTCTTAAAAAAAGTTTGCATGCCTTTTCCTTTGGTTTTTGAGTTACAATTATGAGTATTTTTCTTAGTTCTCTTGACTAAAGTCTTGTGGTGTGATGTGAAAAATTTGTTGTACATTTTTAGTATGATAGATAAGACTAAACTCTAAATTGTACATAATTTGTGGTAGATCAATTAACCTTGTAAGATTTTGAGCCTTATATGGATAACATACAAAAATCCATCTCTTTCTTTCTTGCGTGATTCACTCATGTCTGTTGGCCTCTAGAACTTGAATTGACTCTTGTTGATGTTGTTGCTTACTTGTACACACTGATATGATAAAGGCAATTTTATTTTCTTTTGTTTTTTTAGCCAGTTAGCCAAAAAGTCAACCCTAAAATAATTGCTTCCCTTGTTTGAAACCCTCTTGAGCCTATTATCCTTTTTTATTTAAAATTCACTACAAGCCGAGAAGTGAAAAACAATGTTATCACCCTATTCAAAGGGTTGAAAGAGTCTTGTTTGGAGTTGTGTGGGGTTGAATAATTATGTTTGTAATATTTTAGAAATTGCAGAAAAAGAAAAAAAATAGAAAAGAAAAAAAAAAGGAATGAAAAAATAGAAGGATAAGAGGAAGAAAAAAAAGGAATTATATTTGTAATATTTCAATACATGACAATACATACTCCTTCAAAAAAAAAAGAATAAAAAGAGGAATGAGAAGAGAAAACAATTGCTATAGAGTTGTTCAAGTGAATGAAATATTTTGTAAATTCAACTCCCGCAGTTTCTTTCAAGTCTCTTTTATCTCTTTGAATTTTAGCCTAGTACCCCTTAGGATTTATCTCACCCTTACCTTGGCCACGTTACAACCAAATAAAAGTCCTTTTGATCTTTGTGTGCATGTATTTCAACTGTGGATGTTAGAGTCCTTTCAAGCTTATGGTAGTACTAATTTTCATGTTGTGCTTTGAGTGTAAACAGTTAATCTAAACACTTGAGAGTTGAGTGAATTATATCCTGTGAGGATCTTACTACTGTTGATGTACTTTTTGGTAATATATTTTTCTATCTGCTTTGAATGTCACAAAAAGTTGCTCACTAACACCACATCTTGAAGCTTAGACTTAAAATTATGCTTATACCTTGTATCTTGAAAACTTTTGGAAGTGCATGCTCTGTTTTCTTTCCTTTTGTTTTAAAATTGTAATTTTGCTCGGAGTGCAAAAGTTCAAGTATGGGGGAATTTGATCAGTGTATTTTGATGCACATTCTTCTATAATAGTGCTTAAGAATTTATCTACTTTATTTTGCTTATTATATTATTTTATTATTTTTTTAGATTTAAGTTCATGTTTGCCTTTAATCTATTTTCGTTTGCTATTTTCAGTTTTAACGGTTATTTGATACATGTCCACTGTTCGGATCATAACTTCACCTACAGGATGTCGTTTTGCAAGTTCTGACATGTGTTGGAAAGCTAAGAGAAAGAGCTACAACTTTTATGTTGAAGCCAAAAGCTTATTCAGAGTGAAGACGTCTCAAGTAATTCGTTGAAGTTTCATACTTTAGGAAATATTTTCTTTTGGGCCATTTGTTGGGCCAAATTTAGGTTTTCTGGCCCAGTTTGAATTATAAGTGAAACCCTTATTCTGTTTAAAAGGGGCAGCCGCAGTACTGTAGCAAATACACATTATTCACAATAATTTTTTGCTTTTGTGCGATCATGAAAAGGAACTAATCTCCTAGAGTCAATCTGCTGTAACCGAATTTCCAAGGCTTTGAGGTTTTTATTCTATCAATTTAATTTCGTTCTCTTTCAATTCTATTCTATGAAATTGCATTTGCTTAATCTGTATTTTGTGGAATGATTTTGATTAAATTCGTATGATTGCATTCCTAACTATTAATCGTCGTTTTCGTCGCTTTGTCGTTAAATTGCGTTTATAAATCGTGTTTGCTTAATTCACGATTGTATTTATTCGTTTGCTTAATTCGGAATATAGGAATATAAATCTATCATATACCTATTGCGCTTGTCAATCGAATTTGAATTGAATAGAGATCGAAGTTGCTTAGGGATTTGGTAGGTAAAAACCAGTGATTAGCCGGAAACCAAAAACAGTAGATTGACTTATTTTATAATCGCTTATTTTAATCATTTTTTTACTTTGTTTTCTAAATCGACCACTAAAACATAAACCCCCCTTAAATCGATTTCATTAGGTTAAGAATAATACAAGAATCCTTGTGATACGATACTCGAGTTTTCGCTTCCGCTAAACTATAGTTTTCTAATTACTCGTTTTGACCCGTGCGCGACAGTGGATCACTTAGCTAATGATTATGAAGATCTCAAGCCAGATGTTGAGGTTATCAAGGTTCTGACTGAAGAGTCTAAAGATTTTGAAGATTCTGAAGATACTAAAGATCTCAAGCCAGACTACTGATGCTGTCAAGGTTCTGGATGAGAATTATGAAGTTTATGAATCCAGCTGTATGTTTCTTCATTTCATGCTTCATTAGCTTTCATCAGAAGCCAATGAACTTGGAGATAAGATCAAATGGGTACGTGATCAAATAGTACATGGTACAAATCAAATATTCTTTCCACTACCTAATTTTGTGGGCAAGGATAGTACTATACATCACACTTGTCGCTGAATTTATGGGCGAAGGACAATATGCAATATCACTCATTTCACCATCCAACAGTGAACAACTGCTCTATTTGGTTTCCCCATTTTGCCCTTCAATGGTCTTCTCCTTATGTTATATAAGTGGGACTTGGAGACTTGAAGAAAAACAAGAATGCTAAAGCGCTGCAATATTTGACAAAGCCTAAATTCTTTGTGAAAAGCTATCATTTTTATACACCATTTTCTTTAAGGATTTGTTTATCATTTGTGTAAAATCTGCTTGTGTAGAAGCAACCTGTAACATACAAAATATTATTCAAACTGTTTGTTTGATTCCTTAAGGAGACTAGGGTGTAGTCATATTCTTAAGAAGACAAAGAAAGGTGTTCTTTGTGAGTCCTTAAGGAGACTAGGGTATAGTCGGATCCTTGAGAAGACAAATAAGGTTATTCTTTGTGATTATTGTAATCAGTTGACTATAATGGATTAAGTCCTTGTGTATAAGGCAAAATCACCTTGGTGGATGGACTGGAGTAACTTTTAGTTTCAAGTGAACCAGGATAAAAATACTTGTGTTTTTCATCTCTTTGTTATTAACATTTAAGTGGTGTTCTTGAGTTGGTAAAAAACTTTTGTTTTTAAAACTCAATTCAAACTCCCTCTTTCTTGTGTTTTTCACACATTCAACTACATCATAAACAATTTAACATGCCAACCAATTCGAATAAAATCTTAAATAATTCAATTAAATCAAACAAATGAACTCAGGGTGTTACAACTCTCCCCCACTTAGAAGAATTTTTGCCCTCGAAAATTTCCTGAAGGAAATAGAGTCGGAGACGACTCTTTCATCTAATTCTCCAGCTCCCAAGGTATGCTCCCACCTGCCGATGCTCCCCATACTACCTTCACCAAGGCAAATTCCTTACCACACAACTACTTCACTTCCCAATCCTCTATCTGCATGGGTGATGTTTCCATAGTCAAGTTATCTCCCACCTGTATATCGTCCACTTGGATCACATGAGATAGATCTAAAATGTATCTCCTCAACTATGACACATGAAACACATTGTCATACCCCAAAAATTACCCATCATTTTTCCTAAAAAAAAAAAAAAAAAAAAAAAAAAAAAAAAAACGAAAAAAAAAAAAAAAAAAAGAAAAAAAAAGAGAAATTTTTTTTAATTAATTAATTAATTAATTAATTAATTAATTAATTAATTAATTAAATAATTAAAATAAATAAATAAATAAAATATAACAAATTATTTTGGACTTGGGTCTCCCTCATTCCAAGCCCATTACCCACGAAATTAGTCTATAAATACTGAAGTTTCAGTAGGGGGAGTTAGACTTGGAGTTTACACTGGGAGATTCACTGGAGAAAGAAGGAAGAGAAGCAAAACACTCTGAGGTTTCCTTGGAACAAAACCTTGAGGAAAAAGAAAGAAAGAGAACAGAGAAGGACGAATAGAAACTTTGGCATAGGAACCCTGCCTACCCGGAGAATTCAGAGTAAAGAAACCCTGAAGGCAGCCCATCTGCACCGAAGCCATCGCCGTCCAATTCCCGCTGCCTAACTTATTCCGATACTACAAGTGGTCAATCCCTTCAACCTTGAATTGGCAAACAGGTTTTGCGTATCTCTATTGTTTATACTTTCAATTGGCCATATCTACATATATAATGCATCATGATTAAATGTTGATATATAATTTGCTTTCGTATGGGAATTTAAATATGCCTGAATACCCTGAATGTTTGATCATGTTATTCCTGTGATAAAATGCCATAAAATTCAAAGTTCCTAACGTGGGGCTGTTTTCAAATTCAAAATCCGTGGCCTTCGCTAGGCGAGGCAGAGGCGAACGAGACAGTAGCTGACTTTTCTATTCTGTTTTTTTATGTTTTATCATAGCCATGCATTATTCATCCTATCCTATTTATTGTTGTGATATTTCTCCGGTGTAATCTTCGATTGCACCCTGATTTGGTGTTCTGACATGTTTCTTTTTTTTGAGTTTCGTAAAGGTTCACATATCCCAGGAAAAGGTTATTGGCTAGGTATTCCACTTTATTTGTGGGATACCCTTGTGGAGTTTCACCCTAAATTAATTTTTAATGTATTAATTTCTAATGTATTAATTTTTTAATATATTATTTTTAATAATTTTAATGTGGAGTTTCATCCTAATTATATAATTAATTGTAAAACTTTGCCTTTGAATAAGTGATCTTGGACCTCTCTTTGTTGCCTTACGATTACGATATTACGGTCATGTCCCGCGAACGTGGGGATACCCTTAGCAAAGACCCTTCGGTTAAATCATCATAAAATAAATTATAGTCCCTCGGATGTTGCCTTCGAATATACAACTTTGTCCCTCGATGACCCTCCGATGTTGCCTACGGTTAAAAGATGATAGTCCCTTCGAATGCTAAGATATCCTCGTAACTGTTGCCTTCAATGACCTATCGATGACCCTACGATGACCCTTAAACATCCAAAGGATAAAACTACTTATTTCTCAATAATAAGGACAGTTTTACCCTCATAAGGATAGGAAATGCTCATAAAGACCTTGGGTCGGTATAACTCTTAATTGTTGGCTCACAATCTAAAAACAATTTTCACACCTCACACCTTTCAAAATATCTTTAGAAAATCACCACTTGGTATATGTTCATACTAGAATCATTACCGAGTTATATTTTTCTAAACAATTTCCAAAACTAAACGAGATAACTACTTTGTATATATTCATACAAGAATCATTACAAAGTTAAATTCTCTTTCCAAAAACAATTTTCCAAACAATTCACAAACACTTTTTTTTCAGACAAAAATAATATAAGTGATCGAGCAATTAAGAGCCCATGGATAACCATGGATACAAAGGGTGCTAACACCTTCCCTTTGTATAATGTACCTCCCGAACCCAAAATCTAAATTAAGGTCTTTCCTGTTCTTTTCCACCTTTCCTTATTGGATAAAAGAAAAGTCGGTGGCGACTCTTGCTAACCGCGACATTGCGATAAAAAACACAAAAAGTCCAGTTCACCGTATGACAGAACTGGCGACTCTGCTGGGGACCCTAAATATTTAAAAAGAGAGGTTACCTTAAAAACAAGATCACTTATTCAATTTGTCTGATTTATTTTTAAGGGATTGCTTGGGTATGTTATGCTTGAGTGAAAGATCCTACACCCGGATCTAGTGTACCTTAGGTAAGTAGCAAGAGATCATCGCGACTGTCCGGCGTATATTGGAATGGTCAAAATGATGGCTACGGTTAATGTGGCACTTTGGATGTCCTGATGTTCCTCATGTTAGTTGAGGAAATATTTGGCATTCGCGTGGTGTCATAAAAGCATTAACCAGACCTTTAGAACCCTAATTGACTCATCCTGGCCATTAGAAAGTAGTGAGATAACTGGCTTCGGTTCCGACTGGAGTTGGTTGAGACTCGATACTACACTCTTTGAGATTGGACTTTAGGGAAGCTTCGGTCAACCACTTGGTGTTGCACTGAAGTGGACTTAAGGAAAGGTCAATGATTTGAGATCCTTCTAGAACCCGGTTACTATTCTAAGACAGGTTGAACCAACCAAACTTCAGTGGGGAGGGTATTTACCTATGGAACTCACGCAAGCCTTAAAACCTCGGAATGATTGTTGTGTGACTTGCTTGTGCTTGTTATTTATCTAACAACATAACATCATAACATCATAACATCATGGCATTGTACTAACCATTTCAAGGATTTATGGATTTAACTCTGCTAAAAAAAAAAACAAAAAACAAAAGCAAAAACAAAAGAGAAAAGAAAAAAAAAGCTCTTTTTGTTAGTTTATGCAAAGTTAAATCCCGAAAGTCCTTGAAAACATTTCATACATTGCATTGCATCGCATAACAGGTATTCTAAAGGATCAGTGTTCTCACGATTTTCCTATCAAACAGATTCCAACAGATTCCAGCAGATTCAAACAGATTGAACAATGGCTCTCGAACAAACTGTCAAAGATCTCCAGGCCCAGAATGCTCAATTCCAGG
Organism: Lathyrus oleraceus; assembly: GCF_024323335.1. Taxonomy (NCBI): domain Eukaryota; kingdom Viridiplantae; phylum Streptophyta; class Magnoliopsida; order Fabales; family Fabaceae; genus Lathyrus; species Lathyrus oleraceus. The sequence goes on from NC_066584.1 coordinate 293,215,859, forward strand.
AAATGATGCTGAGCTTATCTAAGGGGCAGGAAGAACTGAAAGCTCTTTTGATGGAGAAGAAGAAGGACCAGAAACCTGTGGGTTACATCAACCCGGGGAGAAGGCTTAAGGGACAGGTTACAGGAGTCAAGATTAGAATTCCGAAGGATTCAGAAGAAGAGACCGAGAATGATTCGGAAGATGAGAATCCTAATCTCGTCAATTCTGAGGACGACGATGAAGATTATGAACATGAACAGTACTCTCCGAAGGATGATAAGTACAAGTTGCTGGAAGAACGTATGCTAGCTATGGAGGGGCAGAAAGTGCCCGGTCTGGATTTCGAAAATTTGGGTCTGGTCTCTGATGTGGTCATTCCCCGCAAATTCAAGGTTCCCATTTTCACTAAGTATGATGGTGCCTCTTGTCCTCAGATGCATCTAAGGGCTTATGTGAGAAAGATTCAGCCGCACACTACTGATAAGAAACTGTGGATCCATTTCTTCCAAGAGAGTCTGTCTGGCACACAGTTAGAGTGGTATTATCAGCTTGAGAGCTCTAACATCCGCACATGGACTGATTTAGCAACAGCTTTCTACAAGCACTACCAGTATAATTCTGAGTTAGCGCCTACTCGGCTACAGCTATAAAATATTGAAGGTGAGAAAAACAAGAAAGGGGGGGTTTGAATTGTTTGAAAAAATAAGCGCTTTTCCAAAATGAAAATCACACAAAGATTTTATACTGGTTCGCTTATAACACAAAGCTACTCCAGTCCACCCGGCCAAGGTGATTTCGCCTTCAACAAGGACTTAATCCACTAATCTTGAAAGATTACAAACAACCCCTAAGAGAGAAGAAAATCTCTTAGTCCTCTCAAGTCTACAGACTACAAAGAGTCACTTGAGGGAATCAAACAAATAAAAGATACAAGATATGTAATCTAGAGTGCTTCTAGTAAAGCAAGTATTACAAACTTAAGAACAGATTTTTCACTTAATAAGCAAAAGCTTAGTGAAATTCTTTGAGAGCAAAGATGATTTTCTTGAGCGTGAAATAATTCAGTATAGTTTTGGCTAGTTGATTTCTTCTTACTGAAAGTTGATTTCTTCTCTATTTATATAGGAGTTGAAGTAGTGTTGAAGTAGAGTTGAATCTGGTGGATAATGAGATGTAATTACGCCATTCCATAAATAGCTTCTGCAGGAGACTTTTTCTTTTAGAAGTGACTACTTACCACAAGTAGTATCTTCTCTCTTGGAAGAGGAGATTAACGTCTCTTTCTAATTGAGGAAATCCATTTGCAGAACTTTAACTTGGCTTAAACGTTACTTCATCATGATTAACAAATCTGATTAGAGTCTTCGTGTATCTGGAGAATCTTGGGATCTGGCTTCTGATGTTATTTCTTGAGAGTTCAGATAGCGCTGATATATTTCAGAGTTTACAGAAGGCATTTGTTCAGAGTCAGAGCTTCTAGACTTTACTTCATGTTCAGATGCTTCTGATACTTTGCAGTTTTGTCCAGAGTCAAAGCTTCTTGAAACGAGATTCCACTTTAGATGCTTCTGATACTTGATAATTTGTATCTGATCTTGTTGTGCATCTGATGACATCATCAGATTTATTTCTTCTATCTTTAGAACCCTGCACACTTAGAAACTTTTCATTAGGGTGCCATTTTTGGTTTCATCCTTTGTTATCATCAAAATCAAGGAATCTGTTGTAGAACAATTTTTGTTCTTACAATCTCCCCCTTTTTGATGATGACAAAACAACTTAAAATAGCAGATGAAACATGAATAAAATAAGATCAGATAGACAGAAGCTCCCCCTGAGTTAGTGCTAGGGAGTTCGGAAGTTCTTACCAGAGCTTTCCAAGTAATGAGATTTCTGAAAACTTTCTGCAATTTCTTAAATTTAATGTTAGAGCTATTTTTATCAGAGCTATATCTACAAATGTTGCAGAGTGCTTTAAGGTTTTAGACAATTTTCATCAGAGCTATTTAATGATTTCTCCCCCTTTTTGTCAGAATCAAAAAGGTAGATATAAAAAAAAATAACAAGATAATAAAGAGAAAAACATTTCATTAATCAGAAGCACAAAGGCACAAAGGCATTCAAAACATCAGATCCAAGAGAATATCAAAGCTAAAGAAGACAGAAGCAAAAACACTAGGCAAGCAAACAAAATAAATCCTAAGTGCCTAAGGGTTCGGAGGTTGAGGAAGTCTCTGAAGCAACATGGCAAACATGTTCTGGATGTTTTCATTCAAAGCATCTTGCTTGTCCATCCTGGCACGGAGCTCATTCTGATCTTGCTTGATCTCTTTCAGAGCATGAAGAATCATAGGGATCGCAGAGGAAGACTCCCCCGGAGTCAGAGCCTGCTGAGCTTCAGCTTCAGCAGCAGCTTGGGCTTCTGCATCCGCCTGAGCCTTGGCTTCAGCTTCCTTAATCCTTAGAAGTTCTGCTTCCTTTGCCAGTCTTTCTTCTTCTAACCTTCTTGCTTCTTCTTCAGCTTCCCTAGCCAATCTTTCCTCCTCTAATCTTCTGGCCTCAGCTTCTCTGGCCAATCTCTCTTGGAGCCGTTCCTCAGCATCTCTGATGTAGCCATTTCTGACTTGTTCAGAGATACTCTTCAGCCTATAAGACTCAGAGGTCATCCAACTAATGACTCTGTTCCAGTGTGTCCTAACAGATTTAGGATCATCACTAACTTCAGAGTTTTTAGCCAGAGACTTGACCTTCTGGACTGAAGCTTCTGCAACCTGTATAATGGCCTCCTCAAGGGTAGGTATGGTAAGATCAGGTTCAGGTTCAGGTGAATGAGGTAGAGAGTTTTGAGGGCTGAGATTTAGAGAGGGAGGTTCAGTTTCTGATTCTGGTTGAGGTTCAGATTCTGCTTGAAGTTCAGAATCTGCTTCTGGTTGAAGACTGGGGGATGAAGCATAGAGTGGGTTTAGGTCTAACGGGTCAGAGTCTGGTCCAGGTACAGCGGGAATAATTGGTGGAGTGATATTAGAGGTGAAGGGATCAGATGGTTGAGTTTCAGAGGGGATGGTGGTTGTTTGTGGTGGAAGGGAAGTTTGATTTTCAAAGGAGATGGTGGTTGTTTGTTGTGGAAGAGAAGTTCGGAGGGTTGAGGTTACTTCAGATTGTGTTTGAGTTTGTGGGGCGAATTTTCTAGCATAAATTTCAGCTATTGTTGGGGATTTAGGGTCAGAAGGTTCTGATGATGATAATGAAACACTAATGTATGGGGGTGATTCTGGTGCTGAGGATGATGAAGAGGAAGGGCTGTGGTGATATAGTTGTTTAGGTTCAGAGGGTGGTATGAAATTACGTGCAATTTTTAAAACGGGTAGAGGTTGTGAGGTTCTGATGGTTGAAGGAGGAATGTCAGAGGTTGTAAAGATGGGAGGTGTTGGGAGAGGAGTAGAAGAAGCCATTATAGGTACAGAAGTAGCGGGAGGAAAAGACTTACCAGAAGAGGAGATTTGCAGAGGAGCTGGAGATTTGGTTCCAGAGGTTTCTCCAAGTCTGGCTTTCTTTGCCTTTCTTGCTTCATCAGCTATCTTCCTCTCAGAAAGACCTCTCTTGTATCTGACAAGATCTTCTTCTGAATCCAGACAGTCTTCAATTCTGAAGTCAGAAACATCAATACCTTCATCCAGCAGACGCTGAAGGTAGATAGCAATGGCATCTCTGGGTTCATTCTTGAAGAACCTATCAAGGCCATGAGGCATCTTCCTCTGATCTTTTAGAGATTCCCAGGATACATCCAGAGTGGGCTTGACTCTAATATCTTTGATGATTCCCATGCTCTTGAGGTTTCTGGCATTCAGAGGCTTTCCAGTTTCTATAGCCAGATCATCCATACATCTGGTCTTCTCCAGCTGGTCAACCAATCCATGCTCGATGAAAACATCAGAAAGCAATCTCCCCAAAGGAATGTAAGATCTTGGCTTCAAACTATTTCTGGTGTCTTTGACAGAATCCCTCAGATATTTGAAAAGACGAACAGGGAGATTGATCTTGATACCCTTCTGAATGCAATATAAAATGCATTTCTGATCAGCATTTATATAGTCAGAGGAGTTGGAGGCTGGGCGATGGTGAATGGTTCCCAGAATTATTTTCAACCACACTCGGAGGTTCTGATGCAATTCCTTGTTCTTAGAAGGGTTTCCCTCAGCGTTTGGTTTGAAGATAGTTGGGTTGATAACCTCAGTGATGCGTTTTGACCTAGGAGGAATGTTGTAAATCCTCTTTCCTCCAGTTGTCTCCATGTTCAGCAGGGAGGCAATTGAAGCTTCAGTGATAACAATCTTCACTCCCAGAACAAAAGAAACAATGAACTGGTCATCTGCATCTGCATGTCTCCAGAATTCTTTGACAAGAAGAGGGTAAATGGGACCATAAAGCCTGTTGAAGTAGTTCTCCCAACCTTGCTTGCGAAGATCTTCAGTGAGATCAACACCGTTTCTTCTCAAGTTTTCAAAATCTACCAGCGATTCACACAGTACATCCAAACTTTCAAAGGGGGTCGCAAGATGAATGTGGCGTTCACGGTCCAAAATGTGAGGTTCTTGATAAACGGGGGTTATAGAAACACCGGTGACGGTTGGAGTTGGAACAGAAGATGTTTGAGCGGTGGAACTTGACTCCATTTGCTGTGAGTAGTTGAACAGTTGTTGTTGTTGAGCATCCATTGAGATGAAGAAGATGAAGATTTGAAAGAGTTGCAGAGAAAACTTCGAGAGAGGGTTTAGGGTTTTAGAGTGAGTGAGAGTGATAAGTGTGAAATGTGAGAGAAAGTGTTTATATATTCTAAGTAAACACATGCAAAACGACACCTCAGAAAGCGTTAGACACAAAACTCAAAATGGCACGCTTGGGGGGAAAAATGATTACAGCTCATAAATGAATGTCTAATCCCACAGTTTGCACACTGCTCGAGGAAAAACTCAAACGTCTGCCTTTTGAATTTCTTGACAGCTGTCTAGAAGTTCTAAAGTTTGACGCTCAGAGTTCCACGTGTTGATGTATCTGATCTTCAGGAATACCAAGAGATTGGTTCTGAAGATGTCTAACTCAGATATCTTCTTAACAATGTAGAAGTATCAGAGTCAGAGGCAGAAGTGTATTTGTTTTTATCAGAGTCTCATTTTACATGTTCAGAGCCAAATTTTACTCAGGGCAGTTTTTAATGTTCAGATTTTCTAATATAAAAAGAAATCTATCTTCAGCTAGAGGCTTAGTAAAGATATCTGCCCATTGATGTTCTGTATCAATGAACTTCAATGTTACTATCCCTTTCTGAACATAGTCTCTGATAAAATGATGTTTTATTTCTATGTGTTTGGCTCTGGAATGTAGAATAAGATTCTTACTTAAACAAATAGCAGCAGTATTATCACAAAAGATAGGAATGTTACTCTCAAATATCTGAAGATCTTCTAGCTGATGCTTCATCCAGAGCATCTGAGTTGTGCACAGTGACGCTGAGATATATTCTGCTTCTACAGTTGATAGAGCGATAGTTGACTGTCTTTTGCTAGCCCAGGAGATTAGATTGTTTCCCAGAAGCTGGCAATTTCCAGATGTGCTTTTTCGTTCTATTCTATCTCCTGCATAATCTGCATCACAATAACCAGAAAGCCTATACTCTGATGTTTTCTCATACATCAGGCCCAGGTTAGGAGTTCCTTTCAGATACTTAAGAATTCTCTTAACAGCTGTTAAATGAGATTCTCTAGGATCTGATTGGAATATGGCACAAAGACAGACGCTAAAGAGAATATCAGGACGAGTAGCAGTCAGATAGAGAAGAGAGCCTATCATACCTCGATAGAGCTTCTGACAAACCTTGTTGCTTACCTCTTCCTTTTCCAGAATGCAAGTTGGGTGCATGGGAGTCTTTGCAGAGTTGCATTCAGTCATGTCAAACTTCTTCAGAACGTCTTTAATGTACTTACTTTGATGAATGTACGTGACTTCTGGAGTTTGATTGATTTGAATTCCCAGAAAGAACTTTAATTCTTGCATTAAACTCATTTCAAATTCTGCCTGCATTAACTTGGAAAATTCTTGGCAAACAGAGATATTAGCAGAACCAAAAATAATGTCATCAACATAAATCTGGCATATCATGAGATTATTTTTATGGTTTTTACAGAAGAGTGTAGAATCAACTTTCCCTCTGATAAAATTTTGTTCCAGAAGAAAATTGCTTAGACGTTCATACCAAGCTCTGGGGGCTTGTTTTAGTCCATATAAAGATTTTTTAAGTTTGAAAACATGTTCTGGAAAGTTTGAATTTTCAAAACCTGGAGGTTGATTGACATACACTTCTTCTGAAATATAACCATTAAGAAATGCACTCTTGACATCCATTTGGTATAATTTGATAGAATGATTAATAGCAAAAGATACAAGAAGACGAATAGATTCTAACCTCGCGACTGGAGCAAAAGTTTCATTATAATCAATACCTTCTTGTTGACTATAACCTTGAGCTACCAGTCGAGCCTTGTTTCTGACAACTTCTCCTTTCTCGTTCAGTTTGTTTATGAAAACCCATCTGGTTCCAATGACATGAGTGCCTCTGGGTTTAGGAACGAGATCCCAGACATCATTCTTGGAGAATTGATCTAACTCTTCTTGC